>NC_062563.1:62313607-62650794 GCF_022837055.1 Prionailurus viverrinus | reverse complement strand
TGACCTGTCTTGTGTTTTTCCGAAACAAAGGACACCTGAGAAGATGGGAAAATAACATAAGAGGCCCAAGATGGAGACATTCTGGGAAGGAAATAACAAACAAGGGTGTCACAAAAGATTCTCCAGGAACCACGTGAGTGAGGAGCAAAGTCAAGGTGGGGGGGGGGGGGGCGGGGATGGCACTCAGGCATACGGGACCCTGTGGGGCTACAGGAAGCTCTCAAAAATCAAACTGCCAGCATGGAGAGGAGCCTAGCTCTGAATACTCTGTGGCCCTGGTAGACCATCCAGACAAACAGGATCCCAGGTCCCTATAAAACGACTTGAACTATTTCACGTGGCCGTAGGGCCTCTGGTGGATGGTGCTTTCAGAGTCACTTCGGAGGGGCTGGCTGGGTTTCACCACCCTTCCTGGGTACCCCCAGGGAGGCTGGGTTTGGGGTAGGGTTCTCTGACCCTCTGCATTTTGTGAATGCTCCTTTGCTCTCTTGTTCTAGATGATGTCTCAAAGGCGATGAATATGGATTCCAGGAAATGAAAAAGTAACTTCATGTCTGTTCTCCTTTTTAATGGCCAGATCCATGCAAAGAACATTTCAGATAACTCTTTCAGTCAATTTCAGATGACTCTAGATAGAAATTTCATCGGTAAGCCCAACCTTCTTCTCCTTTTTAAAAAGGACATATTTTAATCTGCCAGGAACAGAATGCTCCAAAAGAAAGATTCTTGTCTGAGCCAAGTTGCTGTCTCTTTGAGTATGTCCAGGCAATTTACAAATTGTATATATTTTTTTCCAAAATATTTAAGTTCAGGGGAGAAAGTGGCTTTGTTCCTATGTCTGTGAAGCTGACCACTCTAAAATAGACCTTTATTTGTACATACAAACACGTGTACACCCCAGGGCTGCTGGCACACTCCGCTCTAATTCACGTGCTCGGTCACACAGACACTTTCATGGGCTGACCCCGCAATGCACGCATGGTTCAAGCACAGCACCCTGAACACAGACAATAACCAAGTGAACAATGCCTGGAAGACCTCACAGATTGACACGTCCTGGCCAGGAGCCATGTGGCAAGGAGGCTGGTACTCCGGAACTCTAAGGAGACTCTGGCTCTGGCATTCTGCTCAGGGGGCACCCCACCAGTTTCTCAGTAGGGGAATTGATTGTACAAGCCCCTGTTGGCTCAGATCATCACATTTCCAACTGCTGCTCTGAGGGAGAGATACCCTCTGGTTACAATGTCTCCTTTTTCAGCTCTGCCAGCCTCCCAGCAGCCCAGTATCTGCCAGAGAAAAGATCAGGCTGCCTTTGAGTTCGCTGTTGCCCAGTTAGGTTTAGCCTATAAGACAAGGAGCAAGAGATAGGCAGAAAGGGCATGATCCAGCTGTGCCTTGAAAGGAATGGCTTTCAAGGAATTCTGTGCTTAGAGCTATGTGAGAGGCAAGGAATCTCTTGTGTAAGCTGGATCACAAGCCTAGTGTGTGCACGCTCGGTGAAGGCAGTACTGCTTCACCTCGGTGAAACCATAAGCCCTCTCCCTTCAATGGCAGGGATAAGGCTGATTGTGCAGACACTGCCCTGGATCTGTGATCTGCGGCAGGAGGGGGAACCTGGAGGAAAAGGGTGGGGAAACTAGGTATATGTGCCCAAAGCTCATGCAGGTTACAGAATCAATTTTAAATTTATGAAAATACCCACTTCATGTCCGCAAGCCAAAAACGCTGACCCTGGGTCCAACTGGGTGCCTTTGCCTGCTACAAAGCCAATCCTAAATTGGAAGTTATCCTGAGACTGTCAGAGGACCTGGGAGTGAGAAGGGGAGGGACAGAGCCTCCTGGGCAGCACATGCCAAGCAGGCCTGGCTGGGTGAGAAGCCCCAGCTGTCAAGTCTGAGGATCCCTGTGACAGGTTCCCACCTGGGATAAGAAGTAGCCACAGCCAGAATACTGTCCAGCCACCTGTGGCAAGGCACAGGAACAGAAGGAAGTAAGGGGGGGGTGGGGAGGAGTTTGGTGGTGGTGGAAATTGAGGGGAGGGGATTAGCCGAAAAGGGGAATCACACAAAACAAAGGACCAGCTTGGGTCAGCACGCTGGGCTCCTGGGCAGAGTTGTGACCTTCTACTTGGACTGTGTGTTCCCGATAACGCCTGAGTACACATTCCTCTAGCCTCTATATCTTCATCCATTTTTTGGGCAGCAGTCCCAGAGGGCAAAGGATCTAAATGCGCTGGGAATCCCAAGTGATGGCAGAGGGATAAGTACCAAGTGTAGTTATTTACACAGCATCAGTTTCTGTGTCTTTGCCAAGTTCCTCAAATGCAAGTTTAAGTCAAATGCCTCAGGAGAACAGAAAGGAATAATGGGCAGAGCCTTCATCCTTGCTCTTCCTCTTTTTCTTTCTTTCCTTTGTTTAAAGATGAGTGAGCACCCTCCAAAGGCAGAAGTCCAGGGATCCCAGCAACCACCCAGCCGGCTGCTTCCCCTGGCTCTTTACTTTTGGGGGCAGCCGAAGCCAGTGAGGCAGCTCAGCCCCATCCATACTCCGTAACTGCTGGATTTATTTCACCCAGGCTACAACCCTGGCATGCCAGTGAGACAGGGAAACCAAAGGGACCCCATGAGGAAGAAAGGTGTTTTTCTCCTTTGCTTCTTATCCGGTTTCTATCCTTGCTAGGACCTACACCCCCACCTCACTTTACACAGGCCTTGTAATGCAAATAGCTTACGGCCTCCCCTTAAGGGACCAGGAGTTAATGATTCTCTAGAACAAATAACACCTAAGGAAGGACCAGGTGAGAACTGAGGAAGCTATCATATGCGTATTTCAGACCTCCGGAGCTAGACATCTGGCAACCAAGGCCCTTTGGCTCCAAGGAATAACACCTGGGCCCTCATCTTTGTTCTAACTGGTTCCTGGATGTTTGAGAGGACACATACATCAGACCACTGTCCTCAGTAAAAACCCCAGACCCTGAACAAAGACGAGACTCCTGCTCTTTTCCTTTTCCAGTCTTCCAGGTGCTCCGACCCTCTCTCTCTCTCTCTCTCTTCAATAAACTCTACTTTCACCTTCTGCTGGCTCATGTTTGATTTCCACCCTGCGTGAAGCCAAGGACCGTCTTGGCTGGTTCTGCGACCCACCCCTTCCTCCACCACCCCAGGTCCTTGGACCAAGCTTGCTGGCATCACCAGGAAGTGGAAGAGGTCCTGGCAAAACAAGAGGCCTCAGGGAGATCCACTGTACAAGCCCATTTACATCTACTGGGCTCAGACCCGGCCTCCTCCTCCTGCCTGTAGAAGTGTTCACGGAAGAAGGGCTCCCTGAGTATACACTGTGAACACCTCACAGGAACAATGGCAGACACACTCTGAGGACACTTCTGACACTCCTGCACACTTTGTGTGGGCCCAGGTAAGGCCACGAATAATTCAGCAGGCAATCTCCACCCTTCCCATGGAGTTTGCCCTGGCCTCTGAGCTGCATGTGGGCATAGGTCCCAATGCTTCTCCCCTTGGGGGGTGATCAGATTTCTTTTTGAACTGCTGTCAAGGGAGGGAAAGGTTCGGCCCCTGGTACCAACTTCTGCCATAAAGGCATGTGACTTTGGTTCCAAGAAACTGACCTCCGAGGTCATACATCCAGCTGGGTGATGACGAGACAGAATCGTCCAGGCCAGCTCCAATCCTGGGGCTGTGGGCTCCAGGAGATGGGCTCTTGTGCATAAACCTGTGTAGATGCAGCCCGGGAGAAAGGCCTGGAGCCCACACACTGAGGCTGCCCGCACTTGCCTGGCAATCTGTGCCAAGATTCCCCACTTCATACAGTGGGGAGGAAGATGATGTCCCTCTCCACAGAAGGATAAGGAAACGTGGATCTATTTTAAGAAGTGGCTTTTAAAAGTCGCATTCACTTTTTACCCTAAAACCTCTCCTGTTAAAAACAAAACATGTTCATTTAGAAAGTTCATAAAATGCAGAAGAATATAAGGAAAATAAAAGTTACCTGTAATCTCACAAAGTGCTAGCTTTTTGTATGGCAAAAAAATCGAACCATATTGTCTCTTGAGAGATCAAGTAACCTTTTATTCTTCCTCCATTTTTGTGTTTCCGGCTGAGCACAGTGGGGGTAATTATTGAACCACTATTTCCCTCTCTTGTGTCTGGGCTTGAAGTCCTTGGCACAAGTAGGAAATAAAAGATGGCCCCAAGGCTAAATGGTGACCTTCAGGAAGTGGCCCTTACCCACTGCGTAGCAGGGGCCACCTGACCTGACCATGTGTAAGGCGGAGGGCATTCCTCCAGAAAGGCCCTCGGCTCCAGTGGCTGGCAAAGCCATCTCAACTGAGCTTCATTAGCATACTTGGGGGAGGAGGGTCTGAATTCCTCACTCCAGGGAGGCTGGCCGGCCACCTGGCCCCATTTGGCAGGGCTGCCGGGCTCCCGTGTCACTGCTGCATGGGCCATCTCGTCTGTCAAAACACTTCCTGCTGGCAGTCCAGTCTGGGACAGGAAACATGCTGTCCACACAGACCACAGCCGGCTGAGGCAGCTCTGTGAGACGCCTTCCTCTCTCCTCCCCTCTCTCCTGTTCTTTCCCCGCCATTCTCCCATTCTCCGCCCCTCCCCTTTCTCCTGTGCCACTACTCTTCTTCTTTTCCCACAACCCCTTGTTGTTTCTTGTTTTCCCTTTTCATCATCCCCTTTATTAGACACCTTTTCATCACGGCAATGTCAGCCTTTACCAATAGGCAGACAGACACTCAGGCCCAGTCGCCTCATGGCACATCCGGGGCCACATTTCACACAGTTATTTGTGTATAAAGATGTTTTCTACCACACTGCTTACAGAAAGGTTGGAAGTAACATATATGTTGAGAAAAATGAGGAAAACGGTTAAATATGTTGGGGCATCAATGCCATACAATATTATTTCACCATTCACATTATGACTAATTGAGACATTTGGCCTTGTTTGAATACCATATAATACACATTTTGAAGACAACTGAGGAAATCTGAACACTGACTAATATTAACGGTATGAAGAATATGTATTTTTTAGGTGTAATAATGGCATTTAAGTTATATCTAAAGGTAGTCCTAAAAAAAAAAAGGGTAGAGTCTTATCTTTTGACACAAACTGAAATACTTACAGATTAAAGTATATGTGCCTGGAATTTGCTTAAAAATAACCCTGAGGAGATGGCGCACCTGGCTCGCTCGGTTGTTAAACATGCAACTCTCGATTCGGGTCACAATCCCAGAGTCTTAGGATGAAACCCTGCATTGGGCTCTACGTTGAACGTGGAGCCTGCCTGGGATTCTCTCTTTCCCTCTCCCTCTCCTCCTCCCCTGCTCACTCATGCTTTCATGCTCGCTCTCTCTAAAAAAATCCTGAGGGGACAATGTTAGTGGGCACTGGTTGAGATGGAACAAGATTGGCTTTGAGTTGACTGTTGGAAGTTGAGTGATGAGTATGTGGAGAATTATTATACTGTTCTCTCTACATAAAGTATGTAAAGCTTGAAACTTCCCGAGATAGAAAGTTTTAAAGGAAAGACATCAAAATGCCGTTACCTTTATATTATGAAATTAGATGGGTTTAGAATTAATGAAATAGACATAGGAGCCCTAAATAGCTGGAAAAGACAACAAAACTCCTGCTTTCAAGAAATCACGGGGATAGCTCAAGTTCTATGCTCCCTGCTGGCTGGTGTGGGTTCCGTGGACTCCTCTCCATCCCCTTGGCCACCAAGGCCCAGCAGGGCACTGGCCTCATGAGCACGAGTGGACAGCCACTGCACTGAGTCCTACGGGCTTTCTCTCTTATTCTTAGATATATGGATTCACAACTGCAAGTGTTGAGTGTTACTGTGGTAAAGTTTCAAAATTCCCTTAAAAAGCAACACAGGCAGTGGCTATGTGAGAGTGAACGTAAATTTCCTTCCACAGAGGAGAGCAACGGGGCAGCTGTCCAATGTTAACACAGTGTGCACTTATGGCCGGGGACAAACTTTTCACCGTTAGTATTGCACACTGACTGAAGGGTGGTGTCTCCAATGAGCAGATGGAAATGACGATGATGTGCTCTGGAAAACTGCTGGATGGCCCAGAAAGTGGCTCCAGGGTTGATGGAGACAACCCCAAAGGCAGGTATGGTGAGTCTGACTAAAGTTGTTCCATGAAACTGGGGTGTGGGAGAGGAAAAAGCAATATGAATAGGGAAATACACAACTTACCTAGTATTTGCTATAATATAGTCCTTTTCAAAGTATGTGCATCTAAATCAGTAAATTAAATGTTATAAGTAGACATGTGTGACCGTTTCATCTATATCTCTGAAAACAGACGTATCCAAATCGGCTAAAACACGGCTTTGAATTTCCTCATTTGGGGCAGTCCTAAACACTGGGCTCCATGAGGGAGAAGGCCTGGCCATGCCATGCCGACATTTACCTGAGGAAGAGCCCTTCCAGGTGGCTACGTGGCTTCAGGTGTGAACAGTCCAGGATGCAATACAGGGGATGACGCCTGGGTAGAAACACGGTTTCACCGGGATGTACTGGTGGGATGACCTGTAGTGACATGGAGAACCTCTCCACCAGCATCCTGCCAAAGCAAGGAGCCAGAGAGCCAAGGGTCAGGAGGCACACCTGGTCTGCAGCACAGAGGGAGGCTGGGAAGGACTGTAGGTGCCCCTGCCGTGCAGCCAGGGCCTGGTGGAGACAAGACGGGGGGGGGGGGGGGGGGGGGGGGGGGGGGGGGGGGGGGGGAACAGCGCCACCTGCTGATAAAGAAGGAGCCTAGGAGATGCAGACCAAGGAACTCTGCCATCCCACTCTCTGTCATGCATCCCAATCCCTTGCTTGGGACATTAGTCCAGGAGCCAGAAGTCCTGGTCCCAAACCCAGCCCCACCCATTGGCTTTGTTCAGCTCAAACTTTCACTGAGTGCCACGATGCGTAGGTGCCAGGTGCTGAAGGATGAGTCAGTCGTGGGCTGCCACTGCACGCCTAACAGAAAGGTAAACAAAATCACCACAATAGCCTTCAGCAAGTGGGCCAGCCGCAGAGCTGCCTGCACGGTGCTGCCAGGAGCAGAGGAGAGAAGCTCTGGGTGCAGCCAGGGTCAGGGAGGGCATCTGCACAGTGAAGGAGCCTGGACTCTTCTTCTGGAGCACCAGTCCTCAGGCTCTTGTGATCAGGAGGACTCCCCAGGGAGGTCTGCTAAAATGCAGAGTTCTAGGCCCTGCCCTGCCTTATGAGTCTGATTAGTAGATCAGAGCTGGGTCCCAGGGACAGGGAAGGAACAGAAAGAAGAGGGGACACATTCTAACTCTGTAGGGAGAGGGAAAAATTGTCAAGATTTAATGACCCATTTAAGAGGGAATAGTGGGTGAAAACAGCAAGTTTCAGATAGGAAGTGTGTACATGTGTGTGCATAGGTATACACGCAGACATATGCACACACACATTCTTAGACACATTCAACAACCCACATGCATCTGATACACCCAAGTATGAGCTGGAGTCATCCCTAGGGAACAGGATTGGGGGGAGGAATAAGAGGAGACATTTCCTGTTTACTTCATACAACTGTGTTCTGCTTGATTTTTGTAGAGATATAACAGATACACAACACACATTTAACAACAATAATAGCAGCCAAATCAAACAAGCTACAAGCACTGCATCCCCTCCTCTTACTGGAGGATGGCCTGAGCCCTGACAGTGAACTTGGAGGGGGGACAGCACTTGGGGCTCCCATCAGGGTCTGGGACATAAGCAGCTGGCACTGGAAGTGGAGCAGTGTAGCTGGCAGCCCACCGCTCCCCAGATGAAATCTGTCTCACTTTCTGGCCAAGTGACCCAAGGAAAGGTGCTGACGCACGTCATAGGCTCATCCTGAGGATGAAGTGACACAACGCGTGGAAATGACATGAAAATACCAGGGAGATTCTGTCCTGTAGCCTTTTGCAAGCAGCCTCTGCAAACCATCACACAAATGGTAAAATGATCTTCTGTTTTGTTAATTTCTTTGCCATTATGAGTATATACAGCTTAGGTTGTTTTTGTATTTTAAAAAAAGTACAAATTATTAAAAGCCTTTAGGAATTAGGCTCATCTGTAAAAGGGTCTTAGCCCTATCCCCCAAACGATCATACAAAGGGACTTTTGTGATATTAAATATAATGTATGTGCATTAAGAGTTCTGAGATGAGTCTTCCA
Organism: Prionailurus viverrinus; assembly: GCF_022837055.1. Taxonomy (NCBI): domain Eukaryota; kingdom Metazoa; phylum Chordata; class Mammalia; order Carnivora; family Felidae; genus Prionailurus; species Prionailurus viverrinus. The sequence goes on along the minus strand of NC_062563.1, from coordinate 62,642,561 downwards.
TGTCTAATTGGAGATTTCCTGTGCAGCCCCAAAGAAAGGATAAAGGATGATGTTGTAGTTTAAATATTCCCCCCTCCCCTGCCCCAGCACACATAAGGTCTTTTAACTTTAAGAAATAGAGAATGTAGGATGGCATCTATTCAAGATGCAAGCCAATCCTTAGAGCATGAGGGGATGTTCTGGCTCTGGAAGCTTGTGGGGGTCTCTTCTACAACGGGCATCTGTGGCAGTCATGTGACTCCTGGTCACAGACAACTGTTCTAACAGATGGTGGCTGGCCCCCAGCCCCAGCCTCACCCCTTCCAGACCCACATCTCTCCTTGGCCCCATTCACGGACAGAAGAGGCTGCTGGCTTTGTGTATCCGTGAGTAATTTTCTTTGAAGCAGAATGTTGAACTGTCCCATCAAAAATGATCCCACATCAAAACAACCACCTCAAAGTAGCTGTTGTCAAAAAGGCTTTCTCAAAGTACTACTTGAAAATGTCATGTGCCCAGAAAATCATCAGCGATTTCAAAGCCTGGAACACCTGGCTTAAGCCAGTTCCCCAGATAACTCCCTTCTGTGGGGAATTTCAAAACATCCAAGCCACGACTTCCAGAATCCTTCACTAGAAAGGTGAAGAGCAAGAATAGTTAATTCTTGCTATAGAGATTTTTAAAGACGTTCAAAACGTTTCATTCCAAGGCTATCTATCCATTGAGTAGGACATCTGGGAACAAATCCATGAGTCCCAACTTAGACAATTGTGTTTATCACTTATGTTGCCACCAAGGCACTCTTGTCCAAAGAGGCCTTAGCCCAAACCCAGTGGCTCCATTCAGTCTCCACACTCCACCACATCTGCCCTTTTGGGTTCACCATGTGACTTGCATGACATTCTTTCTCTGGGTCTCTAGGCAGCATGTGAGTAGCTCTCTAACTATCTGGGATGGCTGTTCAAATCTGAACACTCACAGATTTTCACAGTGGAAAGTAAAGGTTAGGAGGCAGGGGTCCTCCCAATCAAGGCCGTAGGTCAGCAAACTACAATCTGTGGCCAACTCCTGCCCATTTCTGTAAACAAGGTTTTATTGCAACACAGGCATGTTTATTCATTTATGCATTGTCTATGGGAGCTTCCCTGTTACAACAGCAGAGTTGAGTGGTTGCAACAGAGAGTGCATGGCCCTCAAAGCCTAAAATATTTACTATTTATGAACACAGAATTTGCTGATCCCTGCTCTAGCCCAGAGATGACTATCAGAAAAACTTGAGAAAAAAAAAAGCACACAGCCAGACAAGGTACTGCTCATAACCATGTCTGGGCAACAAAAGCAACGTAAACCATTTGGAGATCCTAAAATGGAGGCCCCAAAGGAGTCTGTATGTTATCACTCAACATTCCCTTAGTAAGTGGAGGCAGAATGCGAACTTAGAGTATGCATGAAAACTTGACCTATCATTGCTTAGACCAATGCTTACTAACATAACTCAGGCTGACAGAAAAAGCAAAGCCTGAACAGGCAGATGCTCCAGGGCATGGTGACCAACTGCCTGCAGCCACATGGTCACATGAGGTGACCTCATCCCCTGCAGACTCCACCCCAGCCCCTCCTGGAAACTGGGTTCCTGAGGAAAGGAGGGAGGGAGGAAGGTGGGGGGGGGGGAAGAAATGAGAGAGGGAGAGATGCAAGGGGGGGGGAAGGAAGAAAGCAAGAAAGGAAGAAAGGAGGGAGGGAGGGAGGGATGGAAGGAAGGAGGAACCAAGTAAAAGAAAGACATACAGAAAGATCTATTCTGACTTCACTTCCCCCTTCAGCTACTGTGCATTTTTCTCTTCCCACCTCTCCTCTTGTTCTCCTGTGGGACTATTCCAGTTAGGTTTGTCCCCAGCAACCCACCAGAGCTGCTTTTGTCAAGGTCACCATGACCTCTACATTGTGCCCTTGGGCCCCTGTTCTTCTCTGTATACACTCGCTCCCCAGGTGATCTCATCCAATTTGTGGCTTTAAACATCACCTACACATGGTGCCTCCCAAGCTTGCCTCTCCAGATGAGGGTATTCAAGATGTCTCCCTGGTCTCACCTCTGGGATCCCCCAAACGAACTCCTGATCCCACAACTGCCCCACCCCAGCCTTCGTCACTTAGTCTTCCCCAAGTTAGACAACTCCAAACTTCCAGTTGGTCAGGCCCAATCCTAGGGGTCCCTTTCAGCTCCCCTCTTTCTCCCATACCCTCCCCATCCAGTTCACCAATAAATCCTCTTAGTTCCACCCTAAGAATATATCCAGAATTTGCCTACTCCTTACCCCCCCACCCTCACTCCCAGCCACCCTCACTTCTCAAGATTACTGCCATGGCTCATTTGCCTGTCTTTCTTCTTCTGCCCTCGCCACACCCCACCCCCATGCTCCCCAGTCTATTCTTGACACAGAGGCAGAGGATCCTGCTTGGAGCAGTGGCGGCCGGCTCACACAGGGGAAAAGCTCAGATGTCAAGCCCACCCTTATTCTCCCTGACCTCCTCTCCCCTGCCCTCCCCTCCAAGGCTGCAGGTAAGTTCCCCCTGCAGGGCCCCCAGAGCTGCTTCGCCCCTCCTTCTTAGGGCTCTGCCAGAAGCCAGCCAGCTGCTCACCGAGGCCTTCCCTGACCCTCAAGCACAACCTCAGGCCTTCCACACTCCTTATACCACCTCTCTCTCCTTTCTCCTGAGCACTCGTCACCTATCTTCACTCAGGAGGGCAGAGATTTGTCTGGTTTTGTTTTTGCTGAATCCCAAGGGTCTGTAGAAGAGCCTGGCACAAAGTTGGCATTAATAGATGCTTTCTGGCTGGCTGGATGGCTGGCTGGACAGGTGGATAGACGGGTGGCTAACAGAGTACCCTGAAGATGGATTCAACTGTGGTCCCTCAGCATCTCTGAGACACACTGGTTCAGGTAACACCAGCCCACCCCCAGCCAATGGCCCAGTTAAATCATGGCCAGGAGACCCCCACCCACATGACAGCACTGACAAAAGCCATCTTCTTTTCTCCAAACAGGGGAAGATGAAAAATGTCATATGGCCATATTCTCCCCTTGAAAGACAGTTTTCTCTTAGACTGCAGTTTTGTACAGTTATTTTCCCAAGAGATCTGGTTCTATAAATCTGAGCAGACAACCGGGGCAGAGCAGGCTGTGTTTTTATAACTCCATGTCCTCAAAGGCCCCCACTGGACGCTGACACACAGTAGGTAATCAAATATTTCTGTAACCAATGAATGAATATAGGGGTTTTTTGGGTTTTTTTTTAATGTAGGTTTAAGAAAAGGAGGCAGCTTGATAACTCATAAATGTACACAAATTGCTGGTAAACTGTCTAAAACCGAGAGCCAGTTGACAATCCTCTGCCTTGAGAGGTGGATGCAGGGACTGCCCCCGCCCCCTCCCCCCCCAGAGTGGATGGGCCCTTGCCCCTTCTTGTGCCCACTACCCCCCACCTGTGCTCAGGTGTGAGAGGCGCCTCATCTTTAGCCAGATCCAGGGAGTAGAGGTCAGGACAATCATGCAGAAGCAGCTTCTCTCGCTCCTGCTCCAGGGCCTGTTCCCTGCAGAGAGATGAGAGCCGACAACAGAGGTCAGCGCTGTCCCCAGTCATCCAACCCTGATACTGGGTTAGGCCTAGGAATGGGGGCCACGGTCCTGAACTCCTGCATAAAGGCCTTCAATGTTAGATTTGGATGGGGCAGGGGAGAGGCATCACGTTGCATCCATTGCACTCTCTCTGAATAAGCAGATAAGAGCAGACAGGCCTCAAGGAAAGTTTTCACCACACAGCTTCAAACATGCCTTTGTTTGTGTGCCTTGTTTTGGATTTGCCCACTTTTTAACACATCACATCGAGGCCTGTGCCTAGCTCCTTCTCCTCCTCCTGGGGTCGGGCCACACTGACCTGGAGAGGTCCCAGGTTCATGGCTCCCAGAGCCCCTGACACATGGCCTGCCTCTCCAGCCCCAGGGGCAGTTCTCCAGGTCCTGCTCATTCCCTTCCTCTCCCTACCCTGTGGCCTCTAGCCCCAGAGGTCTGTTCCCACCACAGCCTGCATGCCTACCATTATCTTGCTAGATACCTGACTCCCTCACCTCCCTCCTGCCCTAACCATACTAAACTCCCAAGCAGGTACAAGTGCATCCTTCGGCCTTCTGGATCCTTGCTTCCACAACAACCAGGGAGCCTCCCCAGCCCTTGGCCTCCCCCTCCAGGTGCTCGCCCTGGCTTTCCCCAAAGGTCCTCAGTTCCTAAAGATTTTATCTCCAGCCCAGGCCGCTGTCTGGAGTTCAGATCCTCCTAGCCAGCCACAACTGGATGATTTCCAGCTGAATGTGCCCAGGATCCTCTGAAGCCACACGTCTGGGTCTGAATTCCCTTCCACACAGGTCCCAGAGCCCCAGCCACCCAGGTCAGCAGATTCATCACAGCCCTACCACCTTCCTCCCAAGACCCCACCCAATCACTGTTCACCCTCCTTCCTCTCTCACCCTTCCCATCCATTCTCCATAATGTAGCCTGAGCGATCTCTGAAACACAGCAGGAATCACATCACTATCTCCTTAAAATTCTCCCAACTCAACCTTGTGTTCATGAGGCTTCTCGTGACCCAGCCCTGGTTCACATCTTGGCTGTACCTCCTGCCATGTGGACCACCAACCCCTACTCTGCAGTGCTGAGAATTCCAGTTCTAGTCAGCCACCAGAATTATCTGCCGTACCCACCTTCACATGTGTGGTCACCCATGCTGCCCCCCAAATCTTCTTATCCTCCAAAGTTCAGAGATAAGGATACCTGCGGGGAGCCTCTTCTGACCCCCAGGTTAAATCAGGTGTCAGTATTCCAGGCCCCTCCACAGCAACTTTCTAGCATGGGAGATAGTGGAATCATTCAGTTAGATCTCCAGGTGAGAGGCTCCTGTACAATCACTTCCACCTTTCTGGCACCTGGCACAGGACCTAGCCGAGTGAGAACCTCCCAGTGCCAGGTGCCTCGATGAGCTTTACTTGCCTGCATCACCATCGTGGCAATAGTTGGGCTATACATCTCCGTCAAAGCTGCCTGCCTTTTCCCCTTCTCGCCCACGGAACACTTGAGTGGGAGCTGAGAGGCTGCCACATGGGCATGAATTGGGCAGAAGAGAGCAAGGGATTCTCCTTGCATCCCACCCACAGTAACCCTGAACAAGGGCTCTGGATGTGTCAGAGGTCTGGGGCTCTCTGCCTTCAAGATGCCCCCCTGCAACTCGGCTGCCGTACCACGTGCTCACTATTGATCAGAGCACACAGGACGCTCCAGGAGACACGCCGTGTAGGAGTGCAGCAGGCTGCTTGATCCTGAGGCGAGTTTGCTGGGAGTCTTAGAGGACAACCACCCCCCCCCAAATTGCTGCCAACCCCATAGAATGAACATCCCAAGATGGACCCTTTTCCACGCTTACCGCTTCTCCTGTAGTAAGTAATCTAAGCTATTGGCATAGCTCTCCGAGGCTCCAGAGGTGAACTAGAGAAACAGGAGGTGAGAATGGGAGACAAACAGAAAGACAGACAGATAGAAGGGGAAAAAGAATAAAAGTTAATCTAAATTAAGCCCTTTATTTATTTTATTTTTCTGAATAGGCAACCCATTCAAATGATTAAAAAATCAAGAGGGATAAAGGCATATAGTAAGATGTCTTGCCTCACCTGCATCCCCAGCCAGCCAGGTCCCTCCCCACAGGTGACCACAGGTGTTTGCTCCTTGGTGTGCTTTCAGAGACATTTTATCCACAGACAAGCAAACACTAGTACATTATAGACTCCCTTCTGCCACCACCCGTAACACAAATGGCAGCAAACTATGAACCCTATTTTATACTTTGCTCTGTTCAATGAGTAGGATGTCTTTCATTTTTTAAATTATTTAAATTCAAGTTAACATACAGTGTAGCATTGGTGTCACAAGTAGAACCCAGTGATTCATCACTTACATATAACACCCAGTGCTCATCCCACCAACTGCCTTCCTTAATGCCCATCACCCATTTGGCCCATCCCTCCATCCACCTCCCCTCCAGCAACCCTCAGTTTGTTCTCTGTATTTAAGAGTCTCTTAGGGTTTGCCTAATTAATAGTATGTCTTGAGGGCATTCCATATCAATACTAAAGAGATAAGTTAAAAAAAAAAATTTCGGGGCCCCTGGTGGCTCAGTTGGTTGAGCGTCCAACTTAGGCTCAGGTCATGATCTCACGGTCTGTGAGTTTGAGCCCTCCATTGGGCTCTGTGCCGACAGCTCAGAGCCTGGAGCCTGTTTCGGATTCTGTGCCTCCCTCTCTCTCTGACCCTCCCCCGCTCATGCTCTGTCTCTCTCTGTCTCAAAAAAAATAAATGAACGTTAAAAAAAAATAAATAAATAAAACACCACAAACCTTTCTAATGTAGGACTAGAACATAATATATTAATTCCCTAGTGGTGGGCATTTAGATTACTGACAATCTTGGGCTATTACAATAATTAAGTCCTATTCTCAGAATAAACTTCCTGGATCCGTGTCCCCACAGTCTACCTATAAACAGCTATAAATTCTCACCTAGCTTAAAGCTCATCACTAAAGTTTCCATTTAGGCATGTCAATCCACTGACTAGAGTTAGCCCAAGTCTTTGTGCCTGGCCTAGCCTAGACCCAGGCACCGAGGTCCCTCTTTTGCCCGGGTGGATAACCCCAACCTTAGCCTCAAAAGCCTTGAAGGCTCCCACACAGAAGTGGGATCCAATTTGGCACCACCCCAAGCCATCTGTTAGCAGGGACTAGTAGCAGATATAAGGGGAGAGATGCATCCTAGCCACAAGGGTTCATAGATGGGGAGAGGTTGGGGGTATGCAGTTGAGGAGGGATGGTTAGGGGCAGGTGGCCGACAAAGGGCAGTTGGGATATGGCCAAGGGAGAATGGCCAAAAAGGGGGTGGTCTGGAGGTGACTGAGGAGAGGTAGCAAGGAGAGGAGGCCAAGGGGTGGCTATTGGCTTACCAAGGTGTGGGTGTCCACCACTGGAGCTGTAGCCTTCTGGCTTGGGCCTGCCATGTTCCCGAACAGCTCCTCCAGTGAGGTCAGGCTCCCCTGGGGGTCCAAGTCCTGGGGCTCCTGGCCTAACTCCTCAGGCAGCTGGGGAGCCCATGTCCTCAGGCCCTGAGGGCCCCCTGGCCTTAGCCACCTCTGTGCTGGGGCCCCCCTGCTGGCCTGTGGTACTCTCAGGTTCAGGAACTCTATGGGTGGTGGGCTCCAATCAGTGGGGAACATGTCCCCGGCTGCATGCACTTTGCGCTTCTTTGACAATTTGGGAGTTGGAGCTGAGGTGGGACTGCAGCGCCGCCGGGTGGAGTGGAGGAGCCCCTGGTGCAGAGCATGGTCGAAGCAGCTGCTCTTCAGGTTAGGCAACAGGGTGGGTGCCACAGTGGCTGCCTGGACCCCTGTGGAGGGGACAGAGTATTATGGTATTCCACCACCTGCCCACCACGATCCCAGCCACCGTGCCATGCTGGGTGAGGAGAGGGGACAACTCAAGATTGCTGTGGGCAGGATGCAAGGGGAACACCTCAACCGTGGGTTGTCCACTTCCTTGTGGCCCTAAGCCTCAGAATGGCTCTACCTGTACAGGTAAGAGTGCCTACCTTCTCTCTGAGGAAGGGCTAGCAGAGTCTTCTGGGTCCTGGCCATCTGCAAACTGCTGGACGTTCTGTCCTAGAAAGAATGGCTTGTCAGGTGAGGTGAGCCTCCAGAAGAAAGCTAAATGCTCTGAAGTCCTAGATTCCCTAGAGAGGAGGGCAGGGCCCACTGGTGCCCAGGAGGGAAATCCCCCTCCAGTTCTACCCCAAGGACCAAGCTTGTGCACCATGAAGATCAAGTTGCTGAGGTGAAAGGGGCTCCATGTGACCTCTCATTTCAAGGATGTGATAGGCAAGTGTAAGGACATCAACATTTTTTTAAAACCTGCATAAAATCAAAACTAGCGTAAGTCCACAGGAAAGTTGTGTACTGAGAAGACACTCTGCACGTCTTGCTTGTTTGGTGTCACCCCCATAAAGGTTGTTTGCTCCCAAGGGACAGAGCAGGGCTATTTAGTCCCCGCCATTTTCCCAGAACCAGCACAGACCTGGCACACAGTAGGGCTTGGTGCGTTTCTGTTGAATGAATGAGTTAAAGATACCCAGAGGTGGTACAACAAGCCCCCTCCAGTGTTAGGAGCTGCCCTTCCTCAGCTAAGATGGGCCATGCCTCACACACACAGACACCTCTCATCATATCAGATTCAGGATCAGATCAACTGAAATGCAGATGAAAGGCGAATATCTGAATGAGCTAATGACCAAATGAAACAACCATTTACAAAAAACACAAACACTAACTCAACCAGGATTCAAACTCAACAACAGTAGAAACCACTCAAATCAATATGACTCTGAAGTATTCTTCAATGACAATGAAATCATAAAAAATTAAAAATTCATAATAACAAATGTTGACAAGGCTATGAAGAAATATATTGCTGTTAATACTGTAAAATGATTTATTCTTTTTAGAGAGCAATTGATCAACATAAAAATAACTGCAAGATGCGCCTGGGTGGCTCAGCTGGTTAAGCGTCTGATTCTTGATTTTGGCTCAGGTCATGATCTCACCATTCATGAGATGGAGCTCCGCATGGGGCTCTGTGCTGACAGCGGAGAGCCTGCTTAGATTCTCTCTCTCCCTCTCTCCCTTTGTCCCTTCCCCACTCTCTCTCTCTCTCTCTCTCTAAATTAATAAATAAACATTAAAAAAAATAACTACAAAAATGTTCACACCTGGGAGAAGAGAACCCCAGAAACTTGTTCCTCCATGAAAGCAATAATTAAGCGGACAAAATCTGTCAGAACCAATACTTACAGAACTCTGGAATCTAATAAGAAACTGATAACAACCAGGGAATGAAGGCTTAATGAAGAAAGAAGCTGCTAAATTTCAGTAAAATTATGTTTGGGCTTTTGAACTTACCTGCCTATCATCCCCCACCCCCAGCTAAGAGGCAGTTGTGGAGGCTGGGTTCCCGGTGTGGCTTGTTGGTGCCACGGGGGCAAGATAAGCTTTATTCTCAAAGAATTGTGGTGGTGTGTTTTAGCCTGTCCCCTGGCGGCTCCTGGCTCCCCCGGGGGATCAACTCATCAACTCTGGGTCTTACCTTTGTTTTGTCCCACTTGGAACTTTCTCAGGGCTGGAGTGGCCTCCTGGGCAGTACTTGTTGAAACTATTTAAAAACAAGGGGACCACCACAACCACCTGGGGCAAAGGATAACAGGTAGGGCAAGCAGCCGACAGTCTGCAAAGTCTGAAAAGGAAGAGGCTGAGGAAGGAGATACATGTTGGAGTAAAAGTTTTAAAAAGCTCCCACGTAAACCCGAGAGTCCAAAAGGCCACATGATTGCCCAGGGTTAACGTGTGCTTAGGAAAGACCTGAGAAGACCATAAGTTTTTACCTCTGGCTGATCATTAGGCTCCACATAAGCAGAAAGTGAAGGCTTAGGCAGAGTTGCATAAGGTCTGCCTAAGCTTTGAAGGAGTACTCCAACACAGAACCAATCTTTAAAGACCAGAAGAGTTTTATTGTGGTGGTGGCGGCAGCAGCATTTAAGGGACTTTCTAACAACTTACCAGTTAACCACCAAGTTAAAGGAACTGGGACTTTAGTGACTACACACAACAAAATAATAATGTCTTTACAAAAAATAGCTTAGAAAAATCACTAAACAAACAACTACAACTCACAGCAACCAGCAACAGCAAATTCAGGTGGGGGGTAATCCTATTTACACAGTTACTGCATTATAATAGTCAAAGTGGATAATTTTCAACAAAAATTACAAGGAATACAAAGAAATAACAAAGTATGGCCCATTCAAAGACAGAACAAAGAAAGGAAAGAAACTGTCCCTAAGAAAGCCCAGGCACTGGACTTTAGACAAAAACTTTAAATCAACTGCCAAATATGCTCTAAGAACTGAAGGAAACGATGACAAAGAACTAAAGAAACCAGGGGAGAATAAGGTCTCACCAAATAGAGAATATGAATAAAGATAAAGAAATTATAAAAAGGAAGTAGACAGATGTTCTGGAGTCGAAAACTATAAAAATTGAAATGAAAAACTAAGTAGAAGGCTTCAACACCAGATGTGAGCTAGCAGAAGAATCAGTGAACTTTTATTTGGGTCAATTGAGATGATCAGTTCTGAGGAACAAAATGAAAAAAAGAATAAGATGAACAGGGCCTCGGAGACCAGTGGGACACCATTAATTATATCAATAGATGCATAATAGGAGTCCAAGGAGTAGAGACAGAGATGGCAGGGGTGGGGTGGGGTGGGGTAGAGGGGGACAGAAAGAATATTGCACTTCCAAGAAGCTCAACAAATTCCAAGTAGGATAAATTCAAAGAGATCTACACCTAGATACGTCATAATGAAACTTTTAAACACCAGGGAGAGAATCTAAAAAGCAGGAAGAGACAATGCTTCATCACCTACAAGGGAGTCTCAATAAGATTAACAGGTGATTTCTTATCAAAAACCATGGAGATCAGCAGACAGTGAGATGAAATATCCAAAGTAAAGACAGAAAAGACTATGGACCAAGAATGCTGTCTCCCACAAAACTATCCTTCAAAAAAGGAGAAATGAAGATATTCCCAGATAAACAAAAACTGAGAAAATTTCTTTCTAACAAATTTGTTCTATCAGAAATACTAAAGTATATCCATCGGGGTAAAGTGAAAGGAAGGATATTAGAGAGTAACTTGAATCCACATGAAAAAAAAAGAACAGTGATAAAGATAAGAACACGGGTATACATAAAAGACAGTATAAATGTAGTTTTTATTTGTAACTCTTTTTCTCCTATCTTATTTAAAATACAACTGCATAAAGCAATAATTACAAATCTGTCTTTATGGGAAAACAATGTCTAAAGATATAATTTACATGACAATAACAGCACAAAGGAGGGGGTGGGAATAGAGCTACACAGTTGTAAAGTTTTGTATCTTATTGAAATTAAGTTGGTATTAATCTGAACTAGACTGTAAACTATGTGATATTTATAGGTAAGTAAAAATGCAAGTATTACTGTATTTTTGCTCTGTAATTCTTCTCCTTTCCATATTGATTTAAAAGACAAATGCATAAAACCACAATTACACATCTATGTTAATCAACACACAATGGTTCAAAGATGTAAATTGTTACAATAAAAACATAAAGGGGAGGGATGGAATTGTATAGGAGCAGAGTTTTTGTATATACTGAAGCTAAATTGGTAATTTTTTTAAAGTTTATTTATTTATTTTGAGAGAGAGAGAGAGAGTAAGTGGGGAAGGGGCAGAGAGAAGGAGAGACAGAATCCCAGCAGGCGCTGTGCTGTCAGCACAGAGCCTGATGTAAGGCTCGAACTCACAAACTGTGAGATCATGACCTGAGCCAAGATCAAGAGTTGGACGCTTAACCGACTAGGCCACCCAGGCGCTCCTGAAGCTAAACTGGTATTAATTCAAACTAGTTTGTTACAAATTTAAGATATAAATTATACTTTCCAAGGTAGCCACTAATAAAATAATTGGAAACAGAAATGAGCAAAGAGCCAAAATGGTACACTACAAAACAGCCAATTAAACATAAAAGAAGGCAGTAATGGAGGAACTGAGGAACAAAAAAGATGTAAGGTACACAGGAAACAAAATAGCATAATGGCAGAAATCCTTTCATATCAATAACTAGCTTAATTGTAAATGGAGTGAGCTCTCAAATCAAAAGGCAGATATTACCAAAATAAATTAAAAAAACATCCAACTATATGCTATCTGCTAAAGACTCACTATAACCACATAGGTTGAAGGTGAAAGGAAGAGATACCCCATGCAAATAGAGACCCAAAGACAGCTGAAGTAGCTATACATTAGTATTTGTCTGGTATTAACCAGACAAAATAGACTTTAAGTCAAAAATTACTGAGACAAAGAAAGCCTTTATATATTGATGTAAGGGTCATTCATCAAGAAGACATAACAATGAGGGGTGCCTGGGCAGCTCAGTCAGTTAAGCATCCATGACTCAGGTCATGATCTCACAGTTTGGGAGTTTGAGCCCCATGTCGGGCTTGCTGCTGTCAGTGCAGAGCCGACTTTGGATCTTCTGTCCCCCACCTCTCTCTGCCCACCTGACTCTCATGTGCTCTCTCAAAAATAAATAAACATTAAAAAGAAAAGACATAACAATTATAAACATACATGCAACTAAAAACAGAGCTCCAAAATGGAAGCAAATTGGCAAAGCTGAAGGGAGAAATAGTTACAAAATGATAGCTGAAGGATTCAATATCCTCTTTTCAATAATGTAACTAGATAGAAGATCAAAAGAAAATATAGGACCTGAACAACACCATGAACCAAGTAGAAATAACAGACATCTACAGAACTCTTCACTCTGCAATAGCAGAATACACATTCTTTGCAAGTACACATGGAATTTTCTTCAGCATTGATCATGTTAGGCCACAAAACAAGTCTCAATAAATTTAAAAAGACTGAAATCCTATAAAGCATCTTTCCTGATCACAATAGAAACTAGACGTAAAAAACAAAAGTGGGAATTTCACAAATATGTAGAAATAAAACAACACTTAAATAACTAATGGATCCAAGAAGAAATCATATGAGAAATTAAAAACTACTTAGAGGTAAGCGAAAACAAACACAACATACCAAAATGTATGGGATGCAGTGAAAGCAGTGCTCCCAGGAAAATGTATAGCTGTAAACACCTGCATTAAAAAAGAAGATTGTTAAGGGACGCCTGGGTGGCTCAGTTGGTTGAGCACCCGACTTTGGCTCAGGTCATGATCTCACAGTTCATGAGTTCAAGCCCTACGTTGGGGTCTGTGCTGACAGTTCAGAGCTCAGAACCTAGAACCTGCTTTGGATTCTGTGTCTCCCTCTCTCTCTGGCTCTTACCCACTCATGCTCTGTCTTTTTCTCTCTCAAAAATAAATAAACATTATTAAAAAAAAAGAAGTTGTTAAATCGGTAACCTAACTTTATACTGTAAGGAACTAGAAAAAGAAAAGCAAACTAAACTCAAGGCTTGCAGAAGGCAGGAAACAATGAAGATTGGTGGGGAAGCAAAAGTAGAGAACAGAAAAAAAAAACAACAGAGATAATCAACAAAGCCAAAAGCTGGTTCTTTGGAAAGACCAACAAAATTGACAAACCAAACCAGACTGACCAAAAAAAAAAAAAAAAAAAAAAAGAGAGAGAGAGAAACTCATATTACTAAAATCAGAAATGAAAGACATTACTATCAACCTCAGAAATAAAAATGATTAAAAGGGAGAATACTATGAACAATTGCACAAATTAGGTACCTAGGTGAAATGGACAAATAATATACTTAGGAATAAATTTAGGAAAATTTAAACTTTGAAAATGACAGAACATTGTTGAAAAAAATTAAAGAAGACGTACCTTAATAGAAAGACATCTTGCATTTGTGGACTGGAAGGCTTAATATCATTTAAGATGGTAAACTCCTTGAAGTGGTCTATAAAATCAATGCATCCCTATCAAAATCCCAAAGGCCTTTTGGGGCAGAAATGGAAAAAGCAATTCTAAAATGCATATAAAAACACATGGGACCTTGAAGAAATTTTGAAAAAGAAAAACAAAGTTGGAAGACTCAAATTTTCTGGTTTCTAAACTTACTACAAAGGGTGGTGGGAGAGACAGGCAAACCATAAAAGAGACTCTTAACTGTAGAGAACAAACTGAGGGTTGCTGGAGAGGTGGTGGGTCGGGGTTGGGCTGCATGGGTGATTGGTACTATGGAGGGCACTTGCTGGGATGAGCAGTGGGTGTTGTACGTAAGTGATGAATCACTAAATTCTACTCCTGAAACTAATATTACACTATATGTTAACTAACTGGAATTTAAATAAAAACTTGAAATAAACAAAAAACCTCAAAAGGCACAGTAATCAAAACAGTGTGGTACCAGCAAAAGGGTAGACATATATATCAATGGACTAGAACTGAGACTCCAGAAATAAATATATACATCTATGATCAATTGATTTTCAACAAAGATGCAAGATCTTTTAAAGGTTTTAGACTCTCTTCAACAAATGGTGCTAAAACAACTGGACATCCATATGCAAAGGAATGACACCAGACCCTTGTCTCACCAGATACCACACAACAATTAACTCAAAATAAATGGAAAATCTAAATAAAAGTATTAAAACTATGCAACTCTGAGAAGAAACGGCAGGGGTAAATCTTTATGACTCCAGGTTGGCCAACATGGTTTCCTAGATATGATACCAACAACACAGGCAGCAGCAGCAGCAGCAACAACAACAACAAGATATATTGGATTTCATCAGAAGTTAAAAATTTTCCCTTCAAAGGCTACTACTAAGAAAATGAAAAGACAACCTACAGAGTGGGACAAAATATTTGCAAATCATATAAGTCTGATAAGGGTTTAGTATCCAGAACATATGAAGAACTCTTACAGCAATAAAAAGACAAAAAGTCCAGTTAAAAAGTAAGCAAAAGATTTGAATAGGCATTTTCAGAAGAATCTATACAAATGACCAAAAAGCACATGAAAAGATGTTCAATGTCATTAACCACTTTATTAGGGAAGTGCAAATCAAAAACATAATGAGACACGACTTCACACCCAGTAGAATGGCAGCCAACCAACCAACCATTCAATCAATAACTAGTGTTGGTGAGGACTGGAGAAACTGGAACCCTCATCCACTGCATGTGTGAATGTAAAATGGTGCAGCCCTTGTGGAAAAGAGTCTAGTAGTTACCCAGTAAGTTAGACATAGAATTACCATTTGACCCAGTAATTCTACTCAAGGTAGAAATGACAACAGGTACTGAGACAAATCCTTGCACATGAATGTTCACAGTGGCACGACTCACACAGGCGAAAGGTGGAAACAGTACAAATGTCCATCAACTACTGAGTGGATAAACAAAATATAGGACAGCCATACAATGGATTATTGAGTCACAAAAAGTAATGAAGCACTGTTATATGCTATAACAATGGATAAACCTCATAATCATTATGCTTAGTGAAAGAAGCCAGACACAAAGGTCTCCTATTGTATGGACGATTCTCTTTACATGAAATGCCAGAATAGGCAAATCCATAGAGACAGAAAGTAGATTAGTGGTTTCCAGGTGCCGGGTGCTGGGGTGGAAGGGGGAAGGGCGGAGAAATGGAGCATGACTGCTCAATGGGTACAAGGTCTCCTTTTTGGATGATGGAAAAACACTCTGGAACTCAACAGTGCCAATGATTGCACAACACTGTGAATTTACTAAATGCCCCAGAATTTCAAAATGATTAAAATTGCAAGTTTTATGCTATGCATATCTTACCACAAGAAAGGACAAATAAATATACAAATTATTCGGGGGTGGGGTGGGGAAATACACGTGAAATTATGTGAAATAAGTAGAGGACAGCATAACTTGGTAGAAATCCTGGAATAAAAAAAAAGTACTTATACATGAAATAACCACATTAAGGATTTATGGGTGCAATTTTTGCACAATTGTTAAATAACGAACTATTCTAAATTTGTGCCTAAGTACTGAAAGGCAGCATCAGATGTTTGTAGGGGCCCAGTAAGAAAAGGAAGATACTAAGAATTATCCTCTGCCCTGGTTCTGACACCTTGCCCTCCTTTGGACCTTTAGAGAGGTGTTGCACATGACCGCCCATCCTTCCGTTCACCAGTGGAATTTTTTGGTTTTTTTTCCTGCCTTCAAAAACAACCAGTTTCTTTTCCTTCTACACCCTCTTTTCCTTCCAGTCCTTCCTGAACATCGCTTCTGATTCAACCTTCTTAGACCTAGGGCATCAACTCAATTGTGTAACTTCCTCTGCTCAGAAGCCACTGCTGAACAAAGGTGTACCAGGACTCTTCAGAAGGTGATGAAAATATCCTTTATCTTAATCATGGTAGTTGTTACTCAAACTAAATACATTTGTCAGAGCTCACTGAACTGCACATCTATAGAAAGTGAATTTTACTGTAATGAAATTACAGCTTGATAAACCTAACTTATCCCCAGCTTCCACTTAGCAAAAGTGGAAGTTGAGACCAACTTTTCAACATATAAAATTATTTCCACATTAGAAACCATCTGGAGGGATGCACAAGATGCAAATTCTGTTAGGGGCACCTGGGTGGCGCAGTTGGTTAAGCGTCCGACTTCAGCCAGGTCACGATCTCGCGGTCCGTGAGTTTGAGCCCCGCGTCGGGCTCTGGGCTGATGGCTCAGAGCCTGGAGCCTGTTTCAGATTCTGTGTCTCCCTCTCTCTCTGCCCCTCCCCCGTTCATGCTCTGTCTCTCTCTGTGCAAAAATAAATAAACATTGAAAAAAAAATTAAAAAAAAAAAAAAAAGATGCAAATTCTGTTAAATGAATGAAAATGCTCTTGGGATGACCACAGCCATCTTTGTGTTATAAAGTGTCCCTTGTTGGCCTTCCCAGTTCCATGAGGCTTCCTAAGGTGCTCCTGCCAAGGAATCACTGAACTTCCTCTTGCAAAGGAGTGTGATAGGGTGTGGCCAAGGCTCTTAGGAGTCCTGATGGTATATGTTCTCCCTCTGGGGTGATTCTTGGGCCAGGATATGTTTTGTACCTAGGAGGCACCTTTGGGCTTGGGGAAACAAAAAGGACCAGAGAGGGGCCCAGGGTAAAGAGAGCCAGAAGGATGCATGACCCAAGCAGAAGATATAGTCTTGGACAGGAGGGCAGTTTGTCCATAAGACCCACAGAACAGGAGGGCAGGCAGGGTGTCAGGGCAAAGAAGCATCAGGGTGCATGAACTAGCTTGGGCTGCCATAACAAATACCACAGGCTGGGGGACTTAAACCACAGACACTTATTTTCTCACAAAATAAAGGCTCTCTGGAGGCTCAAAGTCCAAGATCAAGGTGTTGGTAGGGTTGGTTTCTTCTGAACCACTCTCCTTGGTTTGTGCACGGCCATCTTCTGTGTTGCCACATGGTTTCTGGTCTGTGTCCTAACCATCTCTCCTCATAAGGATACCAGTCCTATTGGATTAGGGTCCACCCCCAATGACTTCATTTAGCCTTAATTATCTGCTTAAAGGCCTTATCTCCAAATACAGCCACATTCTGAGGTAGTTAAGACTTCAACCTATGAATTTTAGGGGGTCAATTTAGCCAATAACAGTGTATTTGGCACCAACAGCCCTGAGCTCCATAGAAGGTGGTGGAGGCCTCTGCAAACATTAAAAATCCTTTGTTTGTATCAGAAAGGGTGATACTGAAAGTCCAAGAACTTTCCAATGTTCCTGATTTGGCACCACTTTGCTGCCAACACGGCCATGACATGAGCATGATCAACGAGACATCATCAGCTCAAGCAACCAAAACTTGTGACATTCTAACCAAACTCTCAATGGTTTAATATGTAAGTGGGATCTCAGGTAAAGATCAGCAAAAGAATTTGCCCTTATAACCAGAAGTATCTGAAAAGCTGTTTGGTCCATAAATAACCAATGTCTATGTCCCTAAGGACCTGAGGAGATTAAGACCCTGCAGAGGATGAGAAATATGCACAGAGAAGGAGGTGTAAGCACAGTGATCATACCTCCTGCTTTTTTATGGAAGCATTTTAACCGACAAATGGCAAAGGTGGTCAGTAGCAAAGTTTGTAAAATCCTATAAAAGTTAAAAGAACAATAAAATATTTCCTTGCTTACTGATCATACAAGGAAAAGGGCTTTGGGAAATAGCCTGGCAGTTCCCCAAATGGTTAAACACAGAGGTACCATATGGCCCAGACATTCCATTTCTAGGTATAAATGAGAGAGAAATCAATACATATGTCTGCACAAAATCTTCTCCATTAATAATAATCCAGCAATATTTTTCACGATAGCTAAAAAGTGGAAACAACCCAATGGCCATCAGTTGTTGAAAGGACAAACAAAATGTGGTATATCCATATAATGGAGTATTATTCAGCTATAAAAATGAAGTACTGACTCATGCTACAACATGCATGGACCTTGAACATAATACATAAAATGAAAGAAGACTGACTTATAAAACCACATCCTGTGTGGTTCCATTTGTATGAAATGTCCAGAACAGGCAAATCCAGAGTGTTATAAAGCAGATTAGGGCTGGAAGAGAGAAGGGAAGTTGGGGGGTGACAGGTAAGGGATGCAAGGTTTATGTCTGGGGTGCTGAAAATGTTCTAAAATTGATTTCAGAACATGGATGACTTATATGGTATGTGAGTTACATCTCAATAAACTAGTTTTTTTACTTGTTTTTAATTTTTATTTTTAATAATTGATTGATATTTGACAGAGAAAGCAAGCCAGCACACAAGTGGGGGAGAGGGGCAGGGAGGAGAGAGAGAATCTCAAGCAGGCTCCATATTCAGCATGGAGCCCGATGCCAGGCTTGATCCCATGACTGTGGGATCATGACCTGAGCCAAAATCAAGAGTTGGATGCCCAACCGACTAAGCCACCCAGGCGCCCCTCACCTTTTTAAGTTTATTTGCAAAATCTTTTTTTTTTCTTTTAAAGAAAGTACAAGTAAAGTAAAACTGAAGGTCCACACTGCTGTTGCTGCTAACCTTCCAAGAGGACAAAGGAGTGAGACATCGGGAAGCTGGAAAACATGCTAAAAGCCCTTCTCATTATAGATGCTACCGAAGAAGAAAGAAAAGAAAGAAACAAAGAATAAAAAGTATTACTAAAATCTCCCAGTAATATTCTATGCAAGTGATTATGCCTTTTGAGAATACAGGGTTGGGGGGTTAGGGCTATTCTTTAAAAACCCTTTTACTTGGGGAACTGAGAGTATACCAAGTTGAGTCTGGAACAGTTGCTAAAGACAAGAAAACTGCCTTGCCCCAAGTAAATGTTTCAGTGTTCAGAAGTCCACAGAGATGATAAAATATAAAAAGAATCAGAAACTGCTGATGCATTGAGACCAAGTCTATGCGGCAAAAACTGCGCGCAACTGGGACGGTGGGAGGGAAGGATATTTTCTGCTTTTCAATTGGTTTCTTTTCTGAGCACAAGTGCTTTCTATGTCCTCCTAACAATGCAGAGCCCACTAAGTGTGGATACACAACACCAGCCTTTGTTCCACTTCAGAGTTGACAGTTTTTGCTATTCCAGTTTTGGCTGTTCCTCAAGATCATGAAAAGCAGCACACTCTGGTTTCTGAAAGTTCAGTAGGTCACTGCTCCAGATGGAGCACCCAAGACGGAGGGGCGCTTTAAAGTATAAAAGAGGAGTAAATGTGTCATTGCTGCCTGAGGAAACGTACCATGTCTCAGCCCCTCCTCTTCACCCGCACAACACTTCATGTATTTTTACCACACTGATGACTTAGTTCTCTTGAGTCACTGAGGTGCACAGATGAAGTCTTGTCTCCATATCCCAGTGACCAGCCCAGAGCCAGTGCAGGCTGGATTCTCAGAAAATGAGGTAGTTGATGCTACTGCACATTTATATGTGCTTTAGTTGGCCTGGGCTTCTATAACAAAATATGGGCATACAAAGAGATATTGCAGGTTCCATTCCAGACCACTGCAATACAGTGAATATGGCAATAAAGTGAGTCCAGTGGGTTTTTTGGTTTCCCAAGGCATATAAAGGTTATTTGCCCTGTACTGTAGTCTATTAAATGTGCAACAGCATTGTGTCTGAAAAAAAACAACGTCCATACTTTGGTTAAAAAATAATTTACTGCTAAAAACTGGTAACTATCATCTGAGCTTTCAGCAAGTCCATTGTTTTGCTGGGGGGGGGGGGGGTCTTGCCTTAATGTTGCTGGCTGCTGACTGATCAGGGTGGTGGTTGCTGAAGGCTGGGGTGGCTGTGGCCATTTTTATAAATAAGACAACAATGAAGTTGGCCGCATCAGCTGACCCTTCCTTTCACGGACTATTTCTCTGCAGCATGTGATGCTGTTTGATAGCATCTTATTCACAGAACTTCTTACAAAATTGGAGTCAGCCATCTCAAACCCTACCACTGCTTAGCTGATATTAAATTCATGTAATAGTCGAAGTCCTTTGTTGTCATTTCAAAAATCTTCACATCATCTTCACCAGGAGTAGATTCTATCTCAAGAAACTACTTTCCTTGCTCTTCAATAAGAAAGCACTTCTCATCCTTTTAAGTTTTATTTTTTTTATTTTTTTATTTTTTTGAGAGAATGAGAGAGCAGGGAAATGGGGCAGAGAGGGACACAGAGAGAGAAGCTTAAGCAGCCTCCACACCCAGAGTAGAGCTCGATGCAGGGCTTGATCTCATGACTGTGAAATCATGCTTAACCGACTGAACCCCCAGACAGCTCTCATCCTTTCAAGTTTTTAAGATTGGCAGCAATTTGTCACACTGCAAGCTCCACTTCTAATTCTGGTTCTCTTGCTATTTGTACGACATCTGCAGTTAATTCCTCTACTGAAGTCCTGAACCCCTTAAACTCATCTGTGAGGGTTGGAATCAACTTCTTCCAGACTATTTTAAAGAGTTATGATATTTTAACCTCTTCCTATGAATCATGACTGTTCTTATGGCATCTAGAATGAATCTCTTCCAGAAGGTTTGCAATTTACTTTGCCCAAATCCACCAGAGGCATCGCTCTCTATAGCAATGATAGCCTTACAAATATTTCTTACATAGTAAGACTTGAAAATCTAAATTACTCCTTGACCCAAGACTGCAGAATGGATGTGGTATTAGATAAGAAAACACTAATCTTGTTGTACATCTCCATCAGAGCTCTTGGGTGACCAGGTACACTGTCAATAAGCAGTAATATTTTGAAAGGAATCTTTCTGAGCAGCAGGTGTCAACAATGGACTTAAACTATTCAGTAAACCATACTGTAAACAGGCAGAGTAGATTTAGCATAATTCTTAAGGGTCTTAGGATTTTTGGACTGGTAAGTGAGCACTGGCTTCAACTTAAAACCACTAGCTGCATTAGTCTCTTACAAGAGAGTCAGCCTGTCTTTTGAAGCTTTGAAGCCAGGCATTAACTTCTCCTCTCTAGCTATGAAGTCCTCGAGAGCATCTTCTTCCAATAGAAGGCTGTTTTGTCTACACTGAAAACTTCTTGTTTAGTGTAGCCACTTTCATTAATGATCTTAGCTGGATCTTCTGGATAACTTGCTGTTTCACCTTGCTGCTTGCACTTTGATGTTATGGAGACGGCTTCTTTCCTTTAACCTCATGAACCACCCCTGCTAGCTTCAGACTTTTCTTCTGCAGCTTCATGGACTTGAAGAGAGTTAGGGCCTTGCTCTGGATTAGAATTTGGTTTAAGGGAATGTTGTGGGATGGTCTGATCTTGTATCCAGACCACTCTAACTTTCTCCAAATCAGTGATAAGGCTGTTTCACTTTCTTATCATTCATGTGTTCACTGGAGTAGCACTTTTCATATCCTTCAAGAACTTTTCCTTCACATTCATGACTTGGCTGTTTGAAGCTTTTGGTCTATCTTGGCTTTTGACATGCCTTGCTTAATAAGATTAATCATTTCTAGCTTTTGATTTAAAGTCAGGGATGTGTGACTATTCCTTTCACTTGAACACTTAGAGGCCATTATAAGGTTATCAACTGACTTAACTTCAATATTGCTGTGTCTCAGGGAATAGGGAGGCCTGAGGAGAGAGAGGGAGACAGACGGGGGAATGACTGGTTGGTGGAACAGTCAGAACATGCACAACATTTATTGTTTAAGCTTGCGGTCTTATGTGGGTGAGGTTCATGGCACCCACATATACAACAGAACATATAAGATCACTGACAACCGTAACAAATATAATAATGATGAAAAAGTTTAAAATATTATGAAAATTACCTAAATGTGACACAGAGGCGTAAATGAGCAAATGTTTTTGGAAAAATGGCCCCAATAGAAGAGAAGGTTGCCACAAACCTTTACTTTGTAAAAACAAAACAAAACACAAAAAACAAGCATTATCTGTGAAGTATAATAAAGTGCAATAAAACACAACATGCCTATACCATGGGCTGGGTGGCTTAAAAAACAGATTTCTCATAGTTCTTTTTATTTTTTTTAATGTTTATAAAACTTAACACCACAGATTTGCCTGTTTTTTCAATAATGCATAAGTGGAATCACACAGTATGGATTCTTTGTCGTCTTCTTTATAAAGTTCAATGTTACGTCTATGAATGTTCATCTTTGTTGTTGTATAGTATTCAATTGTATGAATACAGGGTTAACTCTTCTGTTGATAGACATCTTCATTGTTTTTAGTTTTTGACAATTATGAATAATGCTTCCATAAACATTGTTTTACTTGCCTTTTGTACACACAATCTCACACACCTAATCACACACATTTCTGTTGGGAATGCGGCTAGGTGTCAAATTGATGGGTCACAGGAATAGGTATGTTCGTTCATGGTAGACAAGGTCAGTTGGAAAGTGGTAGAATGAATTTACCCTCCTATATGCCATTTGCCAGTTCTCCTCATCCTACCCTTGTCAGCACCTGAGACTGTCAGTTTTTTAAAGGTTTACCATTCTAGTAGGTATTTCTCACCTACTGGTTTCTTATTGCATTAAAAAAATTGTCTTTGGGGCGCCTGGGTGGCGCAGTTGGTTAAGCGTCCGACTTCAGCCAGGTCACGATCTCGCGGTCCGTGAGTTCGAGCCCCGCGTCGGGCTCTGGGCTGATGGCTCAGAGCCTGGAGCCTGTTTCCGATTCTGTGTCTCCCTCTCTCTCTGCCCCTCGCCCGTTCATGCTCTGTCTCTCTCTGTCCCAAAAATAAATAAACATTGAAAAAAAATTGTTTTTTTTAATGTTTATCTATTTTTGAGAGAGACAGAAACAGAGACAGAGACAGAGCATAAACCGGGGAGGGTCAGAGAGAGAGGGAAACACAGAATCCGAAGCAACTCCAGGCTCTGAGCTGTCAGCACAGAGCTCGACGCGGGGCTGTGAGATGACTTGAGCTGAAGTCGGATGCTTAACCAACTGAGCCACCCAAGTGACCCCCTCACTACATTAAAAAAACATTTTTTTTTAGTGTTTATTTTTGACAGAGAGAAAGCGCAAGTGGGGGAGGGAGAGAGAGAGACAGAGACACAGAATCTGAAGCAGGCGCCAGGCTCTGAGCTGTCAGAACAGAGCCCAATGTGGGGCTGGAACTCATAAGCTGTGAGACCATGACCTGAGCCCAAGTCGGCCGCCCAACAGACTGAGCCACCCAGGTGCCCCTCATTGAATTTTTTATTATAAATTTGTGTTTTCCTTACTTAATGACACTGAACAACTTTTCATGTTGTGTTCTCCACCTGGATATCTTTTTTTTAATAAAGTACCTGTTGCCCAATTTCTTTTTTTTTTTCAATATATGAAATTTATTGTCAAATTGGTTTCCATACAACACCCAGTGCTCATCCCAAAAGGTGCCCTCCTCAATATCCATCACCCACCCTCCCCTCCCTCCCGCTCCCCATCAACCCTCAGTTTGTTCTCAGTTTTTAAGAGTCTCTTATGCTTTGGCTCTCTCCCACTCTAACCTCTTTTTTTTTTTTTTTTTCCTTTTTCCTTCCCCTCCTCCATGGGTTTCTGTTAAGTTTCTCAGGATCCACATATGAGTGAAAACATATGGTATCTGTCTTTCTCTGCCTGACTTATTTCACTTAGCATAACACTCTTCAGTTCCATCCACGTTGCTACAAAAGGCCATATTTCATTCTTTCTCATTGCCATGTAGTACTCCATTGTGTATATAAACCACAATTTCTTTATCCATTCATCAGTTGATGGACATTTAGGCTCTTTCCATAATTTGGCTATTGTTGAGAGTGCTGCTATGAACATTGGGGTACAAGTGCCCCTATGCATCAGTACTCCTGTATCCCTTGGGTAAATTCCTAGCAGTGCTATTGCTGGGTCACAGGGTAGGTCTATTTTTAATTTTCTGAGGAACCTCCACACTGCTTTCCAGAGCGGTTGCACCAATTTGCATTCCCACCAACAGTGCAAGAGGGTTCCCGTTTCTCCACATCCTCTCCAGCATCTATAGTCTCCTGATTTGTTCATTTTGGCCACTCTGACTGGCGTGAGGTGATATCTGAGTGTGGTTTTGATTTGTATTCCCCTGATAAGGAGCGACGTTGAACATCTTTTCATGTGCCTGTTGGCCATCTGGATGTCTTCTTTAGAGAAGTGTCTATTCATGTTTTCTGCCCATTTCTTCACTGGGTTATTTGTTTTTCGGGTGTGGAGTTTGGTGAGCTCTTTATAGATTTTGGATACTAGCCCTTTGTCCGATATGTCATTTGCAAAATCTTTTCCCATTCCGTTGGTTGCCTTTTAGTTTTGTTGGTTGTTTCCTTTGCTGTGCAGAAGCTTTTTATCTTCATAAGGTCCCAGTAATTCATTTTTCTTTTATTTCCCTTGCTTTTGGGGATGTGTCGAGTAAGAGATTGCTACGGCTGAGGTCAGAGAGGTCTTTTCCTGCTTTCTCCTTTAGGGTTTTGATGGTTTCCTGTCTCACATTCAGGTCCTTTATCCATTTCGAGTTTATTTTTGCGAATGGTGTGAGAAAGTGGTCTAGTTTTAACCTTCTGCATGTTGCTGTCCAGTTCTCCCAGCACCATTTGTTAAAGAGACTGTCTTTTTTCCATTGGATGTTCTTTCCTGCTTTGTCAAAGATGAGTTGGCCATACGTTTGTGGGTCTAGTTCTGGGTTTTCTATTCTATTCCATTGGTCTATGTGTCTGTTTTTGTGCCACCTGTTGCCCAATTTCTATTGGGTTGTCCTTTTTGACATTTCTTGATCTATGGGCATTCTTATATATTCTCAAGATGAACCCTGTCAGTTTTACGTGTTGCAAATATTTTCACCCACTCTATGGCTTGTCTTTTCACTCTCTTAATGGTGTGTCTTTACAGAGAAAAATTAAAAAGTTCAATGGAGCCTAATTTATCAATGCTTTCTTCTATGATTAGTGTGTTCTGTGTCTTGTTTAAGAAATCTTCCCCATTCTGGGGCACCTGGGTGGCTTAGTCGGTTAAGCATCTGACTTCAGCTCAGGTCATGATCTCATGGTTTGTGAGTTCCAGCCCCGCATTGGGCTCTGTGCTGACAGCTCAGAGCCTGGAGCCTGCTTCAGATTCTGTCTCTGTCTCTCTGCCCCTCCCCTACTTGCTCTCTGTCTCTCTCTCCCAAATATAAAAATAAAACATAAAAAAAAATTTTAAAAGAAATCTTCCCCATTCCAAAGTCATGAACATATTCTCATATCAACTTCTAGAATTTTTATTATTTTACAATTCACATTTGGATCTATAATCCTCACAAGACACATTTTAGTTTTCACTGATGTGTAACTTAGATAAGGTACACAAATCTTAACTATTCAACTTGATGAATTTATATATATGATATATGGCATATATATATATATACACACACAGTTGACCTTTAAACAACATGAGCTTGAACCATGTAGGTCCACGTCTAAGTGGATTTTTTCTATAAATACAGTACAGTACTGTAAATTTTCTTACTTGTGATTTTCTTAATATTTTTTCTCTAGCTTACTTCATTGTAAGAAAACAGTATATGATACATAGACAAAATACGCGTTAATCAATTGTCTATGCTAATGGTAAGGCTTCCAATCAACAATATGCTATTAACAGTTTTTAGAAAGTCAAAGTTGTATGCAAATTAAAAAAAATTTTTTTAAATGTTTATTTATTATTGAGAGACAGAGAGAGAGACAGAGCATGAGCATGGGAGGGGCAGAGACAGGAGAAGACACAGAATCCGAAGCAGGCTCCAGGCTCTGAGCGGTCAGCACAGAGCCCGACGCGGGGCTCGAACTCACAAACTGTGAGATCATGACCTGAGCTGAAGTCGGACACTTAACTGACTGAGCCGCCCAGGTGCCCCAGTTGTATGCAAATTTTTGAATGCACAGGGAGTTGATGCCCCAACCCTCATGTGTTTAAGGGTCAATGTGTGTGTATGTGTGTGTGTGTGTATGACCCAGATGAAGATACTGAACATCTCTCACACCCTAGAAGGATCTCTCATATCTCTTTCAGGCAATAGCCCCCAAAGGTAACAATACTCTGCCTGTATCACCATCAATTATTTTGCCTGTTTCTTCATTTTATATACAGGAAATCATATATTTGGAGCTCTTTTGTGTCTGATTATAACCTGCTCAACATCATGCATGTGAGATTCATCCATGTTATTGCATGTTGCAGTTCTCCATTCATTTTCCTTACTGTATAGTATTCCATCATATAAATACATCACAACTTACTTATTCACTCTTCCTTTGATGGACACTTGGATTGTTTCTTATTTCAGGGTATTATGAATAAAGCTGCTATGAATATTCTTGTGTATGTCTTTTGAAGGAAATAAATATTCATTTCTGTTAGCTATTTACCAGGATACACAAAATTTTTATCTTACTGTACTACAAAAACCATTTAGATTTGTCAAGTTCTCCCTGCCAAGTACACATAGCATATTTTATCTGTTACTACATCCATAATTATTTTTGGAAAAAATGTGAAAACCTTTTCTATTTTTTTATTTTGAAATAATTTCAGACGTACCCCAAATTATAAAAACAATACAAAAAATGCCCATATGGGGGCGCCTGGGTGGCTCAGTTGGTTGAGTACCCGACACTTGGTTTCAGCTCAGGTCATGATCTCACAGTTCATTCATTTGAGCCCATGCCGGGCTCCACACTGGCTCCTTGCTGGCAGTGAGGAGCCTGCTTGGGATTCTCTCTCCCTCTCTCTCTGCCCCTCCCCCACTTGTGCTCACTATCTCTCAAGATAAATAAGCTAAAAAAAAAAAATGCTCATATGCCCTTCACCAAAATCCCTCCATGTCAACATTTTACTACATTTGGTTTACCAGTAATTATCTTGTGTGCATGTGTGTACGTATAACCTTGATACTGTTGAAGAGTACTGGCCAGTTACTTGATAGACTATATAAACCTGGGTTTGTGTGACATTTCCTCATAATTAGATACAGGTGATATGTTTGGGACAGGAATACCCAGATGTGATGTGTTCTTCTCAGTGTATATGAGAAGGCACATGATAGTGTCCCATTACTGCTGTACTAATTTTAATCACTTGGTTAAGGCCAGGTTTCTCCACTGTAATATCACTATGTTTCCCTCTGTTATTAATCAGTATCTTATGGGGAAAATGCTTTGAGATTATGTAAACATCCTGTTTCTCATCATACATTCATTTCATAGTTTCAGCATCCATTGATGATTCTTTTTTTAAATTTAATTCCAGTATAGTTGACATATAATCACATTTGTGATTCTTGCCTGAAATAATTTTGATGGAAATGGTTCAAAACTAGTTTTTGTTTAAAAAAATTTTTTAACGTTTATTTATTATTGAGAGACAGAGAGAGACAGAGCATGAGCAGGGGAGGGGCAGAGAGAGGGGGAGACACAGAATCCGAAGCAGGCTCCAGGTTCTGAGCTGTTAGCACAGAGCCCAATGCAGCCTCAAACTCACAAACCAAGAGATCATGACCTAAGCCGAAGTCGGAAACTTAACCAATGAGACACCCAGGAGCCCCTATTTTTTGTTTTTAATACCCGCAAATTAAAAAAAATCTTACAGTGATCATCAGGATTTCTCATAATTTGAACTGAAATCTGGAAGATCACCAGACATTTGCCATAAAAACATCCCCAAAATCACCTTGAGAGAATAAAAAAAATAAAACTGGCCAACTGGTGGTGGCTGTGACACTGTTCTCAAGCAGAGTACAACTCTCCTGGGAACCTGAGAGTCAGCCAAAGAAGACAGAGAAAGAACTCTCCTAAATGTCTCCACTTCTACACAAACCACCCCCAAACCATCCTGGTGCAGACTGAGAAAAGATGTTTTGCATGCTCAGAACATCTCTTTCTAGAGGGAGCACATACGTCAGCCAGGGCATGAATGAAGAACAGGGGTCACGTCTCACAGATCCTAAGGGCTCCTGGGGTTCAGGAGTTCAGCCCGTGTCTTCCCTGGAGACAAAGCAGAACATAAACTTTGCCCTTTTGTTTCCAGGAGATTCTCATTCACCTTTCTAGCTTTCTCTAGGCTGGGACCAGCTCACCTGCTTAAACAGCAAACTCAGCAGAAACAATTAATCCATAGGGGCCCTGACATCTTGTGGGTTAACTAGCGAGGCTCTCTGGGAGCAAAGTCACCAAGTGAGTTGATACATAAGCAGGTTCCAATTTACAAGTGGACTAAGTCCCAAAAGCTCATTCTGCAAGCCAAGGGTGAGAAATAAGGTCTCTGCAGGTTAGCTCACAAAACCAGTAACTCATGGAGCAGCCTCACAGATGATTGAGGGCTGGGAAGGAAACCTTCACCCAGAACATGGTCTCTGCAAGATGAAGACTTTGACTTGAGGACCAGAAGACAACTTGCCCCAACTTGCCCAGCACAGTTTTACTCAGCAACACCTAACATAGCATCTCTGATGTATCAGGCATTGTGCTGAGTACTGGAACACCAAGGATGGGAAAGATATGGTCTCTGCCCTCGAGGGGCTTGTACAGCAGTGGGAGGTTTCTGCCAGTGGTAGACCCAGCATCACCAAGACTCCAGTGGATGGTGGAGCATGGGTCTCACGGTCTCAACAGATGTATTCAGACTGGCTGGTCATGAGCAGGCTCAAGGATGAGGCCTGCCTGACCAGTGTGCACGGAAGCATGGCTGCTGCAAAGCATATTTCACTTAAAGGTATCCATCTACCAGTGGTTATATGGCAGTCCAATTTAAGAATTTCACCAGGAAAGGAGACACATCCATCAGCTGTTGCTTCTCTTTCCAACCCACAAAATAATATATTTTTCATACTTGTACCTGTTGTTCTTGCTTTTACCAACTCCCTCCCTCGTGTTCCTTGAAAACATTAGCAGTTTCAAAGAAGAGGAAATGAATGACACTAGAAGGGTACAATGTGATAAAAGGTCATCTTTGGTGCTTGAATCTCCAATGCTGAAACCTGCAATTGCTGGTCCAAGGTCACAGCTGGCAACACTACTTCATCAGAGCTAAGATGCCACCAATTTTAAGAGCATCATGACTTTCTTTCTTTTTTTCTTTTAAAGATTTTACTTTTAAGTAATCACTACACCCAGCGTGGGACTCCAAGTTACAACCCTGTGATCAAGAATTGCATGCTCTTCCGACTGAGCCAGCCAGGCGCCCTCAGCATGACTTTCTATGACCACCAAGAAAGAAAAAAATCTGCCAAGTGAATGACACAAAGGAAGACACAGCTCAACTTCAGAGCTGTGAAGATGTGAACGAAGGTGCATCCAAGAATCAATTAAAAATGGTAACTCTGGTTAATCTGACATGTTTCAAGTACTGTGTGCTAGGTGTTGAGACAGGAACACAAGAGACAAAAGGCCACCCTACAGTCAAATGGGAAGAAGACACACTCAACATCTAAACTTAACTCCTGTCCTCTTCCTCCCCAGCACCCAGCACCAACCAGCCAGGACTATTCCTCCTCAATCTCACTCATCTGCTTTCCAGGCTAAGGAGTGAAGCCATCTGGTTTCACCATGCTCCCTCTTCTCCAGTCCAGCTCAGGGACTGCCGCTCCATCTGTCCATCCCTTCCCACTGCTGGGTGGGGGCCTCCCTAAATCCTGGAAACCCAAGCCTGTAACATTCAGCCTCCCTCGCCTACCTCTCCCACTCTCCATCACTGTCCCACAGTGTGATTTCAACATGTTGCCCCACTTTTTCTTCTTTTATTTTCCTCGCTACGAGAAAAATAAAATAATCTGTCTCAAAGTGTAGCCATGTGGTCAAATCATTATGGAATCCAAAATGCTTTGAGTCTTGATGTAAAAAAGATCCAAGATTAACTGACACTATTACAACAGTCCTGTTTTTCTGAATATTGCTTTTTTCAAGATGACTTATTCCTAACACCGTGCTTTGTGTCGGTCCTTTTAAACAAATATTTAATAGCTTAGGAATGTTAGTGAGGGCAGTGGCTCTGGTTAGCAAGCCCTCAGCTCGCACTCTGAAAGATGAAATGAGATGAGTTTTATCCACAAAGGAAAGTCAAACAGTCTACAGTATTATAAACTGCACATCCATCAAACTAGGCATAGGCTGGGAACAGAGAGCTTTTCTGG
Organism: Prionailurus viverrinus; assembly: GCF_022837055.1. Taxonomy (NCBI): domain Eukaryota; kingdom Metazoa; phylum Chordata; class Mammalia; order Carnivora; family Felidae; genus Prionailurus; species Prionailurus viverrinus. The sequence goes on along the minus strand of NC_062563.1, from coordinate 62,612,240 downwards.
GGGGAAAAAAAGCCATCCTCTGTGCCCTGGGGAACACTGGGAAAACACACACACACAACCACCAAATCAACCAAAACATAAACCAAGTCTCAAGTTAGTCTGAAGAAAGTTCTGTCCCAACAAAGCAAACGATGCCTTGGTGACTGTGCCACCCAGGAGAGGAGGGCCTGGCTGGTCTTGGTCTGGGCCAGCCCTGGGCCCAGCCGGCCGCCAGGGTCAGAGTAACATGTGAGTACATGTGTTTAACCAAGAAATCCATAAGGGCGCAAAAGAGGCAGGGGGTTGTGTCTGATCTGACTGACAGCGGGGTTGAGACCGTCCTAACTGGGCGAGCAGGGGAGGGATAGGAGGCCGGGGCACAGGCCTGGAGGAGAGGGGCGGCTAGTGGGGAAAAGGAAGCGGGTGCAGGATTCCCGGACGGTGGGGCTGGAAGGGCGACGACCGCGGATGGGAAGAAGAGCGGGTTCCTACCTCCAGGGCCGCTGGGGCCTTCCCGCGCCCCCAACGATGCATGCGGAGGTTGCACTTGGGCAGGCAACAGCCGTCCAGCACCCGGGCGGCGCGCGCAGACGGCGCCCCCCAGCGGGCCCAGCCCCGCCCGCCACGTGCGCATCCACGTGCACGCCAAGCGCAGCACCGGAAGCCCAAGGGTGGGCAGTGCTCCCCGCAGGCGAGGCCGGCATCAATCACCCCTCCCGAACTTTTGATCTGTGCCCTCTACTTAACGTGCAGTTGAGTCGCGGGATCCTCACCTGGGGGGCTTCCAAACAGATGGGGACACCGATCCCACAGGGAAAGGGCCTCTTGCTAAGGGACAAGGACAGAAGAGGGCGGCGCCAGGATTTAAACCCACTGTGGCCTCTCCGCCGTCAGACCACCCGGGATCTTTCCCAAAGTAAGACACTTCTCGTGTTGTGTGTTGAGAGCGCATCCCTTATAGCCACCATCCATGATTATTCACGTTTTGCTTTGAGAACAGATGTGCCCTGGGCATGTGTATCTGAGTGTGTGTGAGTGTGCGCGTCTGTTCGTTCTTTGGGGGATGTCGGCCGGTCAGATTCACACTGAACAAACTGGTTGAGCCCCGACCCTTTGCCTGACCCTGAGCAAGGCCATTTACATACATTATTTCTCTTTATCTGCAGCCAGCCCTGTCATCAATTAAAACCATATCCTACTCTTCTGGGGAACTGATTTTTAATTAGACATCATGAATAGCTAATTAACTGTCCTCCTGCGTGGTTTTCCAGGCAGGAGGGCGGTAGAGCCGAGCCGAGCTGAGCTGAGCAGTGCTACTCCTGGCACCCTGGCTAAGCCCATACTCTGAGTGAGAAGCCTCTCTTCTGGGGCCAGGAAGTGAGGGAGAGAAGGCAGAGGCCTTGGTGTGTTAGCAGGCCTTCCGAGCAACGTTGTTTCTTGACCTTTACTTCCTTTGATCAGCTCATCTAGGAGTTTGAGCCTATTAATTCATGTGACTTCCATTTGTTAAAAGGGATACTGAAGAGACTGAAAGGATCCCTTCTGAACTCCTTCCTGTTCTTTGGAGAACGTCTGCCATTTTAAATGTTTTAAACATACATAGGTATATCCATTTTAATGAGCATTGTTTGTAAGTTTAATATGAAGAGACAGATCCAGCCCCAGGCAAAGTTGAAAATACTAACCTACACAAGAATAATCCTTTTTTGGTATACGAATGCTCCCACCAACATTAGCTCATTGGATCTTCACTGTAGGCTGGAGGGTGCTGACTACTCATTTTCCAGTGGAAGAAACTGAGGCTTGGAGGCCAGCTGCCTGACCCAGAGCCATACTCTGGGGTATGAGAGCCTACATTTAATCCCAGGGCTCTCATTGCTACTGGTCTGTCTTTCCTCATGTCACCCAGGGTTTTGCTCTCACTTTAGGAACCTGTTGTTCTCACTTCTTTGTGTGGAGGCCCTGTGTCCTTGAGGCCCTCCACATTCCTCCCAGAGGACCCTGGAAGGAAAGAAAAGGAAATTTGGCCAACAGGGCTGCCTCAGGTGGCTCAGAGACTCCATTAGAGGGCCTCTTCATGCAGCAGGTCATGCCTGCTGAAGGCCCGCCCATTCTCCTCCTCCTCCTAGGATCTCTGTTCCTTCAAGTCCTGCTCTGCCCGACCCCATGTTGTGTGTGCCCACTCCTCGTGACTTGATCTCTTAGCCTGGTTAAAAAGCTGTGTTCCCAAGAGTCCTTTGAATAGTAACCATAGAGATGGGATCGACTCAGGAGAAAGGCTTTAGGCAAGTTGGCCTTCCTTACTCCTTCCAGGGAGAGTGGGTGCTTAGTGTTACAAAGGCCAACCTGGAATGACAGTTTCAATTATTTTATTCATTTATAGCTGCTTCTTCATGTAATCATCTTTTATTGATCATCTAGAAGGAGCTACATACGCTATATACATTGTAATTCAATCCTTTTTAAGGACCCTACAGAAGGGAAATTGGAGGTTCGGAGAGCTTAAGTTGCCCCAGTTGCAGAGCTGCTAGTACCATCTGAGCCCATGTTTCTCTGGCTCCATTGTGTATACCTTTTTCTTCATACTCCACGGTCTGATTTCAACGTTTTTAAAAAACTGTTTATTTATTTTTGAGAGGGAGAGAGAGACAGAGGATCTGAAGCGGAATCTGCATTAACAGCAGGGAGCCCAATACAGGGCTTGAACTCATGAGCTCTGAGATCATGACCTGACCCAGCTGCTCATGACCTGGCCCGACCATGACCTGACTGATTGAGCCACCCAGGTGCCCCACCCATTGTCTGATTTCAAAAGAGGCACTGGAGAAAAGATAAAAAATCAAAATCAGGGGCACCTGGGTGGTTGGTTAAGCGTCCAACTTCGGTTTGTGAGGTTTTTGAGTTTGAGCCCTGTGTGTGGCTCTGCACTGACAGTGCGGAGCTGGCTTCAGATTCTCAGTCTCCCTTGTTCTCTACCCCTCCCCCCTTGCACTCTCTCAAAAACAAATAAATAAACATTAAAAAAATTCAAAACCACAAAAAGGAGGAAGAGCCACATTTGGGCCAGCAGGGTTAATGTGATTATGTGAATAAATATTAAACCTGTCCCTGAGCTTCTTGGAAGCAAGAAATAAAAGTGTGTTTCTCTGTGTGTGGTGGGGGTGGGTGTGCACAAAGGGCTACTTGTTTTTCTGTATAATATAGAGTCTCTATGGTAGAAGGAAATAAATTTTTTCTTTATTTTCAATTACAAAAGTAATTTCTCATGGAGAATCTTATACGAGGACATTATGTAACAAAATGACCAAAATTTTCAATAAGCAGGTACAGCAAAAGACAGATGAACAATTGTCTTGGGCCACCTGGGTGGTTCAGTCAGTTAAGCATCTGACTTTGGCTCAGGTCATGATCTCACAGTTCGTAAGTTCCAGTCCCACATCAGGTGAGCTCAAGCCTTGCTTTGGGTGAGCCCCGCTTCTATCTCCCTCTCTCTGCCCCTTGTGGGATTTTCCCTCTCGCTCTCCCTTTCTCTCTGCCCTTTGCTCACTTGCATCCTCTTTCTCAAAAACAAAAACAAAAACAAAAAACAATTATCTTGTGTAATGCATTCATCCATTCAGTAGTCATTCAACAAACAATGAGCAATTATCATGCATTGGCTGCCTAGATGCAAAAAGATAACTACCCTGCAGTGTAATCAATCCCCTGCCCCTGGAGGCAGGCCCAGTACTCCTGCAGTGGAAGTCTGATGACCTCACAGGCAAGATAACATTTGCCCACGGTCTTGGAGTTGGAATTATAACTTATTTCCAAAAGAAGGAAAAGCATTTAAGGCAAAGGGAACAGAATGTACAAAGCATGAATGTAAATGGTTTGTTTGTTTGAGGACTGGAATGTCACTTATCAGTGGGGAAATACAAAACTCATAGGTGACATAGGTGCTGGTGTCATAGGTGACAGCCAGCATGAGAACCTTGAGGGCCATGCAAAGGGGTTTCTTCAGTGGAATATCTGATCATCTGATTGAGTACTGAAGGAACAGAGAGAGGTGGAGATGGGTGTCGGCAGCTTAGCAGGGGAGAGGAGGCTGGGAGTGGGAAGAGGGCTCTGAGGCCTGAATGACCTCTGCAGATCAACCTCCAGCGTGGGAAGAAGAGCCAAGAAGAGAGGCCAAAAGGCAAGGTGGAGGAAGCTTAGTTTGGGCAAAGGCAAGGAGGAGGCAGCTAGCAATAGGAAGTTGTCTAAGAGGATGAGGTTATAAACAGAATCTGGGGTTTGGCAAATAGGGGGCCAAGGGTGACCTTAGCAACAGAATTTTAGAGCACAGTGGGGTCAGACAGTAGGTTGGATGACACTGTCTATAAGTGGCCACTGAAGAGGTAGACACAGGGAGGGAGTCATTCTTCCAGAAATCTGGAAGTGGATGGAAGAAAACAGATCCATGACAGAGGCACCAACCAGAGGAAAGACTCAGGTCTCAGCATCCTTGAAGGCCAAGGGAAGGTGCCTGATGCAGAGAGAGGGCAAAGAGCCCAGCAGGTGAAGGGGCAGCCTTGGGGAGGAGAGTCCCAGTTCTACCAAGACCAGCGGGAAGGGATGAAGGAAGGGGAAGAGGAGGATGAAAGAGGAAGAGGAGGGAAGGGAGGTGAGTGAGTTCCTGTCTGCTCCTCAGTGAAATACAACATGGGTAGGGCCAGGGCTTAAGGACTCTGAGGGAAAGAACCACCAAGCTCCCAGCATTGAGGGCCCAGCCAAGGGTGACAATCACAAGCCTGTCATGGTGTATGGTTTTTCTCTGGCAGTGCTCGCCAACTTGGAAGAAGGAACCCAGAAAACAGATGGTTGGGCAAATTTAGCATTGGGTACCATGGACAAGGGAGCAAGGAACTGAGAATGCCAGTGACAGAATAGTTGAACCATCGAGCAGGACATCATCCCAGGCAGAGAACCATGCTGATCACTCCATCTGCCCCTCCAGATCCCCCTCCTCCTCTCTGCCTGAGGACTGTCCTCCATGGGCTGCCTCAAGGGACTCCCTTGCCCTCTGGTTGCCAGTTAGGGTCACCAGCAGGAAGGAAGAGGGTAGGAGGAGAGAGATGTGCACCTCTACCCTGCCCTCTCCACCAAGGCTCTGGCAGTGGCTCCCCTGCTGCTCAGCACTCACCAGGCACCAATACCGTAGGACCCAGGGTGGCCAACCCTGGTCCTCCTCAACCCTGACACCCCTCTGTAAATAGCCCTTTACTCACCTCTTTTGTGTGGGTCAGTGGGGCTTAACTGACTTAGAAAAAAACAGATCCCATGGGACTGCCCAGCAGAAGGGGGTGTGGGAAGAGATTGCCTGGTGGGGAGAGGGGGAGAGGAATATTACAATTTCCCAGGTTGAGCTTAAGTTCCTCCCTGGAAGAGTAAACGGGGCTCTGTGGGATGGGGAAGAAGCTCACTGGGTTAGAGAAGGGTCCTGGGAGGGGAAGGGTGACAATTCATATTTGCTCCTGTGCTGCCCTGCTGGTTGATCAGACTGCTTTTGTTTCTTACACACACACACACACACACACACACACACACACACACACACACACACACACATGAGAATCCTCCTCTGATCCCTCTGAGCCCCAGCTACAGCCAGGCCCCATGCTGACAGTTCCAGGTGACCCATTTTGGATTTGTGGCATCTACACAAAAATGTTTGATTTGTTCTGACCTGGCTTTTCTGCCAGAAGGGTCCTAGCTCCCAGCAGGCTGCAGGAGGCTCAGCCACTTTATCAGACCTTTCTTAGGCCTCCCTAGATGGCCCTTGGGGTCTGGGCAGTCCCTAGCTGATGCCAGATCCCAGAGGGCCTGCACACAGCAACCATCTCCCCCACCCTCATTATAATTAAAAATTGGCCCTACACATGCCTTTGTAAGTGGTCAGGACCTCTGTGGCCCAGCCAGAGCAATAGAAATGCAGATTAAATCCTTTTTGACCCCATTACTTTAAGCTTGTGAGAACTCTGCCCAGACCAAGAACAACTCTCCACCCTTCCCACATTCTTGTGATAGGTTCAAGGAAGAAGTCACATTTTACTCCCCCTTGAATAGTGACCAGCCTTGACCCATGGGAAGGAGTCGATATAACAGAGTCTCTGCAAGTCAGTAAGATAAAGAATCTCCCCAAATGAGAATATGAATAGCCAATTAAAAAATGTTTACTTTATTTCTGAATAGGTAACACATGCACATAGTTCAAACAAAACCCAAAATAGCATAAGAGGTCTGCAGTGGGTCTCACTCCCACCCCTGCCTTCATGCCCTGTTCCCCATCAACCACCACCACTTCCTCACCTCCACAAATACACAGAGGTAGCTACTTGTATTAGTTTCCTTTCTATCATTTTGGAGATCTTCTGGGTAAAAACAGGCAACTGTTTTTAAATAGACCATTTTATTTATTTATTTATTTAAAAAAAAATTTTTTTTTTCAACGTTTATTTATTTTTGGGACAGAGAGAGACAGAGCATGAATGGGGGAGGGGCAGAGAGAGAGGGAGACACAGAATCGGAAACAGGCTCCAGGCTCTGAACCATCAGCCCAGAGCCTGACACGGGGCTCAAACTCCTGGACCGCGAGATCGTGACCTGGCTGAAGTCAGACGCTTAACCGACTGCGCCACCCAGGCACTCCTAAATAGACCATTTTAAAGCCAACATGAACTCCGCACTTACAGCGTGTTAGGCACTTTACAAGTGTTAACTCATTTGGTCCTCACAACGGCCCCAGAGGTAAGCCTTGCACCCACTTGAAAGAAAATAAAACTGAGGCAAAAAGAGGTTAAGGAACTTGCTTGAAGGGCTGAGCCTGGGAGTTCACAGTAGAGGAAATTCAAACAATCATATGAAAAGATGCTCAGCTACCTTAGAGGTTAGGGAACTTAAAATGGAAACACCAACAGCATCTCCTTTTTATCCACCTGTGGGCAAACTTTGCAAAAGGTGGGTAACTCCCAGCATGTAGACATGGGGTGTGGCACTCCCATGCCCTGCTGGTAGGAACATGGATTGCTCCAAACTTTGGGGAAAACAAAATGGCAGAATTTATTGGTGTTTACTGTACACACCTTCCAAAATATAAGGCTAGGTGTACACAGGCAGGCATTGCAGCACTGTTTAAGAAGCAAAAATATTCTGAATATTCATCAAGGGGAAAATGGGTAAATTACATTTATAGTAGGAAATACTATGCAGCAATTACATAAAATGAGTTAGATCTATATGTATTGGTTTAAGATGTCCACAATTTCTTTTTTTTTAAAGACTGAGGTGGGGGATAGGGGCAAAGGGGGAGAGACAGAGAGACAGAGAGAGACAGAGAGAGAGACAGAGAGAGAGAGACAGAGACAGAGAGAGAATCTTAAGCAGGCTCCATGGTCGGCATGGACCCGTGACCTGAGCTGAAATCAAGAATTGGACACTCGGGGTGCCTGGGTGGCTCAGTCGGTTGAGCATCCGACTTCTGCTCAGGTCACGATCTCGCGGTCCGAGTTTGAGCCCCGCGGCGGGCTCTGGGCTGATGGCTCAGAGCCTGGAGCCTGCTTCCGATTCTGTGTCTCCCTCTCTCTCTGCCCCTCTCCCGTTCATGCTCTGTCTGTCTCTGTCCCAAAAATAAAATAAAACGTTAAAAAAAAAAAAAAGAATTGGACACTCAATTGACTGAGCAACCCAGGTGCCCCTCCACAAAAATTTTTGTAAAAAGCAACTTGCTAATAATTTTTATAATAGACATATATTTTTGTATTTGATATTCATTTATATATCTGTATGTTTAAAGAAACATCCCTTATATGTGCCTTTGTTTGAATATGTCTATATGAAGATGGAGCAGTGATTCTCAATTTGAGTGATTTTGCCCTCTAGGGGGACACATGGCAATGGCAGAAGACATTTATGTTTGTCACCACTTGGGGATGCTAATGGCATAAATGGTAAACATCCTACCATGCACCCAGGACTGCACCTTGCCCTGCAAAGAATTTTCCAAACCAAAATATAAATGATGTTGAAGTTGAGAGACCCTGGCATAGAGAAAGGAAAAAAAAATGGAAAAACATGAAACTGTTAACAACAAACCTTTCCTTTACTCATCATATGTTTGACTTAGTACAATGTATAGTTATTTTGACCACTAAAAATTATCCTATAAAAGTAAAAAAATAATACTCAGTGAAGGTGTATTGTTTTGGCAAAGCCAGTGAAGAAGCAAGAGTGGAGGAGACTGTTTCCCAAGGAGACATCAGGGAGCAGGGGTGTGAGCAGAGGTGGTGGGAGCTGGAGGCACCAGGGTGTGGGTGGGGATGACTTAGGGACTGGTCCTGACATTGGAGCTCACTTCCATAGTCTGTAGAATCCCAGGGCTTTTGTGGGATGAATAAGGACCTGCAAAAATGTCCTATGATTAGGCATAAACCTTATTTCCATTTCATAGCCTGGAGTCAACCATCTTATAGTCAGGCAGCAGAGAATCGTAACACCTCATAACTGCATTTCTCACTGGTCTGCTGAGAGTTGGGTTAGTGGGTGTTTCTTGGCAAAGAGTGGCCAATGAAGATGGAAAAACTCTGGCTTAAACCACAGGTGAATGAAACAGGATTCTTTGCAGCAGGCCTAATCAGAGCCTTTGGTATGCTAGAATGTGCATCTCCAAGACAGAATTCATCAAATGCAGGACTTCCCAAGTCCTTTTTAACTGACAGCATCTCCTGAGAGTAGGATTTTGTGAATTACACTTTGGGAAATAATGATTTAGTCTAATCAGTTTTACTGATGAGGAAATAGAGGTCAAAAGAAAACGTGACTGGAAGGGCACCCAGGTGGCTCAGTCAGTTAAGCATCCAGCTTCGGCTCAGGTCATGACCTCATGGTTTGTGAATTTGAGCCTTGCTTTGGGCTGTCTGCTGTCATCACGAAGCCCACTTCAGATTCTCTGTCTCTCTCAAAAATAAATAAACTTAAAAAAATAGTATTAATGCTGTTTTTTAAAAAAAGAAAACGTGACTGGCTGAGTTGGCGGGTTCCATTCTGGAACACCTGTCTTCCAGTCCAATGCTTTTTCCTTAGCATTAAACATCTAACCACAGATACAAATTAACTATAGATTCTTGGGGAACATTCCTAAGATTTACAGAATTTTTTTTCCAATTTAATTTGGAAGGGTTGCACTAGAGGTAGGAGAGAAGGGAGTAACACTGGAAACCTTTCAAAGCAAAACCCACCTTTAAAGAGGATCAATATGTTTTTGGCCTCAGAATAGAGACCATTTTTTTCTTGGTGGTGGGGACACCACAAAGACCAAACATGCTCCTGTGAACCTGTGAAGGAATGCTCTACCAACTCCTTTTTTTAAATTCCTCTTTTTTTTTAAGTTTAATTAATTAATTAATTAATTTAGAGAGAGAGAATCTCAAGCAGGCTCTAAGCTGACAGCCCCCCACTCCCATGGTGTGGCCTGATCACGTGAAGCTTGAGGTCATGACCTGAGCCGAAATCCAGAGTTGGATGCTTAACTGACTGAGCCACCCAGGCGCCCCTCATTTTGAAAATATAACCTGCACAGGACAGATGGAAATAACTGGGGCTTCATGCCTCCCCAGTTTACCTCAAATTGACCTTACTGGGCCAGAAGAAGCCCTAGAAAGCTGATTCTGTATATTCTGTCCAAGAAGCAAATTGACTAAAATTTACTTGATCCTATTATATGTCAGGCCTCTACAAGGCACTAAGGATTCAAAGATGAATAGAGCATAATTCTTACTCCGAAGGGATTCTCCATCTGAAAGTAAACACAGATATTGCATGGTGCCAGACTGAGATAGGGCCATACTGACAATGTGAATAAAGTCCTAGCAGCTGATGGAGGGCAGTGTTTACAAAGCCTTTTGAATGCCCACCCTTCTTTTTTTTATTACTATTTTTTTATTAAAAATTTTTTTTTAACGTTTATTCATTTTTGAGAGACAGAGAGAGACAGAGCATGAACGGGGAAGGGGCAGAGAGAGGGAGACACAGAATCTGAAGCAGGCCCCAGGCTCTGAGCTGTCAGCACAGAGCCTGACGCGGGGCTCGAACTCATGGACCGCGAGATCATGACCTGAGCTGAAGTCAGACGCTCAACTGACTGAGCCACCCAGGTGCCCCTTCTTTTTTTTTATTAAAATTTTTTTTTATGTTTATTTATTTTTGAGAGATGGACAAGAGTGTGAGCGGGGGAGGAGGAGAGACAGGGGAAGACAAAGAATTGGAAGCAGGCTCCAGCCTCTGTGCTGTCAGCACAGAGCCTGATGTGGGGCTTGAACTCACAAAACGTGAGGTCATGACACAAGCCAAAGTCAAACATTTAACCAACTGAGCCACCCAGGCACCCCAAATGCTCACCCTTCTAAGCAGCTTACACACCTTAGCTTGTGGGCAATGAGAGCTATGGAAGATGTGTTTAGTTTTAAGTAGAGAGCTCTGGCCCAGGTACCTTCAGTGACTTCATTTCCCATTATCAAGTTACCTTCTACCTCCCCCTGTTTTGTTTGGGGCAAATTATGCTCAGAGACTAAGACTGTGTTTACCAATAACTTATTTAACGTAGGTTCACTGAGGGAATTATAATTTATCATATGCCAATAGCACACAGGATGTTCCTTCATAAGCCAGTAAAAAAGTAACATACTTCAAACTAATGATAGGTAGGTACACTATTGTTCCAGGCAAAAGGGAGATGAAAGAAATTGTTGAGGTGTGCCTTTCCACAGTGGGTAAAGTCAGTCCTTCCAATTAATAGTTGGGTAGCAGCTGCTAGCTTAGGTTCCACACTGGGGTACCAGTATTGGCAGGAAGGTGGGCTGCTTCGAAAATTATTACTCCAGGGACCACTGAATGGATTGTACCAGTGCCTAGTAGTGCCAAGGCAGGAACAGATGCCCCTTAAGACTGCTGCAGGCTTTAATACCATTGCTGACCAAAAGTAGCCTCGCTAGGGCACCAAAAGTGTCTCAAGATCTTCAGAGAACTATTCAGATCAAGAAAGAGTAGCCTTGCCCAAGCTGAACGCTCTCGAGTTGTTGATCAAACCTCTTGGTTTTTAAAGTTTCAAAGTCCGTCACATGATGGACACCACTGCTATTACTATGTTGTCAATGACATAATAGTCCTCTCTACTCCAGTGCGAGAGTTCATTAAGGAAGTCCTAATATCCAACTCCAAAACAAGTTCAAACCACGAACAATTTTGTCCAAAACAAGCTTTTAAAACGTGGATTTGAAATCATAAGTCAGTACACAACAGCCGCCCTTAACCTGTTCCTTGTTTAATAACCTCCCGGTGTCGCCACCCCCTCACTCCACATCACCAAAGGCCTTGGCCCTGGGAGGGGTCCTAAATCTGGCCCTATCCTTCTTCCCCTCCTCGGTCCCACCTCAGGCCTGGACCACATCACCGGCAATGACTTCATCACCTCAGCACCACTGTAACAGGAAATTGATGCTAGGACTGCGGGTAGGTCCTGCCCAAGTTCTTACACACTGGGCCAATGCAACAAGTTCGCGATGGCTCACACTGCCCGGCCAGCCCGCACAACAGTTAACATGGTGGCTTTTAGGAGCCTGCTCCTAAATTTAAATCATTTGAGGTCCAGCAAGTCTCCTGACAGACTCGGGCTTAACAACTTCCACCTAGCAGCCGCTACGTTTACAAAACACACCTAGCAGGAAAGACGCACAGGAACTCCACTGTGGCCTCCCCATTCTATGGACGAGTCCTCAGAGCTCCAGGGGCGCAAAATGAGCTGCCCAGCGTTAGTAAAGGGCAAAACCCCAGGGGCCTACATCTCAAACCGTGAACGCCCCCACGCCTCCCGCGCTGCGCAGCGGCTAGCAGTGAGAACCACGCATGCGCAGACTTTCCCCGTTCCTCCTCCCTGAATGGGGAGGGCTCCAGGACAGAAGGAAGCGGAAGTCTGATACCTGGTGGCGGAGGAAAAGCCCTCCCCCGGAGGTCACGCCTCTCCCCGGAGCCTGTTCCCGGAAGTGCTGCTGTTTGTAGCGGGCGTGATGGCTTCAAGGTTACTTCGTGGAGTTGGAACGCTGGCCGCGCAGGCCCTCAGGGTCCGCGGTCCCAATGGAGTCGCCGCAGTGCGCTCCATGGCATCTGGAGGTACTCGGCCCGCCCGGCGCGTTAGGGAGTGGCGCCGTTGCCCTCCCGGGGTGGTGCCAGGGCAGCGAAGCGGGGGTAGGCCGTTCAGCTAGTCGGGGCCCCAGTAACCGCTTCACGGCCCCGAGTGCCTCAGTCTCCGCGGGCATCCTCATGTTATACCTGACCGCCTTTGCTGCCGCTCACCGAACGACCCCCGCTGCGAAAAAATCCTAAACTGTGGTGTCGGGTGACCTTGGGGGACAGGGGTTGCAACGGGGATGTGGAGGGGCTAAGCCGCTCTTCAGGTTTGCGCTCACTTCAAGTTGGATGAACCCCACCCCATTAGGACTCCTGATTTGCTTTTAGAAAAAAATGTGTAGAAAAATTGGCCTCCGTGGTTGAAGGAAGAAAAAGATTACCCTGTGCTTCCGCTTTGGGGGATCATGACAATGGTCCTTAAGGGACAACGTGTATGAGTAGCCTTTAGGAGCTTGTAAACTATATGTAATCATTTATGTATATGCATTTTTTTCTCCTGATAATTCAGACATCACAATTCACGTATTTTCCTTTAGGCGGTGTTCCTACTGATGATGAGCAGGCAACTGGGCTGGAGAGGGAGGTCATGATGGCTGCTCGGAAGGGACTGGTGAGAAACTCCTTTCTGTGTCTTCTTTGGAGCTCATGGTCTTGGATGGGATCAGAGCAGTATCCTCTCTGGTAGCATTTAACATAGGAAACCTGACTTGTGGGAACAGTACCACCAGCCTCTGGAGGGTAGGGATCATTTGGCATAATGGCTTATTCTTTTTCAGGACCCATACAATATGCTAGCCCCAAAAGCAGCTTCAGGCACCAAGGAAGACCCTAATTTAGTGCCATCTATCACTAACAAGCGAATTGTGGGCTGCATCTGTAAGTACCTCACCACTATTTTCTTGTCCATTTGTTTAATATATCCTATACAGGATGTCAGTAATATGTTTCAAGTCTTTTGTGTGTATGTTGTGTGTAAAGGGGATATGTGTGTAAATAAGTTATTCTAAGGGTCCCCTGGTCGTTTCAAGTTTCATTTACCTAAGTAGGTTATCCTTACTGTAAACATATTTAGAACATCAGTAATACCAGCTCATTGGAGATGCAGCATGAAGGAATATTCATCTAGAAAATACTGTACTTCCTCTTGGCCAGATACCATTTTAGGCTCTAGGGATATATACCAGAATGGACTGTGCTTTGGGATTCTACATAGGCAGAGGAACTGTTAGAACCTAATAGTGACTGATGTGAGGTCAGTTTACTCATAGATAAACTCAGGGCCTCATTTCATCTGCAAAGTGGGGAAGGAGAGAGCTTGAACTGACCTCTTAAGATGTTAACTGTAACTTTGTGTCTTAGAGGTGTCTGAGGATGAGGCTGATACTGAAAGTCTCCACTTCTAGGTTGGATGGCCTACAACCACATTTTACCTTTCAGGTGAAGAGGACAATAGTGCTGTCATCTGGTTCTGGCTGCACAAAGGCGAGGCCCAGCGATGCCCTAGCTGTGGAACCCATTACAAGCTGGTGCCCCATCAGTTGGCCCACTGAGCCTTTGCACTAACTTACTCAAAATGTGCTATAAAGTTTCTTCTTTCCAATAAAGACTAGCCATTGCATTGGCTCCTTCTCCCATAGTTGGCTGGTCTTATTTCTATCCAGTGTTTTTGGGGAGGCATGGATTCTTACTTTGGGAATAGCTATCTTTTAATATTAGCTTGCCATCCACCTGCTTGGGTATGCTGAGATTGACAATCCCATAATACAATGATTGGGACCATCTGGTGTGGGGAAAGCATGGGCTATGGAGTCAGGCTGACTCAACTTGTAATACTGGCTGTCATTTAGCTTTCTCACTGGGGGCATGCCCTCTGAGCATAGGTTACATCTGTTAAAAAAAGGAAATACCTTGTGAGATGTTAGAAGTAAGAATAAGCTACATAAACAGCCTGGCAGATGGCTTACAGTATAAAAATAGGGTGAGCTTGTGACCAGAGTTTTGGGGGCTTTGAGGTCTTGGGATTCAAAACATGGCTCATGGGGATATCATCAGCAAAATCCAGACTATGAGACAATTCCAGAAACCAATAACCAGATTCTTCAAACAAACTGCAATGCTGGGGGTCGGTGGGGGGTGGAAGTAAGGAGAACCATCAAGTGAAATGGATGTGAGGGAGATAACCAAGAGCAAAACATGGATCTTGTTTGGATCTTGATTTGAAAAAAATGGCAACTATAAAGAAAACAAATCTAATAAGTTGAACTCTGGATATTTGATATTTAGGGATTTATTAAATTTTAGTTGTGTTAATGGAATTAGCTCTATTTTGTGCTTTAGAGATTCGTGGTGAGGTTCTTAAGAGTTGAAGTAGGTCTGGGATTAGCTTTAAAACTGGGAAGAAAAGGAAGAGGAGTTTAGGGTATGATTAATCCACTGTAGCCAGGTACAAGAGGGGTCAATGTATGTTTGAACTTTATCATAATACTAAAAAATAGAGATTTTTATAAAAAAATAGAAATTTTAAAAAGTCCAGTTCAGCTACTTTATATTTGTGACATCTTTGTGACAGTTCTTAGAAGCTGTTTGTAAAATGGAGCTGGTACCCTTCCTTTTTGTTGCGATTAACCACAGAGGTGGCTTTAGTTACTTTCTCCACAAAATTGGTTCAGATTAGGTCTTTGAGCTGAACTAATGATGATGGGGAACATTGAAGAGAAAAGCCCTTTCCCCCGGTCTTGCCTTACTTCCTCTTAAAGGTATAGATTAGTCAAAGCTACTGCTTCCATTCTATGCTGTCAGTCATTATCTTTTATTTCCAGGAAATGCCCAGATCATTTGTCTGCCATTCAAGGCCCTTCCCTTTGGGAAGGAGAACACCTAGATAGTCATCTATTAAATTACCCTTACCTCTCTCACCTCAAATGCTGTTTGTAAACAAGAATTTACCAATAACTTTATTGTGAAGATTGCCCTGGTACTGCCACTAAGCCCTTTTGTCTGTCCTGCCTCCTGATTCCCCCTCCCTTTTCACTGTCTTCCTTTCCAATCAAAACTCTTCTTAAGAGTGAGCTTTTGACTTTCCGTGACATTAACCTGTCTTCTCTATCCTTCAACTTCTACCCTCCCCCTTCTGTACTTTTTAAAATTGTAACCAAGTTGGGATGCCTGCATGGTTCAGTTGGTTAAGTGTCCCGATTTCAGCTCAGGTCATGATCTCACAGTTCCTGAGTTCGAGCTCTGTATCGGGCTGTGCTGACAGCTTAGATCCTGCAGCCTGCTTGAGATTCTATTTCTCCCTCTCTCTCTGCCCCTCCCCTGCTTATACTCTGTCTCTCTCAAAAATAAACATTAAAAAAATTATAAAAAAATAAAATTGTAACCAATTCTTGGGGCATCTGGCTGGTTTGTCGGTGGAGCATGTGACTTAACCTCAGGGTTATAAATTCAAGCCCTACATTGGGTGTAGTAGACATTGCTTAAAAAAGTAAAACCTTTTAAAAAATAAAAAAATTGTAACCAAATCTCCCCTAAAGAAGGAAAAATCCCCAGTACATGTTGGCTGTGGTAGTCAGGATAATGTTTCCCCCAAAGATGTCCATATCCTAGTCCCAGAATCTTGAATGTATTAGGTCATGTAGTAAAAGGTTATTAAGGTTGCAAGTAACCTTACATTTATAACCATAAAAACCTGGTATTTTTTTATCTGACCAGATCATTTTTATCTGACCTTAAAATAGAGTACTCTGAATTA
This sequence comes from Prionailurus viverrinus, assembly GCF_022837055.1. Taxonomy (NCBI): domain Eukaryota; kingdom Metazoa; phylum Chordata; class Mammalia; order Carnivora; family Felidae; genus Prionailurus; species Prionailurus viverrinus. Next base: position 62,596,312 of record NC_062563.1, on the reverse strand, counting down.
TCCAGGTCGGCCCAATAATCAAGGGCAGCAGAATGGAGTCTGAGGGAGATGTGACTATGGGGGGATGGTCAGAGATGCAGTACTGTTGGTCTGAAGATGGAAGAAGGGGGCTACAGGGCAAGGAGCGCAGCCTATAGAAGCTGAGAAAGGCAAGAAAATGCTTCTCCCCTAGTCTGCAGAAAGAAATGCAGCTCTGTTGACCCCTGGGTTTCAGTCCAGTGACCCATGTCAGACTTCTATGGAACTGTAAGATGTTTGTGTTGCTTTAAGCCATTAAGTGTGTGATAATTTTATTATGGCAGCAATAGATCAGAAAACTCAACTACTGCCTGGAGTTATTGGGTCTCAAAGTTAGCCGCACATTAGAATCACCTGGGGAACTTTTACAACTCCCAATGCCCAGATCATACCCAGACCATTCAAGCAGAGCGCGTCTGGGAGTGTGATGCAGTCTACAGAACTTTAAAGTTCCCCAGGTAATTCCAGTGTGTAGTCAAGGCAGAGAACCTCTGCTTTGGGCTAACCACGTAACTGTGAGCAACTCTTTTCCTTGCCTCTTGGTAACTGGGAGTTCCAGTGGCAGATAGGAAATAGAGCATCCCCTGATAGGAGTACCAAACCTTTGCTTTTAGGTAGAAGTGGGCTCCATCTAAACCTCTGGCTATTTAGCAGCTTAGAAATTAGATCCCATCTCCCTTCACTAGGAAAGAATATAAGCCTCACTCCAATGGTATTAATCTGCAAATACAGAATAAAGAACTTGTTTCCTGGAATGATTTGAGTGTAAGTTGCTGATCTGATGCCCCATTATACTTCAGTGTGTATTTTTTTAAAAAGACATTATTATTTATTTTATTATTCTTTTTAAAGTTTATTTATTTATTTTGAGAGAGTGTGTGAGCAAGGAAGGGGCAGAGAGAGGGGCTGTCAGTGCAGAGCCTGATGCAGGGCTCGAACTCACAAACTCGTGAGATCACGACCTGGGTTGAAACCAAGGTGCCCCAAAGACGTTCTTTTATACACCTATAATATGACCATCAAAATCAGGAAATTACAATTTGTACATTTTTACCATTTAATGTTTAGACCCTATTCAGGGTTTGCTAAATGTGCCTATAAATGTCCTTTATAGATCCAGTTCAGAATCACGTGTTGCCTTTAGTTGTCCTGTCCCTTTAATCTCCTCCCCTCTGGAACGGTTCCTGCCTCTCCCTAACTCTTGTGACCTTGACACTTCTGAAAATGACACCAACAACTCGGGTTGGTCTGATGTTTCCCCATGATTGGATTCAGGTTCTGTGTCTTGGGTATGAGCACTGCAGAGGTGATGCTGCACTCTTGCTAGGCATATGATGTCACCTTGTCCCACTGCTGACAGGGTTTACTTTGGTCGCCTAGTGTCTGCCAGACTTCTCCACTGTGCAGTTGCTCCTTAATTATTAATAAGTATCTTATGGAGTAATAATTGGAGATGTCAATAACTTGCTCCTCACCAAAACTTTGGTTAATTTATATCAGCTTTAGTATATACAGTGGATTGTAATTCATAACTATTGTTTAGCTTCTGATGTTTCATTCATTCCACATTTGGCTGGTAGGAGCTTCTTCAAGTTAGCTCCTGTGGCCTTTTGACATATCCTGTCATTTTCTGAGCACTTCTTTTATTTTCTGGCACAAAATGTTCCAGGCTGACCTTCCAGGCTGTTTATAAACTCATGAGGTAGGTACTATTATTATCACCCCCATATTAGAGATAGCGAACCCTAGGAAGAGGATTACTTAGCTAGCTAGTCGTGGTGGCAGAACTGAGTCCAGAACACTTAGCTTGAGCCTGAGCTCTTTCCCTGCCCTTTTGAAGTAATTTTAGATTTACAGAGAGATTGCACAGAGTTCCTATTTACCCTTCACCCACTTTCCCCTAATGTTAACATAGCATGATGACTAAAACCAGGAAATTCACACTGATACAGTGCTATTTACTAATTTTGCCTGCTTTCCCAGAAAGGTCCTTGTCCAATCCAGGACCTCGCAATGCATTTTGCTGTCATACCTCAGTCTTCCTTCAATCTGTGACAGTTCCTGTCTTTCATAACCTGTCACTTTTGAACAAGGGAACTGGTCCATTAATTTGTAGAATGCCCTCAGTTTGGGTTTGCCTGTGTTCCTGGCTAGATTGAGGTTATGTGGGAATACCAAATGTGACACTGCACCCTTAGTGCATCATATCAAGACACAGTGACTAGGGGCACCTGGGTGGCTCAGTCGGTTAAGCATCTGATTTCAGTTCAGGTCATAATCTTGTCGATTGTGGGTTCCAGCCCTGCATCTGGCCTGAAGGCAACTTCAGATTCTGTGTCTACCTCTCTCTCTGCCCTTCCCCTGCTCGCGTGCTCTCTCTCTCAAAAATAAACATAAAAAAAATTTTTTTTTAATTAACAAAAAGGGGCATCTGGATGGCTCAGTCAGTTAAGCATACGACTTCAGCTCAGGTCATGATCTCATGGCTTGTGAGTTTGAGCCCCGTGTTGGGCACTGTGCTGACAGCTCAGCCTGGAGCCTGCTTCGGATTGTGTCTCCTCTCTCTGCCCCTCCACTGCTTGTGCGCTCTCTCTCTCTCTCTCTCTCTCTCTCTCTCTCTCAAAAATAAATAAGCATTAAAAAAATAAATTAAAAAAAAGAGACAATGACTAAATACCGGGGATACAAATTTGATCATTGGTTTAAGGTGGTATCTACTAGGTTTCTCCATTATAAAGTTATTATTTTTCTTTTTGTAATTACTAGTTTTCTTGAGTGGGGGGAGATAACTTTGAAGCAATGCAAATGTCCTTTTACTCACTAATTTTTAAAATTTTTTTAATGTTTATTTTTGAGAGAGAGAGAGAGGGCACAAGTGGAGGAGGGGCAGAGAGAGGGAGACACAATCTGAAGCAGGCTCCAGGCTCTGAGCTGTCAGCACAGAGCCCAACCCAGGGATCGAACCCATGAACCATGAGACTATGACCTGAGCTGAAGTCCAGCACTTAACCAACTGAGCCACCCAGACACCCCTTCTGCTCACTAATTTTTGCATCTATTTTTACAGACAGCAATTAGTACTGTGGTTTGCCTATGGTGATTTCCATTTTCCAGTATTCCTTCTATATGAATTGAACTACTGTAAGGAAGAACTGTCCCTTCTCCTCCATGTATACATCTATTCAATTATTAATATCAGAGTGGACTCTGATATTTTATTGTATGGATGGTTTATAATCCATCACAGATTTGATTACTGGGTGCTCTTTTCAAGCTGATTTCTGTGTCCCTAAGACAATAAGCCCCCTTTGTTTTTGGAGCACTTCCTCACCTTTAAAAAACATTTTTTTCTTTAATGTTTATTTATTTTTGAGAGCAAGAGAACGCGAGCAAGGTAGGGGCAGAGAGAGGGAAGCACAGAATCTGAAGCAGGCTCCAGGCTCTGAGCTGTCAGCATAGAGCCCGATGCGGAGCTCGAACCCAGGAACTGTGAGATCATGACCTGAGCTGAAGTCGGAAGCTTACCTGACTGAGCCATCCAGGTACCCCGGAGCACTTCCTTATTTTATGGTACCACAAGATATTCCAGGCTCATTTTATACTCTCTGCCCTAGATCTGGAATTCCTCCAGGGAGCTCTGGTTCCCTTTATTAGGGAGTGGTATTCAGAAGCCCCAATCTGGACCCTATAAGTGCTTGCTGCTACTGGGGTGTCACTGTGTCCAAGGCCTCCAAGCAGACAGGGCTGGGAAATGCATATATTCTAACCCTAGCATTCACACACTGATGCCTGTTTATTTCAGCATCTATCGGTATGTATATTAAAAACCAAGAATCCAAACCTCCAGTCCAACACCACAAAGTTCTTTCTAGCCTTACCACCTTTTTGCCTGTAGCTTTTCTCTGACAATGGAAAACCTGACTTGCCCAGAGCTCTGTAACCACACCATCCCTGCTGAAAGATGGAGTGGGGAAGATGTTACATTATGCTTGGCCTTAGAGGATGGGATTTGGACAGACACGAGGGAAAGTCATTCCCAGCAGAGAGTGGAAGCTGGAGGGCAGAACAGGGCATGATGATGTATGAACCTAAAAGAGGAAAGAAACAGATCCCAAAGGCCCTGAATTTAATGCAACATGTGGTTCATGAAGGGGATTTTGCCAGAGACCTGTTTGGTTTCATTCCACTAGGCAGTGGAGAACGGCCTGACATTTTGGACTAGGAAGTGGCAGAACCAAGGGTACATGGGCCTGAGATCCAAGAGCAAATAGACTGGGTACAGAGGAGAATGAAGTTACTGCTATGCAATAGGGTGGTGGAGACCATCATAGTAAAGGAATAGCAGGTAGGAAAGCACTACAAAAGAACCAACAGAATGTGGTAATTGACAGAATGCAGAAGAGGTAAGGAAAAGAGAGGAGTAAAGTAATAACGCTCCAAACCTGTGTAGTTTGGAGAAAGAGGTACCACGAACACAACCCCAAACAAAGGATTCTTTGTGAATTATTTCTCCTTTGAGGGCAGGTACAGGCTTAACTACTCTGTGACCACAAAGCCTTATGAAACTCCCTGTGAAGATAGGCCTCAGTCAGCTCTCCCCTCTTACCTGATCTCCTCAGCTCTTAGCTCTCAGCCCTCTCTCAGCCCCACAAACTCCAAATGCCTTCAACACATGGCTATGACAACCATCCTTCCGTGGCTGGCTGTCCATCACCAGGACACAGCTAAATACCCTCTCAAGGCCTTCCACATGACGGCCCCAACCTCCCTTTTTGGTTTTCTTGCATTATAGCCAGAGGAGGCCACTTACTCTTCCCTGCTGACTTGGCATCACTGGGGTCCAGGACCTCGGGTCTCAAGCCATACTGGTTTCAGGCATCCCTTTGAGCTCTTCCTTCAACCTGGGACACCCTCCCCTACCTGGCTGACCCCTCCTGAACCCATGCAAGTCAGCCTACCCCACCTGCTGGATTAGATGCCCTTCTTTCTGGCCCCCACAGTGCTACCAAAATGGCCAGTTAATCATCTTCCCCTGACCCATTTGGTTTTGGGGGCAAAGACATGGCCCCAAACCTGTGGCACCCTTCTGGACATACTGCAGGTGTTCAGATCCCTGATGAAGGAAGGAAAGGGCAGACAGTCTCTGAACTCTCATTCCTCACTGTACCCCCCTTTTTCCTCAGCTTTTTCCTTCAGAGCTCAGATTATCAACACAGCCTTCTTCACCTCCCCCAACACTCTCTTTCCAGGAGGCCTGCCCTGAGCCTGCATCACTGTTGGGTCTGTCAGCCTCAGCCATATCTGAGCTGACCAGCAGAGGTGCCCAAACAGAATGGGCAGGGCGTAGACACACTGAGCACCAGCCCCACCTGCCATGAGTCTTATCCAGGAATAAGGCTGAGGAAGGCAGCCTTGTGCTCTGCTTCCAAGTTCTCTGCTTCTCTGGGTGGATTGTGGCAAGTGGGTAATGAGGTTGGGGAATTCTATAACCAGGTTGAGGGCCCGGCCTCCTGGGGCCTTGCGTGCCACGTTGCCCCGCCAACCACTGAAACCCTCAGGCTTCTGAGCTAGAGCCAATAACATGCTGCCTTCTTGATGGTCCTTTCTCTCAAAGTACCCAGACACAGATAAGCGAACAACACAAAGAACCACAAGAAAACAGACACGGACTAGGCCTTTCCATAATTATTACTATAATGATTTACAAAAAAATTTTCAGGCAACTGTGTTAAATTATTATACATATCTGGGAGAGGGAGGTGGGGGTCCTGGCCACAGGGTCAATGAAAACCTCTTTCGTGGAAGAGATGGGAAAAGGAAATGTGCCCCCCTCACTCCCTCTAGGTCTGACTCCTGATTAAGTGGCTTCCTCTCAACAAATGAAGACCATTAACCCTTTCCCATCCAGGTACTAAGGTAAAGGAGAGGGTCAATGAAGTGTCAATGAAGTGCTTTGAAGGGAGACCACCAATAAACTGTGGCCGCCCGAACCCCATGATCCTCTGCCCTGGCTCCGAAGGGTCTGATCCTGGGCCAGACCCCTTGGCTGGGGATGGATGGAAGACAGCCCAGTCCTCAGCCTACACCAAGGCATCCACCCAGGAAGACAGGAGGACTGAATGTGATAGGATAAGGGATGCCTAAATGTGGCATGAGAAGCAGGGATGCACCAGCCGGGAGCTGCTGGCCACTCCTCCCCCACCCCACTCCCCAAGGCTAGGTACACAGGCATCCAGGCACTCTGGCTCAGGGAGGGATCCTGTCAAAGGAAATGGGGTGTTGGGTATCTGGCCTTGGAGCTCAGGGATACAGCCTGAGGGTCAGAGCAAGGCCCTGCCAAGGGGGACCCTTGGAACAATCCAAAGCTGGGCTTCTCAACTTTAATATTCATTCCAGCTCCTGACTCCCATCCATGCAGCTAAATGTTACCATGTATGTGTGAGTGCGTGCGTGTGTGCGTGTGTGTGTGTGTGTGCAGGGGAGGGCTGCAGGGGGAGGGCTGCAGGGAAGCGCAGCTGCCCCACCTGCCCAGGGTTCAGGGCATGCAGGGGACCCTAGGCCTAGGATGTGAGCCCAGACCAGAAAGGGTTAAGGGCTCTGACTCGCCTTTCCTCCTACTCTCCCAACATGCTACACCTCCTTGGGCACTAGAAGGTTTTACGATGAATAGCACGGGAGCCATCCTCTTCATACTCCTTTTTGGACACCCACATCTTCTTAAAAGTGTCCAGCGAGGCCAAGATAGAGCCACTGTGAAGAGGGAGGGATAGACTCTTGTGGACCTAAAGGCTGGGCCATCGGCCTCTTGTGGGCACTCAGAGCTCCATTTCCTGTACCTGGGAGGTAATTCCACCCACCTCCACCTGGCCTGGGCCAATGGTCTCCTCCCAGAGCCCTCCCCGTGAACCCCACCTCACCCGATCCATGTGGAGTACAGCCGTTCCTGAGGGGCCGAGATCTAGAGGGAACAAGCAGTAATGTAACTGTCCGTTCCCCACCTCAGCCCTGGGAGCCTTTCCCCCAGGGCCCAAGGCCAGATAGCAAGTGCATCAGCTGGGAGTAGTGGGAGCAGCCCAACAGGGCAAGGGAGGAGGCTGGGTAGAGCTGGGAGAGGGTGTCTAGAGGTGGCATTTGACCTTTCCTCGCCCAGTCAAGGTTGCCCAGTATCCCCATGCCCCATGGGGTTCCCTGAAACCTCACCTTGATTTTGACATCCTTTGGGGCAAGCTTCTTCACTTCACTTAGCAATCGGTCACCGAAGCCTGTGAACACAAGGCTGGCTGAGCCCAGAGTCCACATCTGAACCCCCTTACCACTAGCACCTCCATCTCCAACCTCTGGCGGCCCCAGCTGCTGTTGCCCCTCTTTCGGTGGTTCTTTCCAGGATCAAGGATGGGGGTGAGTCACCCCAAGGAAGAAAAGAGTCAGCACCATGCCTAAGGTGGGCCCAGCTTCCTCAGAGAGGTAGCATGAGAGGGAACCCTAAGTCACATAGCTAGGCCTGGCTGCTGAGCTCTTATGCTCTTCCTCACCCAACACTCCAGCAGCCCAAATCTACCCAAAGCAAAGTCAAAGGCAAATGACAAATCAGGAGAAAATGTCTACTATTTCTATCTATCACAGAGGCAAAGATCACACACAGTATTGGGAGGGTGCCGGGGGACTCTCCTCTGTAACTGGTGGGGGCATAAGTGGCACTCGGGGGTGGGGAGAGTTTGGCAGTATCTACTAGATAACAAGTACATATGCCCACCCTCTGACTCAGCAATTCTCCTAGGACTTCTCCTTTAGGGATATTCTTATTACATGAAATGACAGCATATGAGGTTATCAGGTGTAGCACCTCTGTGATTAGAAATGACTGCAACGAACTCACAGGCCACCAGCAGGTCAACGGGTAAATGGCACATCCATTCAGTGATCTATCACATGGCCATATGAAAGAACTCACATGGACAGGGAAAGATCTTCCAGATAGGGGGCTACATGAAAAATACATGGTGCACAACTTGTAGAGCATGTTGTGATGGGTATAAAAGCGGGAGCAAGGGGAAATGAACATTTGCTTACATATGCACAGTGCTGCTGAGCACATAGTTGAGAAACTAATAACTCCCAGGGGACGGAACAGGGTGACCAAGACAGTGTGAAAAGGGAGACTTCATCGCACACATTTTAGATCTTATGCACACTTAGCACCTATTTACAAAGTAAATAAAAGTTAACTTTAAGTCTTTCTCTTAAAAAAATAAATGCTTGGGGCATCTGGGTGGCTCAGTCGGTTAAGCATCTGACTTTGGCTCAGGTCATGATCTCATGGTTTGTGGGTTTGAGCCCCAAATCGGGCTCTGTGCTAACAGCTCAGAGCCTGGAGCCTGCTTCGGATTCTGTGTTTCCCTCTCTCCCTGCTCCACCCCCCTCAAAAACAAACATTAAAATAAACAAACAAATAAATAAATAAATGCTAACTGAGCACCAAAAAGCCAACAGAAAATGGGCCACGTCCCAGGTTCTAGGGAGTGGGGTGCAGTTTAAGTCTTAATCACCAGCTCCCAAATGGTGGTACCTTTGAAAAGTGTGGAGCCACCCGAAAGCACGATGTTGGCGAACAGTGTCCGGCGAAGGTCCATGTCAGACTTGTGAATGGCAAAGGCTAGCACCTCATGGAGCCCCTCACTCTCATCACCTACCAGGTCTGGCTGGAACAGCAGCTCAGGGGCCCGGAACCGCGCTGGCCCCACCTTTGGAACACAAGATTGAGGGGGACAGGCCCCTTCTTCCTCCAGATGCCAGCATCACCGCTGCCACCCAGGGCCAGACCTGGCAACTTACATCGAGCATGCTGCCATCTGGCAAGGTGTATTGCACCTTCTCTGTCTCCAGAGCCTCATCCTTCTGAGGGTTGATGGAGAGGTAACAGGCTCGCTGCGGTGGGCAGGGGACAACGCTCAGAAGGCTGCAACCGGGAAACCCACACCCAGGGCTCAACCTCACACCTTGGTGCCACCACTGCCCATTGCCCCACCCAGCCTGCCTCTTCACCCTCCTGCCCTCTGTCACCTCTTTGATGGTCCGGACAACCTCAAACTCAGCTGAGGTGTGAAAGTCAACTCCTTCCTTGCGCAGCAGTAGCCGGAGATAGCGGGAGACATCACGACCAGCAATGTCCACCCGCATGATGGAGTGCGGCATGGCAAAGCCCTCGTAGATGGGGACAGCATGAGTGACCCCGTCCCCTGAGTCTAAAACCACTCCCGTCGTGCGTCCTGTTGCATACCTGTCACCAGGTCAGCATCCCTTCACCTCAGCCACTGAGGCATGGGGACCTCCTCACCCCTGGAAGGGACCCTGGGACATTTGCATTATCTGGTCTGAAAAAGGGACATGAGGAACTCCCTAAAGGAACAGTTACCACGGGGCTGTTTCTACAGGGAAGTCAGACATGAGCAGGAGGATGGCCACAGGGAGGATGGGGACTCAGGGGACCCTAGGGCTTAGGGAGCACTCACAGGCTGAGCACAGCCTGCATGGAGATAAACAGGGCTGGCACGTTGAAGGTCTCAAAGAACACCTCTGCTGCCTTCTCCCGGTTCTTACTCGGGTTCAGTGGAGCCTCCGTTAGGAGAACAGGATGCTACAAGAGATGGCAGGGTTTAGGCATGAGCAAAGACAACATGCTAGGCTCTAAAAGGATCTTTTAGAGAGCCAAACACCCTCCCATGAGCACATGCAGCTGTAGCCTGCTATCCTTCCCAAGAGCACTATCCCATTATCTGCCATCAGTTATTCTTCCAAAGATCCAGCTCCCTCCGGAAAACTCGACTTGGCAGCCAGTGACTCTGTGTACCCACATACACAAAATGAAGTGGCAACAGGCCCTAATAACATGCAGAAGAAGCGTGGAAACCCAACCAGAAAGGAAACAGAGCAGTGAGAGGGCACAGGTGAGAAAATGTGGTGCTTGGTGGGAGGGGCTGGCTGCCACACCTCCTCAGAGAAAGTCTGCAGCTGATCCTTGGAGTAGACGTACTGCCAGATGCGCTCCATGTCGTTCCAGTCTCGCACCACGCCGTGCTCCATGGGGTAGCGGATGGCCAGCAGCCCCCGGTGCTCCTGCGGAGGAGGGTGGGAAGGCCAGCTGGAGCACCAGGCTGCTCTCCAGCAACTGCTTTCTGCTTTTCTGGAAGCTGCCCTTTCATCTGCCCTGAAGAGAACCACTACTGCTGACTGGGTGTCCTCATGCCCAGTGGTGGGGTCCTAAACCCAGTACAGGCTCATTTGTCCAGCAGCAGCTTCTCAGGCCCTCAGAGTCCAGCCAGCTTCAATGGGCAGGGGAGAGAGAGGGTGGTGATATGCTCCCTCCCATCCTAGTCCTCACCTTCCTCCCCTGGCTGTGCTTCTTGGGCTTCTCTACTCACTGCCAATATGTTCTCTCCTCTTCTCTCCTCACACACTGCCCAGCTTCCTTCCCCACCACCAGGAGCTGCCTCATGGCCAATTCCATGCTGTCCTGTCCTGTGGTTGCCTGTTGCCTACCGTTCCTCCCAGCTCTGGAGCCACTGCTCACATCTTCCGCACAGACCTGCCCTTCAGTGTCCTCCCTTCCTACCAAACGTGCCCCTTCTCACCAAACACCACCTGACCTCTCTCGTCCATAGGCATGGCTCCTTCTGACCCCATCTCCTGAGAGCCCTTTATCTGTACCCTTGGCTAAGGCACACCCCTACCCCCCCAACCATGTTCTCCAGTGCCTAAACTCCTAAACTACACTTGCTTCCTCCTGTTGGGGCCTCAACTGGCCATGCAGTACTTAGACAAGTCACCCCAGATGGAGAGTAAGAGGTGATCCCACAGTTCTTGTTTCTATCGGTCATCAAATCTGAGTGATCCAGACTCTTAGATCACTTTTCTTTTTAAGCAGGTTCCATGCCTAACACGGGGCTCAAACTCATGATTCTGAGATCAAGAGTCAGATGCTCTACTGACTGAGCCAGCCAGGTGTCCCTTAAGTCACTTTTTAATCAATTCTTTCCTCTATAGCTTCCAAATTACTTCCACAAAACAGGGCGTTAAGTAGTCTGTTCCCCCATACAGAAACCATCGTGCCATTTCATAGTACTTCCAAGATGGAGCCTTGAGAGCCCAGGAAGACGCTTGGCAGATGGCCCCAGAGAACAGATGCCCTTTTGGGAGGTACAGCTCTGATCACCAGCCAATGCTCCCAGGACTGTGAAGGCCCCAAACCCAGGCAAAGGCAGGCTCCACAGGTGTTACCTCTGCTTTTGGTCCAATGAAGAGGTCCCCCTCCAGGGCTCCAGCCATCACTCGCATGTGCTTAGGGCGCCCAACACTGCAAGGACAGGTAGAGTCACCAAGGTGGGCAGGGGGCATGGATGAGTCCATGTCCAGGAAAACCAAAGTCTAACTCCTGTGGTCAAAAGGGTAACTACTCTAAAGTATCCAGAGGTGGCCATGTGGCAAAGGCCAGAACCTAGGCCTAAGGGACACAGGCCTAGAGACCAGACCTTGGCAGGATGGTATGCTCAGGGTCAGGAGAAAAGGTATCTTTTTCCCACTCCTCCCTCCCAGATAGGGCTGAGAGCTCTGGAATCTCAGCCCTTCATGGTCCAGCCCTGGCAGTGGGTCAGCTTCAGCAGCCATAATGACTCAGCCCACACTCTTGATTTCAGGAGGGCAGGGCTGCTGCCACTGTCTGCAGACCAAGGTCCCAGGAAGTTGGGTCATGGCTCCCTTGTTCACCCCTCTCTGTCATTTGATCCTGCCCCTTCCCACTGCCAGGGCTTCCAGAATAAAGAGTCAGTTCTTGGAAGACTAGATAAGCTACAATTTCAAAATTTGACCCAAGTTGCCTTTTAATTGTACACAGGTAGAATTCAGAAAGGAAAGCTGAAGCCCTACTGGGTGCTCCAAGCTGGCCCTGCCCCTGACCAGGCCTGGGGTTCTCAGTATAGCCAGCCACTTTGGGGGCCTCAGGATCCCCCCTGCCCTACCGCCTCCGCTTAGGCCAATCCCTCTATAACCTCCGGGATTTGAGAAGATTCCCACTGAGGAAAACTTCCCAATGCACTAGAGTGGCTGAAGGAGCACTCCCAGGTTTCTTCCATGCTTTCACCTCCCTCTTACCCCTGCCACCACTTGCTCCATTCAGGGAAAGACTCCCCTTGATGGAACCAATTATTTTCTCCAGTTGGAAAATAAACAAGCCCTGGAAAAAACATTTCCTGGGAGCAAGGAGTGGCTTTGCATTAACTCCCCACTCTTTTTCCTCTGAGGTTAGGTCCTTCTCCCAGAGATGTCACCCTTCCATTCTTGCTGCTGCTACCACACCCTGTTCCCCAGGGAATGCTGGTAGCTTCTCCTCCCTCCCTGGCTCAAGGAGGGACCAAAATCAGACTTCAAAGAAGAGGAAGCCCAGAGCACTTCTCTTGTCCTTCCAGAGCCCTTAACACCACTGGCCTCACAAACACAAAACAAAGGGTGTTTTCCCTTATATGTGGGGGCAAGAGTTGGTCTCAAAAAGAGCTGTGACACAGACCCAGTTTTCTTCCTGGAATCCAACAAAAAGGTTAGGGCTGCTGCCTGAGCAACACTTACTAGTTTGGGAAACAGTATTTGGGAATCTGGTCTCCTGCAAAGCCAGCCTTGATCACCCCTGAACCCTGAAAGGAAAAACAATGTTTAGCTCCTGATGTGCTCCTCCAGATGAAGGCAGTGCCCTGCAGTAGAGCTGGCTGTCCAGATCATGGCAGCCTGGGGAGCAAGTCTGAGACCCACCAAGAGGGCATGATCATTTACAAGTACTCCAGTGATTCACAACTAGGGGGTGACTTTGCACCCCTTCCCCCCAATTTAACAATGTCTGGAGACTGGGGAGGAGAGAGAAAGGGGTAGGTACTACTGGCATCTAGTGGGTAGAGGCCAGGGGTGCTGTCAAACATCCTACAATACACAGGTCAGCCCTTCACACCAAGAATAATCTAGCCCAGAATGTCAACAGTGCAGAGACTGAGAAACCATGAAGTACATGCTCCTCTGCATACTCTAGGGCCAGCTCCAGACAGGAGGAATCCAAAGTGGCACAAGCTACTTCTAAAAGTCGGCTAGAAGCAACCTCTAAATGTAGTTTTTCTCAATAGCCCCTGGTCATCCCCACCCCAACAGCCATGGACCACATACAGGACCCACCCGGCAAGATCATTGTGTATACAACAACTGGCACCTCCCCTCAAGTGTCTTCTCCAAAGACTACAGGTGAATTTGGTCCTGCCACTGCTCCAGCACGGAAACTGGACTTACGCTCTTAAAGGGAACCGGACATCCAGAAACCTCCCACCTAATGAAGGAATCAGCCTCTCAACCCTACTTCCCACAGATCTCCATTACAACCTTCAGGGTCTGCAGTGCAGAAATAAACATTTTCATGTTACAGAGGAGGGGCTGGAAACCCAGAGGGACCAAGCAGGTTGCCCTCTGAACTCCTAAGCTTGTTGGTTAGCCTAAGTGAATTATTTGCCCACCAAGAAAGGAAGTGGCCTAGTCTATCCTGTAGCCTGCTGGATGGAACCCCCAAGCCTAGTTCTAGCCTTCTTATTAAACACCCCCTGCTATGAATCAAGGAGCCCACGTGGGTACTCCAAAAAAGACAGCCATTCAGGATTACATGGGGGTCATGTGGGAGGGAGACACATCCCAGAAAGAGGAGTGAGTCATTATAAAAAACTCCAAGGCTCACACAGCAGAGGCAGATACCGAGCTAGAGGCAGATCCATCTATCCCTGTCCTTCATTTTCTTCCCATGGATCAGACAGTTCTGAGGCCAGAAATCCTTAGAGGGCAGCTGAAAACATGCTGAGCCCCAGTGCTGAAGGACAAGGCCACAAGGAAGCGAGGCAACTTTTCTCTGAAGCTTCCAAACCATTATCCCAAACTGCTTTGGGTCCTAGAAAGAGTGGTCCTGAATTCTCCACTGCCCTGCTAGCTGTGGAATTTCTGCTCAGCACAGAGCAGTGAGCACTTAAGGAGAGGGTCAAAGTAGCCAAGTGGCCAACCAGGTGATGGTGGATATATGGTTGGCAGAGCTTAACCAGTATTTTTTTTTTTTTCTTCTTTCCAGTCTCAGGAAAAGAGGGCCTGTCCACTCTGGAGGTCCTGCTTAGAATTGCAGCCCCTTGGGAAGTGCTGTTGTAGAGGTCACCAGGCCAACCCTCTCTGAAAGATCAGTCCAGCACTCTGCAAAAGGGCAAATGCCTTCCCTCCTCCTCCACTAAAAGGGGCAGCCAGAGCCCGAGAAGGGGTAAAGTGGTTGGGGTCCTAAACTAACCTAACCTAACTAGGGGCCCTCATCTCAACCAAGAAGGGTCCAGGTGCCTCCCTGGGCCTGACACAGGTGCACTGGCTGGGCCGCTCGACTGTCACTCCAGCACTCCCCACGATGACCACAAGTAGCCAGACAGATGGGTCCCATGCCTCTCCAGTACGTCCCCACCGGGCTCGGGGAGGATTCGGGCAAGGGCTCCACGGCGCCGGTGGAGGGACTGGCCCCATGGCCCTAGCTACAGAGCCAGGTGAACAGGAGAGCCCCAGGAGTGGGTGTCTGGCGGGCATCGCTCGGAGGACTAGCGGAGACGGGCGGGGGCAGGGGGTCCTCCTGGCGCCGCCGCGTGCACCCCCGGGGGCGGGACTCCCGCCCTCCCCCCGACTGCCGGGCCTCACGTTATCGATGACCACGGGCTGGTTGGCGATTATGTCGTAGGACTCCATGGCCGGGCCGGGCCGGCCCTGCCCAGCAGGGGGCCTGCAGGAGGGACAGGCGGGCGGGAGGGCGGGCGGGCGGACCTAGACGACGGCAGCTCCAAACCCGGTGCCGCGCCCCTCCCACCTAGCGCGCGCAGCCTACGCCAGCCCCGCGGGGCTTGCTGGAGGGCGGGCCCCCCAGCCAATCATCGCTCCCACTTGGGCGGATTGACGGTGGACGCCCGGGGCCGGTTGCGGGCAAAGGGGAGGGGCCTCCGGGTGCTGACCAGCCAATTGAGGCCGCCCGGAAGTACTGCCGGGGCGCTTCTAAGGTAGGCTGCGCCGTGGGGGGAGGGGGTGGAATGATGTCAGGGCTCGCTTTTAAAGGGGACCTGGGCAGAGTCCAGGGGCTGAGTGTCGCCTGTCCGGGAAGACTTCGTTTCCGAGCGGCAGCACATAAGACCATGCTACTTCGTGAACGCGTGGCCCTTGAGGAGGCCGGCCCTAAGTATTTTACCCAAAGCATTTCTTTACTGAGCACTGAGGAAGATCCTTTTCCGTGTAAAATTTAAAATTCTGACATTACTCAAACACCTGCTATGTGTTTGCGGAGCACTTCCACCTATGTTACACAGATTATATTAAATCCTTACAGTAACTCTATCAGATAGCTGCATTCTTATTCCCATTTTGCAGATGTGGGAACCGAGGGGCCTCACACTTCTGTGACTAGCCGGGGGCTATCCAGCTAGCGACAGCTGGGGTCTGCACTTCGGCAGCCTCCAGACCCACTGGGGTCTACTGCTGCAACTGTGCAAGGTATCCTAAATTCATTTACTAAACTGAGCCATAGTTATTTGCCTCTACTGCTACCTTTCCCACTAAACTGTGAGATTAAATTTGGTAAAAGTGAAGACAGCATCACTGAAGACAGGAAAGTGCAGAAATCACATTTTAATGAATTATTACAATGTGGACACTCTTGTATAGCCATAGTGGGGTTTAAGAAACAGCGTGACTAGCTACCGCCTCTCTCAGTCGCTGCCCGGCTGCTCCTTCGAGGTGACTTTTTCTGAATTCTAACACCAAAGGTTAGTTTTGCCTATTTAGGAACTTTATGCAAATGTAACCATAGATATGTATTCATAAAATGAGTCAGTGTGCAACCGGTAAAAATAATGAGGAAGTTTTATATAATTTGATATGAAACACATCAGCACACCGGGCTAAATCAAAGCAAAGAAAGTCAGACAGTGCTCAGAGTGTTAGATGTCTGAGTCTCCAAAGAGTATATGAGTACATAACCATTGGTTATATATGAGTATATAACATGTATAAGAGTATATAATCATTGGTAAATGTGGGTAAATCAGGGGAGAATTACCTTTTTTTTTTTTTTTACTCTATAAACTATTTTTTTTTGGCATTGAATTTTTAGCTTGTTCATGTATATATTATTTTTTTCCTCTTTTTTTTGTGGGAGAAAACATACAACATAAAATTTACCATCTTAACCAATTTTAAGTGTACATTAAGTGTTGTTAAATACATTCATAATGTGCAAGTATTACCACCATGCATCTCCAGAACTCTTTTCATCTTGTAAAACTGCAACTTTGTACTCATTAGACATTAACTCACCATTCCCTCTCCCCTCAGCCTATGGCAACCACTGCTCTGTTTCTAAGCATTTAGATACCTCATATAAGTGGAACCCTACAATATTTACCCTTTTGTGACTGTCTTATTCTACTTAGCATGTTCTCAAGGTTCATCCTTGTTGTAGTATGTGACAGGATTTTTTTTTTTTAAGGCGGAATAACATTCTATTGTATGATATACCACAGTTTGCTTATTTATTCAGATCTTGATAGACCTTGGGTTACTTCCACATCTTAGCTATTGTGAACAATACTGCTATGAACATGGGTGGTAAAAATACTGCTTTTAATTCTTTGGCATAGATAGCCACATATGGGATTGCCAGATCATGTGGTAATTCTATTTTTAATATTTTGAGGATCAGCCATGCTGTTTTCCATAGCAGCTGCACCATTTTACATTCCTAAAAACCATGCAAGAGGGTTCCAGTTTCTCTACATTCTCATCAACACTTGTCATTTTCTGGTTTTGTTTTTGTTTTTGTCTTTGTTTTTGAGTAGCCAACACAATGGGTATAGGTGGTATCTCATCATAGTTTTGATTTGCATTGCTCTAATGATTTGTGATGTTGAGCATCTTTTCATATGCTTATTGGCCATTTGTATATCTTCATTGGAGCAATGTCTATTCAAATTTTTTGTCCATTTTTGAATTGATTATTTGTTGTTGAGTTTTAGTTCTCTATACATTCTGAGTATTAATCCCTTATCAAATAGATGATTTGCAAATATTTTCTCCCACCTTGTGTGTTGCCTTTTTACTCTGTTAATGGTGTCTTCTGATGCACAAAAATTTTGAATTTTCATGAAGTCTAATTTGTCTATTTTTGATGTTGTTGCCTGTGTCTTTGGTTTCATATCTGAGAAATCATCACCAAATCCATGTCCTGAAGCCCTGTGTTTTACTCTAAGCATTTTATAGTTTTAATTCTTATATTTAGGTCTTCGACCCATTTTGAGTTAGTTTTTGTATATACTGTTGAATAAGGGTCCAACTTCATCCCTTTGCATGTGGATGTCCAGTTTCCCCAGCACCATTTATTGAAGACTGTCCTTTCCCTATTGAATGGTTTTGGCACCCTTGTCAATAAATCGTTTGACCATATATGTGAGGACTTATTTCCACTGGTCTTCACCTCTGCCTTTAAGATATATTACTTTTTAAATGAAATGAAAAACTGAAGTGAAAAAGTATCTGCATAACAAACAGCCGAGCATGTATAAAAGAAGTGCTAGGGTTCTACTTGTGAATAAACTCCATGAACTCTGGACAGCAGGGGCCACAGGGGTGGGGGAGGAGTAGCTGAAGAAGGACCCCAAAAGTGCATGTTGTTGAAGACTATAGAGCAAACCGAGCTACAAAGGCAAGAGGACAGGCTCATCAATTATTCTCTGAGATAACTATGAAGAGGAAGAGCTCAGAAACCTTATTTTGGAGGGAGAAAGGAACAAAGAGAAAGGAAAAGAAGGAGGGGCAGGAGAGACTGATAGGGTAAGAGAATCCCCCAGACCTGCCGGGCCAGCCACTCCCTCCTTGCTCCTTCTAGCTCCTCTCAGCATCTCCCCCTTTGCACACCTGGATGTCTCCCTGGCGTTTAGATTCCTTTGATCTTCTCAATTTCAGTAACTGTTATCATACACCTACATTATGAATAAAGACATTAAACTACCAATGCAGGTCAGTTCTTATCACACGTGGAGGAGCCATAGAGTAGGGTCTTTGAGGACTCCCCTGATGGACCCCAAAAGGAAGACAGGATGGAATTCTGTGCCTGATGCCACCTCCTCCTTCTACTACAGATACCGAGTTGTGGCCACCAATGATTTGAGGAAAATTAGTGATCAAACAAAACTATTAAGGAAGTACAGTTAACTAAATTAACTCTGAAAATTGGATGGGTTCTTGCTGTAGCCTCAGTGATTCCCCTTTTGGATTCCTTTTTAAAATCTTATCTTACTATTTCCTTGGGGACCTAGGATGAAAGATTGGGGTGAACTGAAGAGTCAGATATCTGCGTGTAATTTGCCATCCTCAGATCAAAACCCTATCATTCTGTTTCGTTTTTGTATGTTTCACAGACGAAAACATAGGATCACCTTGCTATACACTGCATTTTCTTACACTCTGTTGAGATATAAATGATGTAAACTGCATGTATGTAAAGAGCGCAATTTGATGAGTTTTGACATATGAATTCACCATGAAACCATTTTCCCCAATCAGGATGATGAAGATATCCATTGCCCTACAGCTCGTCATGCACCTTTGTAATCCCTTCCTCCCCTCCCCCTCCCACCCCTTCATCCTTAGGCAAGCACTAGCCAGACATTTCTCTACTATAGGTTAGTTGTCATTTTCTAGAATTCTCTATTGTATATGATTACACAGTTATACACAATACAGTATTTATATATTTATGTATTTGTTATTTTTAAAAATTTATTTAAATTCAAGTTAGTTAACATACCATGTAGTATTGGTTTCAGGAGTAGAACCCAGTGATTCATCACTTACATGTGACACCCAGTGCTCCTCCCAACAAGTGCCCTCCTTAATGCTCGTCACCTAATTAGCATATCCCCCACACACCTCCCTTCAAGCAACCCTTGGTTTATTCTCTGTATTTAAGAATCTCTTATGGTTTGCCTCCCTCTCTCCTTTTATGTTATTTTTCCTTCCTGTTTTTATCTGTTTCCTCTTAAATTCCACAAATGAGTGATATCATATATTTGTCTTTCTCTGACTGACTTATTTCACTTAGCATAATACATCCTTGTTCCATCCACATCGTTGCAAATAGCAAGCATTCTTTTTGATCGCTGAGTAAGATTCCATTGTATGCATATACCATATCTTCTTTATCCATTCATCAGTCCATGAACATTTGGGCTCCTTCCATAATTTGGTTATTGTTGATAGTGCTGCTATAAATATTGGGGTGCATGTGCCCCTTTGAATCAGCATTTTTGTGTCCTTTATATAGAGTAAATTGTAGTGGAATTTTAAATTGTATATAATTGGACTACATAAATGGACTCATACTGTATTTGTTGTCTGACTTCTTTCACTCAGCATAAGTATTTTGAGATTGCTTCGTGTTATTGCATGCAACATGTTTGTTACGTTTAATTGTCTAGTAAGTTTAATTACATGGATACCACAATTTGTTATCCATTCACCTATTGTATTTGGGTTGTTTCCTATTTTTGCTTATTGTACATAAAGCTGCTATGACCATTCTTGCGTAATTGTGTGGACATATGCTTTCATTTCTCTTGGGTAAATACCTAGGAGTGGAATGGCTGGATCATATAGCAAGTGCGTGTATACTGTTTTAAGAAAATACTATTTTCTAAAGTGTTGCCTAATATTACCTTTATCAGCAGTGTATGAGAGAGTTCCAGTTTCTCTACATCTTCACCAACATTAAGTATTGTCAGTCTTTTAAACTTTTAGCCTTCCTGGTGCTTGGGTGGCTCAGTTGGTTAGGCATCTGACTTCGTCTCAGGTCATGATCTATGATCTTACAGTTCATGAGTTCAAGCCCCGTGTTGGCCTCTGTGTTGATAGCTCAGAGCCTGAAGCCTGCTTCAGATCCTATGTCTTCTCTCTCTCTCTCTCTGCCGCTCACCTGCTCACACTCTGTCTCTCTGTCTCCCTCACCCTCTCTCTCTCAAAAATAAACATTAAAAAAACCCCACAACTTTTAGCCTTCCTAACAATTTTAATGCATACTTTTCTAGTGACTAATAATGTTGAGCATCTTTTCATGTGCTCATTTGTCATCCATATGTCTTCTTCAGTAAAGAAAAACTCCCATTTTTATTTTTTAAAAATTTTTTTTAAATTTATTTTTTTTTAAATTTGCATCCAAGTTAGTTAGCATATAGTACAATAATGATTCCAGGAGTAGGTTCCTTAATGCCCCTTACCCATTTAGCCCATCCCCCCTCCCACAACCCCTCAGACCCTCTATTTGTTTTCTGTATTTAGGAGTCTCTTATGTTTTGTCCCCCTCCCAGTTTTTATATTATTTTTGCTTCCCTTCCATTATGTTCATTTGTTTTGTATCTTAAATTCCTTATATGAATGAACTCATATGATATTTGTCTTTCTCTGACTGACTAATTTTGCTTAGCATAATACCCTCTATCTAGTTCCATCCACGTAGTTGCAAACGGCAAGATTTCATTCTTTTTGTCCCAGTCCTATTTTTAAATTGATTGTCTGTTTATTAAGTTGTGTTCTTTATGTAGTCTAAATACAAGTCCTTTGCAGATTATATGTTTTGCAATTATTGTTTCCCAATGTATGGCTTATCTTTTTCATTTTTGTAACAGTGTCTTTTAAAGAGCAAATGTATATATTTTTTTTATTTTGATCAAGTCCAAACCTAAAGTCAGTAAGAATTTCTCTTATATTTTATTCTTGAAGTTCTAAAGTTTTAGCTCTTATGTTTAGGTCTCTGTTTCATTTTGAGTTAATTTTTGTACATGGCATCAGGTAAGGGTTGAGGTTCATATTTTTCACATATTGCTATCAGATTATTCCAATATTATTTTTTGAAAAGAATATATTTTCTCCATTGAATTGCCTTAACATCTTTGTTATTAGTCAGTTGACCTTATATATATGAATTTATTTCTGGACCTTCTATTTTGCTCATTGATCTATGTGCCAATACTGCATGTTTTTATTTACTGTAGTTTTATGAATCTTGAAATTAGGTCATGTAAGTCCTTTATTCTTCTTTTTCAAGTTGTTTTGAACCACTTAAAATTCTAGGTCCTTGGGGCACCTGGGTGGCTCAGTTAGTTAAGTATCCGACTTTGGTTCAGGTCATGATCTCATAGTTTGTGGGTTCGAGTCCCGCGTCGGGCTCTGTGCTGACAGCTCAGAGCCTGGAGACTGCTTCAGATTCTGTGTCTCCCTCTCTCTCTGTGCCTCCCTGGCTCATGCTCTGTCTTTCTCTCTCTCAAAAATAAATAAACATTAAAAAATTAAAAAAAAAATTCTAGGTCCTTTGATTCCCATACAATTTAAGATTAGCTCTTCCATTTCTTTTTTTTTTTTTTTTTAATTTTTAAAGTTTATTTATTTGGAGAAAGAGAGAGCACAAGCAGGTGAGGGGCAGAGAGAAGGAGAGACAGAATCCCAAGCAGGCCTCACACCATCAATGCAGAGCCCGATGTGGGGAGCTGGCACTCACAAGCTGTGAGATCATTACCTGAGCCAAGATCAAGAGTCAGCTGTTCAATTGACTGCACCATCCAGGAGTCCCAGATATTCCATTTTTCCAAGGAAGCCTGGTGGGATTTTGATTGGTTAAGAAAAATTTTTTGATGTTTATTTATTTTTGACAGAGAGAGAGAGAGAGAGAGAGAGAGAGAGCGAGCATGAATGGGGGAGGGGCAGAGAGAGAGGGAGACACCGAATCTGAAGCAGGCTCCAGGCTCTGAGCTGTCAGCACAGAGCCTGATGCAGGGCTCGAACTCACAGACCGCAAGATCATGATCTGAGTCGAAGTTGGATGCTCAACCGACTGAGCCACCCAGGTGCCCGATTGGTTTTATATTAAATCTATCAATCAATTTGAGAGTAATTGATATTAACAACATAATGTTTTCTGATCCATAAGCATAGTATGTCTCTTCCTGTATTAGGTCTTTTAAAATTTCTCTGTTATTATTATTATTGTATAAGTGTACTCTTTAATCCCCATCATCTATTTCACCCAGCCCCCCACCCATCTCCCCTGTGGTAACCATCAGTGTTTCTTTTCTTTTTTGTAACTTTTTTAATGTTTATTTTTGAGAGAGAGAGAGAGACAGAGCACGAGTGGAGAGTAGAGAGAAGGAGACACAGAATCTGAAACAGGCTCTAGTCTCTGAGCTGTCAGCACAGAGCCCGATATGGGGCTCAAACCCATGAACTGCCAGATCATGACCTGAGCTGAAGTCGGACACTTAACCAACTGAGCTACCCAGCTGCCCCAAGTGTTTTCTTTTTTTAAAATAAATGTTTATTTATTTCCAGAGAGAGAGAGAAGGGGGGTGGGGAGGGGCACAGAGAGAGGGAGAGAGAGAGAGAATTCCAAGCAGGCTCCACACTGTCTGCACAGAGCCTGACCTCAGGAACTGCAGGATCATGACCTGAGCTGAAATCAACAGTCAGATGCTTAACCAAATGAGCCACTCAGGCACCCCAAGCCTAAAATATCTTTTATTTGGCTTTTTATAGAAAAAGTTTATTGACTCTTGCTCTAGACTTGGATGACCACATAATTATAAATGTTTTTCCTTCATGCCTAGATGCTCAACAAATCTGCCTGGGAATAAAAAAAAATGAGGCAGAGAAAATCTAATGATTACTTAAAGGTAAGTGCCATAGGGTGCACTTAGGTTGCAAAGCAGCCTGACTTCTGTTCCTCTGGTGATGTGAGCAGATGGAAGGGAAGGAAAGGGGTAAATGGGAGAGGAGGTGGTGAAGATTCTGGTAGTGGGACTCACTGGGATTCAGCAGTGGCCTGAAGAATGTTAAGAGGACTTCATTGGCTTCTAATTTCATCAGCAGTGAAAGGAAAGTGGTGCTAATGTGGCCACCACAGGAGCAATGGAGATGGGGAAGGTGGCCAGACTTGGGAATGTGTGGGAGAATTGAACAGAGAAAATTTGCTCATGGATTGGATGTGTGGTGAGATAGAAAAAGGGGAGTCTAGGATGAACCCTGGGTTTTGGCCTGAGCATGTGGAAGCACTGATTTGTTGCTGAGATGGGGAAAGTCGCTGGATTGGGCAGTGGGGGTCAAGAGTTAGGTGGTTGTGCATCTTGAGTTTAAAGTTAGCCTATTTCCCCTGGCCTTGGTTTCTACTAACTCTGAGTGTGGTGGGAAATCTCTCTGGTAAAAGGCCCCCAATGGACTCCATTTCCACATCACTCCAAGGTTAGTGTTTATTTTTCTGTTTACTGGTAATTTGAAATTGGACATTTTCTGTCTTTTGGTTATGCTGAGGGTGTGAGTCTTGTGTTGTTTTATATGTTGTTTTTATTCTGTTTTTGTTTTTGTGGAGATACTTCAGACAAGTAGGGTTTATGGGCTGCCATTACCTATTGTCATAGGTTGAATTGTATCCCCCTCTCTAAATTTATATGTTGATGTCCTAACCCTCAGTGCCTCAGAATGTGGCTTTATTTGGCCTGTCTTTATGGAGGCAATAAGTTAAAATGAAGCCCTCAAGGTGGGCCTTAAGCCAGTATGACTTGTATCCTTACAGGAAGAGGAAATTTTGGACACAGATACCTACAGAGGAAAGATCATGTGAAAACATAAAGAGAAGACAACCATTTACAAGCCGAGAAGGGAGGCCTCAGTAAGAATCAACCTGGCTGACACCCTTATCTTGGACTTCCAGCCTCCAGAGTTATAAAACAGTAGATTTCTATTGCTTAAGCCCCTCCCCTTTCATTTTGTGGTGATTTTTTATGGCAGTCCTAACAAACTAATATGCTGAGTCACTCAGAATTCTACTGTATAACTTTTTATGTGACTTTTTGTCCCTAAAAATCCCTTCATTCCCAGACTGCATGGTACATGAGCCTGAGGGTTAAAGGGCAGGGCAGGCTGTATAATTTGTGGGACCCAGTGCAAAATAAAAATACAGGAAAAATGTGCAGTTAAAACTGCTAAAATATAAAGATTTTTTTCCTTAAAAATAGCTTAATATTTATAAAACATAATAGGGGAAATAGTGATACACAGGTGACCACATCATCTTATACCTTTGTTTATATTTTCGGAGTTATAATATTATATGATACAATAAGTAGCAATACTTTCCTAATGTGGTATCTTGATTTAGCACAAGATTTTTCTGGCTACCCTAGCTACTTCCAATTCACCTAAGCTATATATATAATGAAAAAAGTATTTTTAATCTTTATTTTTGAGAGAGAGAGATAGAGAGAGTGCAAGTGGGGAAGGAACAGAGATAGAGGGAGACACAGAATATGAAGCAGTCTCCAGGCTCTGAGCGCTCAGCACAAAACCCAACTCGGGGCTCAAACTCACGAACCGCAAGATCATGACCTGAGCCAAAGTCCAATGCTTAACCGACTGAGCCACCCAGGTGCCCCCATATATATATATAATTTTTAAGTAATATCCACATCCAATGTAGGGCTTAAACCTTCAACCTTGAGATCAAGAGTTGCATGCTCCACTGACTGAGCCACCAAGCCAGCCAGGTGCCCCTCACTTAAGCTGATTTAGGTTTTTTTGTTGTCACATGCAACTTTAGAATCCCGGTTAGTATCCTACCATCTTCAGGCTGCAGTGCACAAGGAGGGAAGAAGGCACTGCAGAACCAAAGGGAGTGAGTGGAGAGCCGATGTCTTCAGGGTGGCCAGTGTCCCCTTTTCATCCCTGCCCACAGACACCAGGCCCTGCCCCCCTCCCTGTGGAACTGTCCCCTACCTTGTTTCCAGGTGTGACTTCACAGACTATCGGGTTCCACAGTATCCTGGAGCTCAAGGCTGCTAAGTCTGAAGGATTTCAAGAGATGTACAGACTATGGCAAAGAGGACAGGAGTGGAGACCCTCTTCTTTGTTCTCTTCCTGGACTGTTGGCAAGGTACAGAGCTTCTACCCTTTCCATCTGATCGAAGGTACTGTCACAAATATAGTGGCAGATACACAAGTGAGAGACTCACTGTGAGCCTAAATCAGGCAGGAAATGGTGTTTTCCTCCCATGAGTTCTGGAATGGTGAACACAGGGTTTCTCCCCACCTCTATCTTCCTTACCTCCCTGAATCTACCATAGGGACCTCTTGCTCATAAGGGAGTAACTTTAACACTTTTCTTAACTGAAGCTTTCTCAAAAGACCTCTATGGGAGGGTAGCCCACATGTACATTGAGCTTTTTGTTATAAAATTTTTCAAACATAAACAAAAGTAGAAAAATTAGCATGAGCCTCTATGTACTAATTAGGCTGATCTTGTTTCATCTATCCCCCCCCCACTACATTTTAAATGACAGCTTTTTTGAGATATAATTCACATATCATAAAATTTACACTTTTAAAGTATATAATTCAGTGGTTTTTAGTATATTCATAGAGTTGTGAATCAGCACTAATTTTAGAACATTTTCATCACCCCAAAAGTACTATCACACTCGTTGTGTCACTCCCATTCCCTCTTTCCCACAGACCCTGGCAATCACTAATCTGCTGACTGCTCTATGGATTTGTCTAGTCTTGATATTTCCAAGTCTTGATAGTTCAAATATAGTTCAAATAGTCTTGATAGTTCAAATATAGTTCATACATGTGATATTTTGTGACTGGCTTCTTTCACTTAACATGTTTCACGGTCCATCTGCATTGTAGCCTACATCAGTATTTCATTCCTTTCTATGGCTAAATAATATTCCATTATATGGATGTGCCACAGTTTGTTAATCCATTTATAATTCAATGGGCATTTGTGTTGTTTCCACACTTTGGCTATCATATAATGCTGTTATGAACATTTTATGAATATAGAGTTTTCAAAGTGAGCATTAGATCTACATACTCTATTTTTAACGTTTCACTGCATTTGGAACCACTTTTGCTATTTACTCAACAAATTAGCTGACAGCATTCTGGCAAATTCTCTCAGTGTAAAGATCCTGAGTCTGTGGAGAGAAGCAAAAAGGACAGTAGGTGCATTGTACAAATTGTCAGTCAGGGGTGACATTGGGAAAAGGGGAGAAGGTGACCACCCTTGTCAGGGTGCTTTAAAAACCAAAGCGTTTTTGTGAACAAATGTTTTACTGCATGGACTTACTTACACTTCCATCATATTTATTCTTAATGATTCACTCATATCTCAACAAAAGAGAACTTTTTACTTCTTTCATTTACCAAAAAGCATTATACCCTGAAGTAATGTCTATGCACCATTAACTACCTGATTACCAATTTTCCTGTAGAGTTGAAAGATGCCATGTGCACAAATTACTCAATGGCTATGCACATTTTCTGTCAGGAAACCAGGTGAGAATCAGCATAGTCACTGGCTATAAGAAGTTCAGATTCTTGCAGATACTTTATGAATGTTGAGGTACTCTGAGTAGGTGGGTGCTATGGTCCCGAAAATCCTTCGTTAGGGGATAAGTTTCTCTTCCTTTGTGGTTTGCCACTTCCCCGAGGCCAGAATAAAGGGCTGGCCTTGACCTAGAATCAAGAAGATTTGTGTAGAAACTAAGATGTCACAATGTTCATAAAGGAAAGCCTGAAAATATAGTTCAAAATTCCATGAGTTTTTTACAGTCTTTTAGCTACAATTAATCCATATCCTTGATGTAGTCACATGAGTGTCAGCAGAAGTCTTGAAATCAGTCCATGATGGCCTAGGGGAGATTGTTGGCTCCACGCCTTTACATTTATACCTTCATTTTTTTTAAAAATTTTTTTTCAACGTTTATTTATTTTTGGGACAGAGAGAGACAGAGCATGAATGGGGGAGGGGCAGAGAGAGAGGGAGACACAGAATCGGAAACAGGCTCCAGGCTCTGAGCCATCAGCCCAGAGCCCGACGCGGGGCTCGAACTCCCGGACCGCGAGATCGTGACCTGGCTGAAGTCGGACGCTTAACCGACTGCGCCACCCAGGCGCCCCTATACCTTCATTTTTTTATTCATCAGTGACAACATCAGGAATTCCTGGTGTTTTTCAAACAGGTCAAGTAGAGGTGGCCTCAGGCCTTCTGAGGCCCCTCCAAACATAGACCCTAATGTGGATTCGGGCTGAGTATGCAGTCGTATTGTTCTCTGTTTTCCAAAACAAGAAGGCATCCCATTTCCAAGATGGTCAAAGTTATTGCTTTTTGGCATCATTTCCTATGGAGGGGAAAGTTTTGTTGAGAAGACACTGATATATGTGTCCATCTGTCTTTGCACCCCCCCCCCCAAAACAAACAAACAAACAAACAAACAACTGAGCACTGAGCATAACCCTGCTTGGACCCAGTGCCATTTATTGCAGTTCAGAGTAGATAACAATAGGACACGATAAGGGGAGAGCACTTTTCCGTCTACAGATGACATAAGCAAATTTCATCTTACCCCCTCCTCACAGGCCTCTGTGGCTGGCTTCTTTCCTACCAGTCTCAGATGAGAAAACCAAATCCCACAGAACTTTACTGCCCAAGGTCACAAGGCACTCAAAAGGTGGACTAGAACCCAAGTCTGGTGCTCTTTCTCCTAAAGCAGGTAAAGTGCATGATGTTCCCCTCAAAATACCATGCAAAGCAGTATTGATTTAAGAATACATGCACACACGTTCTCTCTTTCAAAAATAAATAAATTTTAAAAAATACATGCAGATCAAATGAAAGATTTAATTACAGATGAAGTTTATTTCCCCACAGGCTCAAATACTGAATTTTCATCAAGTTCAAAAAATTTGGATGAAGGTTTGGCTAAACTATTTGGTAGGTACCTCCCTCGTGTGAAGCCATCAGGCTGTCTTTGAAGAGTCTCATGCTTGTCCACAGATGTCTCTCAGATAGCGTGATGGTTTGGTGGGAGGGAACGTGCTTGCCTTGAAGCTGGAACTGGTTCTTTGAAGTGTCAGAGTCCCAGGAAATTAAGCAAAGCATAGAAGATAAACAGTTAGAAAGGATTGTGCCCCTCAAAGGAGGGTTCCTGTAGCAGCAGCAGGGCCTCTATGTGGGAGTTATTGCAAATGTTGAGTCAGACCCCATCTTAGACCAGCTGTATCACATCTGCCTGACAAGGTGCCTGACAAGGTATCTGAGGCTTAACCGACTGAGCCACCCAGGCGCCCCTGCAGTCTGTGGGTTTGAGGCCCACATCGGGCTTTGTGCTGACAGCTCAGAGCCTGGAGCCTGCTTCAGATTCTGTGTCTCCCTCTCTCTCTGCCCCTCCCCAACTTGTGCTCTGTCTCTCTGTCTCAAAAATAAACATTAAAAAAAAAAAAAGAAGAAAGAAAAAGGACTCAGAATAAATGCCACATCAATGGAATTTGTGATGATTATTTTCTGTGGCCTAGCAAAGTAAACTTAGAAGGGAAAAATAAAACGTCCCCAAGGGACAGATAGAAACTATCTTTTAAAAAGGAGGAAAACTTGGGGCACCTGGATGATTCATTTGGTTAAGCATCAGACTCTTGATACCAGCTCAGGTCTTGATCTCAGGGTCGTGAGTTCTAGCTCCACTTTGGGCCCCATGCTGGGCCTGAAGCCTAAATAAATAAATAAATAAATAAATAAATAAATAAATAAATAAATAAATAAAACTAATATATTTCAAAAATATGTAACTATGAAACATTACTAACAGTTTTATAAGGGAAGAGTTTTCTGAACTTATGCAATCTGTTATTCTCCCTGCCCTCCCCAGGCTCCACCCAATTTTTATAGATACAGTTTTCATACACAACATTTATAAATGAATTTTGAAACTGTCTGGGGATAGCCTTGCCCCTGGGGTTTGTCATGTCCTGGGAAGTCCTGATGAGACTTGGAATTTTCTGGGTCAGCCCCTCCCTCACTGCAGGTTCTTCTCTGAGGCACAGGATGTGTCATGTGGGATCTCAGTCTGCAGCAGCCCTTCCAGGACTACCTCAAAGACTTTTATGATGTTTGCAGCTCATCCAGTTAGTGTCCCAGGAAGCTAGTCCCTGCATGTCACATACTGACCCATTTGTTTTGTTGTTGTTTTTTTTTAATTTTTTTTTTCAACGTTTATTTATTTTTGGGACAGAGAGAGACAGAGCATGAACGGGGGAGGGGCAGAGAGAGAAGGAGACACAGAATCGGAAACAGGCTCCAGGCTCTGAGCCATCAGCCCAGAGCCTGACGCGGGGCTCGAACTCACGGACCGCGAGATCGTGACCCGGCCAAAGTCAGACGCTTAACCGACTGCGCCACCCAGGCGCCCCACATACTGACCCATTTGGATTGCTGACATCACTGTGGCACCAGAGTGTAGTCTACTGACACCCGATATCTATGTACAGGAGTGACTCAGTAAATATCATGGTTAACTGGATCCAGAGCTCACCTGGCAGGACCCACTACTTCTCAGTCTGCTGAGCCTACTGCCTGCCTTCTGGCTGCCTTGAGCTGAGCTGGTTTTCCAGCTTGTCATATTGTTCTGTGCAGCTGTGTCAGTGTGTTCGGTTGTGTCTGTGTGTACTTCTGTCTCTCCCATGTGCCTGGATGGCTCAGGGGTGCAGACCAGGCAGCAGGTCTCAGTCTGCTTTGTTTGTGTTTTCTTTAAAATATCTAACCATTCAGTGCCTACTATCTATAAGTCAACCATTATACATTTCTTTTTTTTTTTTTTAACGTTTATTTTTTTTGAGAGACAGAGAAAGACAGAACACGAGCTGGGGAGGGGCAGAGAGGGAGGGAGACACAGAATCCAAAGCAGGCTCCAGGCTCCTGAGCTGTCAGCACAGAGCCCTATGCAGAACTTGAACTCACAAACCGCGAGATCACAACCTGAGCCTAAGTCGGTCCCTTAACCGACTGAGCCACCCGGGCACCCCTACATTTCTTTGTATAGTTTGAGTTCCAAATGTTTATTTCAGTCCTGTTATTTTGAACATGGGCCACATTTTACCCTCAAACAATGCTATATGGCTCACAGTGATAAATGGTTCACAAAAATTTCGTTACTACTTTATGTATCCTTTCCCACATTTATTGAGATACAATTGACATATAATATTGTGTAAGTTTAAGGTGTAAACATGGTGATTTGATATACATATATATTGCAAAATTATTAACACTGTAGTATTAACTAATTCCTCCAACTGCATCCCATAATTATTTCTTTTTTGTGGTGAGAACATTTAAGATCTACTCTCTTAACAACTTTCAAGTATATAATACAGTATCATTAACTATAAACACAATGTTATACATTAGATCCCCACAACTTGTTCATCTTGTAACTGGAAGTTTGTAATTTTTGATCAGTACCTTCCCATTTTCCCCACCCCTTAGGCCCTGGCAATCACCATTCTACTTTGTTTCTATGAGTTTGAGTTTTTTAGATTCTATATGTAAGTGAAGTTACACAGTATTTGTGTATCTCTGTCTGGCTATTTCACTTAGCATTATGCCCTCATGGTCCATTCATGTTGTTGCAAAAGACAGTATTTCCCATTGCTGAATAATATTCATTATAGATCTATATCTGTATCTATCTCACCTCTTCTTTATCCATTCATTCATTGATAGACACTTAGATTGTTTCCATATCTTGGCAATTGTGAATAATGCTGCAGTGAACATAGGAATGCAGATATTTCCTCAAGATCCTGTTTGCATTACCTTTGGATAATACCCAGAGGTGGGATTGCTGGATCCTATGATAGTTCTATTTTAACTTTTTGAGGAACTTACATGCTGTTCCCATGGAGCCTGTACCAATTTACATCCCCACCAACAGTGCATAAGGGTTTCTTTTTCTCCACATCCACATGAATAGTTGTTATTTCTTGTCTTTTTGATGATAGCCAATCTCACAGGTGTGAGAATGTGGCTTTCATTTGCATTTCCCTGATGATAAGTGATGTTGACATCATTTCAAGAATCTGTTGACCATTTTTATGTCTTCTTTGGAATAATGTCCATCTAATTCCTCTGACCATTTAAAAGTTGTATTGTTTATTTTTCTTCTATGAGTTGTATGAGGTCTTTATGTATTTTGGATATTAATCCCTTATCAGATATATGGTTTGCAAGTACTTCCATTCTGTTTTTCATTTCGTTGATATTTTCTTTTGCTGTACAAAAGCTTTGTAGTTTGATATGGTCCCACTTGTTTAGTTTTGCTTTTGTTCCCTGTGCTTTTGATATCATGTCCAAAAAATTGTTGCCAAGACCACTGTCAAGGAAATTTTCTCCTATGATTTCTTCTAGGATTTTGTGGTTTCAGTTATTAAGTCTTTAATCCATTTTGAGTCATTTTTTTTTGTGAGATGTGTATGATAATGGTCAATTTTCATTCTTTGCATGTGGCTATTCAGTTTTCTCAACACCATATATTGAAGAGACTATCTTTTCCCCATTGAGTTGGTTTTTTTTTTTTTTTTTTTTTTTTTGCTTTCTTGTCAAATATGAGTTGACTATATATGCAAAGTTTATTTGGGGGCTATCAGTTTTATTCCCTTAATCTATGTGTCTATTTTTATGCCATACAATACTCTTTGATTGCTAAGGCTTTGTAGTATAGTTTGAAAGAAGGAAGTATGGTGCCTCCAGGATTGTTCCTTTCTCAGAATTGCTTTAGCTGTTCAGGGTGTTCTGTGGTTCCAGATGAATTTTAGAATTGATTTTTCTATTTCTGTGAAAAATGCCATTGGGATTTTTTTTTTTTTTTTTTGAGAGAGCAAGTCGGGGAGAGGCATAGAGAGAGACAGAGACAGAGACAGAGACAGAGAGAGAGAATCCCAAGCAGGCTCCACACTGTTAGCACAGAGCCCAAATGAGGCCCGATCCCACAAACTGTGAGATCATGACCTGAGCCAAAATCAAGAGTCAGACGCTTAACTGATTGAAGCACCCAGGCCTCCTGCCATTGGGATTTTGATAGAGATTCCATTAAATCTATAAATGGCTTTGGATAGTATGGACATTATAACAATATTGATTCTTCTGATCCATGAACATGGGATATCTTTCCATTTGTTTGTGTCTTTGTCAACTTTTTTTCACCAAAGTCTTGTCGTTTTAAGTGTATAGATCTTTCACTTCTTTGGTTAATTTTTTCTAAGTATTTCATTGTTTTTAATGCTATTGTGAATGAGATTCTTTTCTTTTTTTAAAGCAGATTTTATTTATTTATTTATTTATTTATTTAAAAAATTTTTTAATGCTTATTTGTTTTTGAGAGAGAGAGAGAGAGAGAGAGCATGAGCAGGGGAGGGGCAGAGAGGGTGACACAGAATCTGAAGGAGGCTCCAGGCTCTGAGCTGTCACCACAGAGCCCAACATGGGGCTCCAACTCAGAAGCCATGAGATCATGACTTGAGCTGAAGTCGGACCATTAACCAACTGAACCACCCTGGCGCCCTGAGATTTTTTTCTTTTCAGATGTTAGATGTTAGATGTTTCAGATGTTCAGATGTTTTTTCTTTTCAGATGCTTCATTGTTAGTATATAGAATTGTAACTGATTTCTATGATTTTGTATCCTGCAACTTTACTAAGTTCATTGATTATTTCTAATAGTTTTTGGGTGGAGTCTTTAGGATTTTCTCTGTATGAGATTATATCATCTGCAAACAAAGATAATTTTACTTCTTTCTTCTTTTTAAATTTTTTTTTAATCTTTATTTATTTTTGAGAGAGAGAGAGAGTATGAGCAGAGGAGGAGCAGAGAAAGAGGGAGACACAGAATCCAAAGCAGGGTCCAGGCCCTGAGCGGTCGGCACAGAGCCCTATGTGGGGCTCAAACTCACGAACTGTGAGATCCTGACCT
The DNA here is from genome assembly GCF_022837055.1 of Prionailurus viverrinus. NCBI lineage: Eukaryota > Metazoa > Chordata > Mammalia > Carnivora > Felidae > Prionailurus > Prionailurus viverrinus. The sequence goes on along the minus strand of NC_062563.1, from coordinate 62,563,374 downwards.
GAGCCGAAGTTGGACGCTCAACTGACTGAGCCACCCAGGTGCCCCTACTTCTTTCTTTTCTGATTTAGATGACTTTTATTTCTTTTTCTTGCCTGAGTGCTCTGGCTAACACTTCCAGTACTGTGTTGAATAGGAATGATGAGAGTCAGCACCTTTCTCTTGTTCCTGATCTTAGATGAAAAGCTTTCAACTTTCACTGTTGAATATGGCGTTAGCTGTGGGCTTGTCATATGCGGCCTTTATGATGTTAAGGTATGTTCCTTCTACACTCAATTTGTTGAGCATTTTTATCATGAAAGCATATTGTATTTTGTCAAGTGTTTTTTTCTGCATCTGTTGAGGTGACCATATGATCACCTTTCATTCTATTAATGTGGTATATCACATTTATTGATTTACATATGTTGAATCATCCTTGAATTTGATGGATAAATTCCATTTGATTATGGTGTATGATCCTTTTAATGTGCATTTGAATTGTTTGCTAATATTTTGTTGAGAAGTTTGCATTTGTATTCATCAGAGATACTGGTCTGTAGTTTTCTTATCTGGCTTTTTATGCATTATTTGACTTTGCTAGTCTTGTAAAGTGAGTTTGGGAGTGTTTCCTCTTATTCAGTTTTTTGAGGAGGATTGGTATTAATTATTCTTTTATTTTTTTATTTGTATTTATTTAAAAAAAAATTTTTTTTTTCAACGTTTATTTATTTTTGGGACAGAGAGAGACAGAGCATGAACGGGGGAGGGGCAGAGAGAGAGGGAGACACAGAATCGGAAACAGGCTCCAGGCTCTGAGCCATCAGCCCAGAGCCCGACGCGGGGCTCGAACTCACGGACCACGAGATCATGACCTGGCTGAAGTCGGACGCTTAACCGACTGCGCCACCCAGGCGCCCCAATTATTCTTTAAATGTTTGGTAGAATTAACCTGTTAAGCCATCTGGTCCTGGGTTTTTTCTTTGCTGGGGAGATTTTGATTATTGATTCAATCTCCTTACTCATTATTGGTCTGTTAAGATTTCCTATTTCTTCATGATTCAGTCTTGGTACGTTGTTTGTTTCTAGGAATTTATCCATTTCTTCCAGGTTGTTCAATTTTTTGGTATAATAGTTCATAGTAGTCTTATGATCCTGTGGTATCAGTTGTAATGTTTCCTCTTTCATTTAAGATGACTCTTCTCAATGTTTTCCTTGGTTTTAGCTAAAGATTTGCCAATTTTGTGTATCTTTTTAATAAACCAACTCTTACTTTTGTTTATCTTTTCTATTATTTTTCTTGTATCTGGTTCATTTATTTTTCCTCTGATCTTTGTTATTTCTTTCCTTCTTCAAACTTTGGGCTTAGCTTGTTCTTCATTTTCTAGTTCCTTGAGATATGAAGTCAGGTTGTTTATTTCAAATCTTTATTTTTTTCTTAATGTGGGCATTTATTGCTATAAACTACCCTCTTAGAACTGTTTTTATAGCATTCCATAAGTTTTGGTAAGTTGTGTTTCCATTTTTGTTTGTTTCAAGATTTTTTAAACTTCCCTTTTGATTTCTTCTTTGACCCATTTGTTGTTTAGCACTGTGTGTGTGTGTGTGTGTGTGTGTGTGTGTGTGTGTGTGTTTAATGCTTATTTATTTTTGAGAGAGATAGAGAGAGAGAAGGAGACAGAGAGAATGAGCAGGGGAGAGGCAGAGAGAGAGAGGGAGACACAGAATCTGAAGCAGGCTCCAGTCTCTGAGCTGTCAGTACAGAGCCTGATGCAGTGCTCAAACGCACGAACCATGGGATCATGACCTGAGCCAACATCAGATGTTTAACCAACTGAGGCCCCCAGGTGCCCCCAGGACTGTGTTGTTTAATTTCCACATATTTGTGAATTTTCCAGCTTTCCTCCTGGTATTGTTTTTTAGTTTTATACCTTTGTGGTCAGTGTGAAATCATTGGTATGGTTTCAATCTTCTTAAATTTGCTAAGACTTGTTTTGTGATCTAATATATGATCTATCCTGGAGAATGTTCTGTGTGTACTTGGGAAGAATGTGGGGTTTTTGTTTGTTTGTTTGTTTGTTTAAATGTTTATTTTTGAGAGAGAGAGGGAGAAGACCAGTGGGGGAGAGGCAGAGAGAGAATGTGACACAGGATCTGAAGTGGGTTCTGTGCTGACAGCAGAGAGCCTGATGCGGGGCTCAAATTCACGAACCATGAGATCATGACCTGAGCTGAAGTTAGACGCTTAACCGACTGAGCCATCCAGATGCCACAGGAGAATGTGTTTTCTGCTGCTGTTGGATGGAATGTTCTGTATATGTATGTTAGGTACATTTGGTCTAAAATATGGTTCAAGTCCAACATTTCCTTGTTGCTTTTTCTGTCTAGTTGATCTGTCCGTTGTTGAGATTGGGAAAAGCTGATTGCTCACTGTGCTCTTCCTTTCCTGGCATGGGGAAATCTTTCTAGCTGGGAAGTTCCCTCTTGATGTTGAGCTCTGCCAGCTTAGGATGTGGGATGATGCAGACAAAATGAAGCTGTCTTCCTTCTCTCACGAGCAGGGGAGAGGCAGAGGGAGAGAGAGAATCTTAAGTAGGCTCCATGCCCAGTATGAAGCCAGACATGGGTCTTGATCTCAAGACCATGAGATCATGACCATGAGATCATAACTTAAGCTGAAATCAAGAGTCAGATCCTTAATTGACTGAGCCACCCAAGCACCCCAGTCTTCCTTCTCTTTTTATGCGACTATCTTAGGGTTTTTTTGTTGTTGTTGTTCCATGTGTTGCTAAAGTTTCTGAGGTGGAACTCTCTCACGGCTGTTTTTGTTCATAGATAGCTGTATAATTATTAATCTGTGTCAGAGGATGGAGACCATGATCTCCTATGTCACCATTTTTGTGATGCCACTCTCTCCATCCTCTTTGAAGCTCCAGCACCTTGTGTGGTTTCTGAGTAGAGCTAGGGTTTGGTAAAAAGTTGTACAAATGATCCATAGTCTTCCACTTTGTCCCAGTGTACACAGGCATTATGAATTTTAGGAACTTATGCTTGGTTCTTCCATATAATAATGGGTCATCAAATCTGAGTGGCCAGGATCATCTCAGTGAGACACATTCAGGTGTTGCCTTAAACTTGGCTGCAATAACTGAAGTATCTGAATTTAGTGGCTTAAACAAGGAGGAGGAGTTTATTTTCCTTCTGTTCCAAACAGTCTGAGGGAAGCAAGCTGGTGCCACGCTCAGTGACTTTGGTCAGGGCCTTGACTAGTGCTTGTGTCTCTTGTATATAAGATGGCTTCTGCAGCTCCAGACATCATATCTGCTTTGAAGGTAGGAGATAAAAGGGATGTGGAAGTACAGCCCCAGCATTACGTTTTCTTCTCTCTAGTAAGATTCTTCCAGGGTTCCAGGAGTCTCCAGAGGACTTTTGTGTGTCCCATAGCCCTCCCCTGGCTGCCAGGGAGGCTGGAAAGGAAGTGTCTTTCCAAGGGCTGGTCCCTGAGTTCTAATCACTACTAGGCCCAATGGAGGCAAAATTGGCTGGTGATGGAATGCTACAGAATCTGTGACAGATATCCTTTTTCCTGTCATATGTTAATGGCATCTTTGTTTCCTTTGTATTTAATGTCTTTTTTCTTCCTTCTCCACATATTACTCCACTTGTGCTTGATTCCAATGAGCAGAAAACAAGCAATATTTACTAGTGGATCAGGGGTTATTGTTACAAATAAGATGATGATTAGCAGTTTCCAGATATTTAGCCTTTAGGATGATCCTCACACTGACACTATTAAGTGTTTTCACATATGTTGTTTTATTCAGTTTTCACAAAACCTCTATGAGTCAAACAATCATATCTTTATCCTACCAGTGAGGGAAATGAAGATCAAAGAAATGGAGTTATTTGCCCAAGATCACCTGTTGGCAAACAACAAAATCAGAATGTGGGTCTAGATGTGTCTGCCACAAAACAGGATCTTCACTATGAGAAGCTTCCTACAAGTGGTAGTAGGTCTTACTGGAAGAAAATAATGCGGATCTTGTAGAAATAAGAAAGAGGTTTGTTCGTACAGAGGGACTGCTTGGGGGCAGTTTCAGAGGTGGGGAGAAGGACAACAGGAGCAAAAAGAAAAACCGTGACATTAAATATCATGAGATTTGGGGCAAAATTTCTAGTCTCATATCCACAGTAAGTAATGTTTCCTTCTGGAATATCTAGTGAAATCTCAATTTTTCAGAAATGATTTAGGTAGATTAAATTCTCCTTCTTAAGACAAGACATTTTAGAGTATAACATTATGTGTCTGTTGCATTTGTATCCTTTATTCACTGATTTCATAGACTACTTTAGGTACTTTTCCTGGACTGCTGGTATTAACATGCCTTTCTTTGCTTCACTTGAGATGAAATTCAACTGCAAGTGTTTTCCAAAGTTCCATTTGATGATACAAGAACAGCAGGCAAGTCAATTACAAAGAGAGAAGTTAAGGAAAGCAAGTATATGCCTTTAAAATTATAAGTGTACATACTTATAAAACCTATGTGTTGTATTATTTGTACTACCCTATCATTTTAACATTCTTAACCAAGGTATGTAGGGGCAAAACCAAACTGAGATGTGGAAGAAAACATTGTCCAATACTCTCTATGACCTTCTGCCAACTATGGAAGTCTGTGGTCTAAAGTACAAATATCACTCTATTTTGGGGGTGATCTCTGAAGTTCATGTGTCAGGGAGGTTCTCTCACTCTGCAGGCTGTTCAGAGGATGAGAACCAGATTTACAAGTGGTGTTCACTTTTCCTGGTAACACTTGCTGTGAGTAGTGTAATGGCTTTCTATTCAACAGCACTTTATAGTTCAATGTTCACGAGTGCCCTGGTCATTGATTTGGGATAGTAAAGCCTTCTCACATCCCTCCCCACATCTCCCCACCCTACACCCTAGCCTCTGGAAAATATTTGCACAAAAAGACAGAGCCCCTTTCTCCCTTTGGACTGATGCTCAAATGCCAAAGCTGAGATGAAGAAGCTGGTCACATGGGAAAAACATGTACATTAACCTAAATCACACAGGTGACAGAGAAACTCTTTAATGTGGCACTGTGTGCATTAGGAAAAAAATTTAAATTGGATAATTATTTATCAGGATAAGCCAGGCATGTATGCCACGTTGAAATTATGAAACTATTAGCAAACCATTTTTAGAGCTAACAGTCCTCCCCATGCATTTCACAAACCACAGATTAAAGTGAATATTTTACTGTGTAGTCATGATGGGGCAGGGTGCATAATGTTATTTGGGGCATATGTGCATAATGCTCCCTTGGCTGACACAATATGAGGAACACATTTTTAACAAAGTGCGTTGAATTCACCAATGTTTCATCACCAGAGAACTGCACATTATTCACTTATTGAATCAAAGTAGTCATTGTTGACTCAGTGCTTTTCCATTTATACCTTCATTTTTTATTCATCAGTGACAACATTAGGAATTCCTGGTGCTTATCCAATAGGTCAGGTAGAGGTGGCCTCAGGCCCTCTGAGCCCCCTCCAAACATAGACCCTAATGTGGATTAGGGCTGAGTATGCAGTAGTATTGTTCCCTGTTTTCCAAAACAAGAAGGCATCCCATTTCCAAGATGGTCAAAGTCATTGCTTGTTGACATCATTTCCTATGGAGGGGAAAGTTTTTGTTGAGAAGACACTGAGATAAGTGTCCATCTGTCATTGCTCCTCTCTGCCCTCTCCCCACCCTGCCCCCTGCCCCGGCAAAACTGAGCATTGAGCATAGCCAGGCTTGGACCCAGTGCCATTTATTGCACTTCATAGTAGATAATAACACTGGGACATCATAAAGGGAGAATACTTTTCAGTCTACAGATGACATAAGCAAATTTCATCTTACCCAATCCTCACAGGCCTCTTGTGGCTGGCTCCTTTTCCACCAGTCTCAGATGAGAAAACCAAATTCCACAGAACTTTACTGCCCAAGGTCACAAGACACTCAAAAGGTGGACTAGAACCCAAAACTGATGCTTTTTCTCCTAAAGTAGGTAAAGTGCATGATGCTCCCCTTAAAATACCATGCAAAGAAGTATCGATTTAAAAAGATTTCATGTTGGAGCACCTGGGTGGCTCAGTTGGTTAAGTGTCTGACTCTTGATTTTGGCTCAGGTCATGATCTCACAGTTCATGGGATTGTGCCCTGTGTTGGGCTCTGTGTTGACAGCATGGAGCCTGCTGGGGATTATTTCTCTCCTTCTGTCTCTCTGCCTTCCCCCTCCACCTCCGCTTGTGCTCTGTCTCTCAAAATAAATACATAAACTTAAAAAAAAGTTTCATGTAGATCCAATGAATGATTCACACAGCTAAGGTTTATTTTCCCATAGGTTATCCTCAAAAAGAGAGCTTGAAAAATACTGAATTTGTATCAAGTTCAAATCAAGAAGAGCATTTGGCTAAACTATTTGGTAAGTAATCTCCTTGTGTGAAGTCATCAGGCTGTCTTTGAAGAATCTCCCCCTTGTCCACAGTTGTCTCTCAGATAACCTGATGCTTTGGTGGGAGGGAATGTGCTTGCCTTGAAGCTGGAACCAGTTCTTTGAAGTGTCAGAGTCCCAGGAAATTAAGCAAAGCATAGAAGATAAACAGTTGGAAAGGATTGTGCCCCTCAAAGGGGGGGGGGTTCCTTTAGCAGCAGTGGAGCCTCCATGTGGGAGTTATTGCAAGTGCTGAGTCAGACCCCACCTCAGACCAGCTGTATCACATCTGCCTGACAAGGTGCCCAGGAGATTTCTATAGCAGTAGAGATGGCGAGGTCCTGAGGCTGAGATAAACCTTTTCCCCAGGTCTTCAGCCCTACTTGAGCATGAGAATCCCCTGGGGAGGTTGTTGAGAAGATGCCTGATCAGATTCTTCAGCATAGGATGAGATATTTGCACCAGTAGTTTTAAAGCTTTCCAGGTGATTCTATTTGGGACTCATTGATCTAAGTATCGCAAGTAACATTTGAGAAAACCAAGGCTGGAAGGAAGATGGTGGGGTAAGAAGCTCCAGAAATATGTCTCTTCATCAGTGCTACAATTGAACTGCCAAGAAGTATCTTAAGCAACTATTTTGGAACCTTGGATTCTAGTTGAACGGTTGCATTGCCCAGAGGAATGCTTGAAGAGACTGGTAAATTTTGGTGAGTTTTAGTGTTTCATGTAGATCCTGCCACGCTCCATCCCCCGCCCCATAGCAGATAGCCAAGTAGTAGGCAGCCTGCATTCTCAGTGTAGCTTGCTGGTGCCAGAATGGGCAATAGGAGCCTGTCTTCAATATGTTAACTGCCTTTAATGAGTTAAGGAAATGAGAGATAAAGAACTTAAGGAAGTCAGGAAAACAATGTTTGAAAAAAATGAGAATATTAACAAAGAAACAAATTATAAAAAGGAACCAAAAAAATTCTAGAGTTGAAAAGTACAGTAGCTAAAATGAAAAACTCATTAGAGGGATTTGAGAGCAGATTTGAGTAGGCAGAAGTAAATATAAGTAAATTTGAACTTGGACAATTGAAATTATTCAGTCTGAGGAGCAGAAAGAAAAAAAGAAAAAAAAAAAAACAATGAGCAGAGGATGAGACATCTGTGAGACAGCATCAAGTGTATCAACATATATATTACAGAAATCCCAGGAGGTGAAGAGTTGGTGGCAGGGGGAAAGAGAATATATTTCAGGAAATAATGGCCCAAAACTTCCCAAGTCAGATGATTATATATGTCCAAGAAGCTCTAGAAACTCCAGGCATAAGTGCAACAGATTCACACTGAAACACATTATAGTCAAATTGTTGAAACCCAAAGACAAGTAGACAGTCTTGAAAACAGCAAGGGGAAAGCTACTCATCATTTACAAGGGATTCTCAATAAGATTAATGGCTGATTTCTTCTCAAAAATCATGGAGGCCAGACGAAACGATATGACATATTTAAAGTCCTGAAATAAAAGTACTGTCAATTGATAATTTTATATTTGACAAAACTATTCTTTGAGCATAAAAGATATGTCCAGATAAACAAAAGCTAAGAGATCTGCCTGTAAGAAATGCTAAAGAGAGTACTTCAGGCTGAAATGAAAGGACACTAGACAGTCAAAAGTTTAAGAATATAATGAACACTGGTAAAGGTGGCTACATAGGTAAATATAAAAACCAATATTATTATAATTTTGGTTTGTAACTTCATTCCTTTTTGCAATATGATTCAAAAGGCAATGCATAAAACAGTAATTGTAGATTTATGTTAATGGACATACAATGGGTAAAGATATAATTTGTGACAATATAGGTGAGGGTGCAGATTTATATGAGCAGAGGTTTTACATACTATTGAAATCAAGTTGGTATTATCACACTAGGTTGTTATAAGTTTAAAATGTTAGTTGTAGGGGTGCCTGGGTAGCTCAATCAGTGAAGTGTTCGACTTTGGCTCAGATCATGATCTCATGATTTGTAAGTTTGAGCCCCACCTCGGGTTCTGTGCTGACAGCTCAGAGCCTGAAGCCTGCTTCACATTCTGTCTCTCTCTCTGCCCCCCTCTCAAAAATAAACATAAAATGAAATGAAATGAAATAAAATAAAATATTAGTTGTAATTCCCAAAGTAACCACGAGGAAAAGAACTAAAAAATATATAGAAAGGAATGAAGAAGGCAATTGAAATATAACATCACAAAAAAATCAACTAACTCCCAAAAGAAAGCAGGAATTGAGGGGAAAAATTATAGGACACAAAAAACAAATAGCTAAATAGAAGAGGTTAATTCTTTATCTGTAATCACATTAAATATAAATGGATTAAACTCTTATTAAAGGGCAGAGATTAGCATATTGGCTAGAAAATCCAATTTTCTTTTTGGGAATGTAAGAGAACAGTATGGCTGTTCCTCAAACAATTAAAAATAGAAGTACCATGTGACCCAGCATCTCATATTTGGTTATATATCCCAAAGAATTGGAAGTCTCAAAGAGCTATTTACCATGCTCATAGCAGCATTATTCACAATAGCCAAGAGGCAGAAGCAACGCTAGTGTCCATGGATGAATAGACTAATGAAATGTGGGATATACACACAATGGAATATTATTTAGCCTTAAAAAGGAAGGAAATTCCGTCACCCTTGAGGGTATTATGCCAAATGAAATAAGCCAGTCACAGAAAAACAAATACTGTGTGATTCTACTTATAAGCGGTATCTAAAGTCAACTTCAGAGAAACAAAGTAGAGTGGTAGTTTCCAGGGGCTGGGGCTGGGGTAGGGGGAGAAGAAATAGGGAGTTGTTGTTTAATGAGTATAGTATTTCAGTTTTGCATGATGAGAAAGTTCTAGATATCTCTTATACAACACTGAATAAACAACACTACTGTACTGTATGCTTAAAAATGGTTAAGATGAATGGGGTGCCTGACTCAGTCAGTGGAACATGCGACTCTTGATCTTGGGATTGTGGGTTTGAGCCCCACATTGGGTGAAGAGATTACGTAAAAATAAAATATTTTAAAAAATTATTAGGATGGTAATTTTTGTTATGTGTTTTTTACAACTAAAAGTAAAACTTATTTTAAAATTTAACATCCTTTTGTGATAAAAACACTCAATAAACTAGGAATACAAAGGCACTTCCTCTATGTGATAAAGGCCATATATGAAAAATACACATGATACTCAATGATGAAAGAATATAAGTTTTTCCTCTAATATTAGGCATAAGACATTTTTGCCAATTCTTCCCACATAGACTGTAAGTACTAGCAGAGAAATTAGACAAGAAAATGAAACAAAAGATCTAAAATGGATCACAAAAAAAAGTTCACAAAAAATTGTTAGAGCTAAAAAATTAATTCACATAATCATCAGTTCTCTATAGTTAAGTCTGTTTCTTGGTTTGCCTCTCTCTCTTTCTCTCTCCCCCCTCCCTTCTCTTGTTTGTTTTATTTCTTAAATTTCACATATGAGTGAAATCATATGGTATTTGTTTTTCTCTGACTGACTTATTTTGCTTGGTATTTTACTCTGTAGCTACATATGAAAGTTTGCAGGGTATAAAAACAACACAGAAAAATCATTTGTATTTCTATACTCTGATATGAATAGTCCAAAGAAAATAAAGAAGACAATTCTATTTACAATGACATCAAAAATATTAAAATACTTAGGAATACATTTAGTGAAGGATGCAAGTGACTTGTACACAGACGGGTACAAAACAGTGCTGGAAGAAATTAAAGAAGACCTAAATAAATGGAAAGATATCAGATTTTCCTGGATTTAAAGACTTACTATTATAAAGATGACAATAGTCCCCAAAGTGATCTACAGATTCAATGCAATCCCTATCAAAATTCTAAATGCATTTTTTTTGCAAAAATAGAAAAACTTATTGTGAAATTCCTATAGAATCTCAGTAGGCCCAAAGTAGTCAAAATAATCTTGAAACCAAAGAACAAATTTGGAAGAATCACACTTCCTCATTTCAAAGCTTACTACAAAGCTACAGTGATTAAGAGAGTATGGCACTGGTGTAAGGCTATCTATATATATAGATCAATGGAACAGAATAGAGTCCAGAAATGAATGCATACATCCATGGTCAGTTGATTTTCAACAAGGGTGTGAAGACAGTTCAAGGGGAAAGAGAAGTCTCTTTAATAAATTGTCCTGGGAGGGGCGCCTGGGTGGCGCAGTCGGTTAAGCGTCCGACTTCAGCCAGGTCACGATCTCGCGGTCCGGGAGTTGGAGCCCCGCGTCAGGCTCTGGGCTGATGGCTCAGAGCCTGGAGCCTGTTTCAGATTCTGTGTCTCCCTCTCTCTCTGCCCCTCCCCCGCTCATGCTCTGTCTCTCTCTGTCCCAAAAATAAATAAACGTTGAAAAAAAAAATTTAAAAAAAAATAAATTGTCCTGGGAAAATTGGGTATTCACATGCAAAAAAATGAAGCTGGGTCTTTACACTATATACAAAAATTAAAACTAAACTGGGTGAAAGATCTAAATTTATGAGCTAAAGCTAAAGCTTCTGGAAGAAAATGTAGGAGAAAATCTTCATGACCTTGGATTAGGCAAAGATGCATTAATTTTGACAACAAAATCACAGGCAACAAAAGAAAAAATAGATAAATTGGACTTCACCAAAATTAAAAACTTTGTGCAGCAAGGAGTACTATCAAGATAGTGAAAAGAAAACCCACAGAATAGAACTAAATATTTGCAAATCATATATCTGATAAAGGATTAAGATCTAGAGTATATAGAGAGAGCTCCTATAGCTCAAAAGCAACAAAAAAACCCCAACCAAATAAATGGTCCAATTTAAAAATGAGCAAAGGGATTGAATAGATGTTTTCCAAAGAAGATATACAAAATGGAATAAGAATATGAAAAGTTAGTCAATTTACTAGTCATTAGGGAAATGCAAATCAAAACCACAATAAGATAACATTGCACCTGTTAGAATGTGTATTATTTATTTACTTAAAAAATTTTTAAGTTTATTTGTTTATTTTGAGAGAGAGAGGCAGGGAGGGGCAGAGAGACGGAATCCAAGCAGGCTCCACCCTTTCAGCGCAGAGCCTGATGTGGGGCTCAAACTCACGAACCCTGAGACCATGACTTGAGCCGAAATCAAGAGTCCGATGCTTAACTGACTGAGCTACCCAGGTGCCCAAAGAATGTGTATTTTTTTAGAGAAAGGGAAATAAGTGCTGAGAAGGATGTAGGAAATTAGAACCCTTGTGCATTGCTGGTGAAAATGTTAAGATGAAGTCTCTGTGGAAAACGGTTTGGTGGTTCTTCCAAATATTAAACATAGCATTATCGTATAATCTAGAAATTCCATTTCTAGATATATATCTACTAGAATTGAAAACAGGAGCTCAGGAGCACGTGGGTGGCTCAGTCAGTTGAGCATTCAACTTTGGCTTAGGTCACGATCTCATGGATTGTGGGTTCAGGCCCCATATGGGGCTCTTTACTGACAGCTCAGAGTCTGGAGGCTGCTTTGGATTCTGTATCTTCCTCTCTCTCTGCCCCTCCCTGACTCATGCTCTGTCTCTCTCTCTTTCTCAAAAATAAATAAAAACAAAATAAACTCAAAATGGATGAAAGACCTAAATGTAAGACAGGAAGCCATCAAAATCCTCGAGGAGAAAGCAGGCAAAAACCTCTTTGATCTTGGCCGCAACAACTTCTTACTCAACACATCTCTGGAGGCAAGGGAAACAAAATAAAAAATGAACTATTGGGACCTCATCAAAATAAAAAGCCTCTTCACAGCGAAGGAAACAGTCAGCAAAACTAAAAAGCAACCGATGGAATGGGAGAAGATATTTGCAAACAACATATCAGATAAAGGGTTAATATCCAAAATCTATAAACAACTTATCAAACTCAACACCCAAAACACAAATAATCCAGTGAAGAAATGGGCAAAAGACATGAATAGACACTCCTCCAAAGAAGACAGCCAGATGGCCAACTGACACATGAAAAAATACTCAACATCCCTCATCATCAGGGAAATACAAATCAAAACCACAATGAGATACCACCTCACACCTGTCAGAATGGCTAACATTAACAACTCAGGCAACAACAGGTGCTGGCAAGGATGCGGACAAAGAGGATCTCTTTTGCACTGCTGGTGGGAATGCAAACTGATGCAGCCACTCTGGAAAACAGGATGGAGGTTCCTCAAAAAATTAAAAATAGAACTGCACTACAGCCCAGCAATTGCACTACTAATTATTTATCCAAGGGATACAGGGATGCTGTTTTGAAGGGGCACATGCACTCCAATGTTTATAGCAGCACTATCAACAATAGCCAAAGTATGGAAAGAGCCCAAATGTCCATCAGCGGATGAATGGATAAAGAAGATGTGGTATGTATGTATGTATGTATGTATGTGTATATATATATGTATATGTATATACACATATACATATATATACAAACATACACACACACATATATATATACACACACACACATATATACATACGATGGAGTATTACTTGGCAATCAAAAAGAATGAAATCTTGCCATTTGCAACTATGTGGATGGAACTAGAGGGTATTATGCTAAGCAAAATTAGTCAGAGAAAGAGAAATATCATTCCTCATATGAGGAATTTAAGATACAAAACAGATGAACATAAGGGAAGGGAAGCAAAAATAATATAAAAACAGGGAGGGGGACAATACATAAGAGACTCTTAAGTATGGAGAACAAACCGAGGGTTGCTGTAGGGGTTGTGGGAGAGGGGATGGGCTAAATGGGTAAGGGGCACTAAGGAATCTACTCCTGAAATCATTGTTGCACTATAAGCTAACTAACTTTGATGTAAATTAAACAAACAAATAAATAAATACATTAAAAAAAAGAAAACAGGAGCTCAAACAAATGTTTGTACACCAATGTTCATAGCAGGATTATTCACAATAGACAGAGTATGGAGACAATCCAAGTGTCCATCACAGATGAATGGATACACAATATGTGGTATGGACTTATAATTGAGTATTATTTGCTCATAAAAACGAGTGAAATTCAGTTACTTGCTAACACATGGGTGAACCTTGAAGACATTATACTAAATGAAATCAGCCAGGCACAAAAGCACCAATATTGTATGATTCCACCTGTGTGATGTATCTAAAGTAGGTAAATTTTTTTTTTAATTTTTTTTCAACGTTTTTTATTTATTTTTGGGACAGAGAGAGACAGAGCATGAATGGGGGAGGGGCAGAGAGAGAGGGAGACACAGAATCGGAAACAGGCTCCAGGCTCTGAGCCATCAGCCCAGAGCCCGATGCGGGGCTTGAACTCACAGACCGCGAGATCGTGACCTGGCTGAAGTCGGACGCTTAACCGACTGCGCCACCCAGGCGCCCCTAAAGTAGGTAAATTAATAGAGACAGAAAGTATAATAGAAGTTACCAGGGGCCAGGGGGATGGGAGAATGGAGAGTTATTGCTTAACAGGTAGAGAGTTTCTGTTTGAGAATATGGAAAATTTCTGGAAATAAATAGTGGCAATGTTTGCACAACATTGTGAATGTCCTTAATGCTCCTGAATTGTACACTTAAAATGCTTAAAATGGAAATTACATATATATACATACATATATATATATATATATATATATACACGTATATGTGTGTGTGTGTGTGTGTGTGTGTGTGTGTGTGTGTGTGTGTGTGTATTCACCTTAAATTTTTTAAAATCTAAAAACAGCAATAACAAAATAAGGCTCAGGGAAGTCTTCTTTAGCAGAGAGCCGAGACTGAGGGAAAATGTTTGAAACCATAGCTGTCTGCTGAAGGAAGCCATCCAGATTCCAAAGAAATCTCTCCTCTCTGGTAGTGTGTGTGCATCAGGAGTAGATAGTGAGGGTTACATCTGGTCTGAGAAAGAGCTCTGAGAGGTGTGAGCATTGATGCTTCCCTCCAGGTTAGGATCTGTTGGATGTTCTGATCACAAAGTTATGCCTGCCAATCCTGCTTGGAAGGGGGACATCTCTTTACAGGGAACATGGACCTTTTTTTCCAGGAGTTGTTCCATGTCAGGAATTCTGGGTTTGTCTTTCCTCCACACCTGCTATTAAAGAGGCTTCAGTAAATCTGCACTGGGTGCCTGGCTGATTGAATGACGGGTAGGTTAACATGACTGAATGAAGGGATGCAGATAGCTGTTGCAGCCCCCTCATGTATTTTCAGGAATTCTCACCTGGGAATCAGAGGACATCTCCTCCTTGAAGGAGCACCATGTCTCTGAATCCTGCTCCACATGTGTGGAAGGGGAGTCAGTGTATGTGAAGATGGGTGTCTGGTTTGGGGTTTGGGAGGATCCCATCATCCCTCAAAAGGCCTACTGACCTGCCCAGCACCATGCCAGTGTTGGCTTTGGCATTGCTGGGACACCAATAAACTTTTCAGGTTCTCAGAGCAACAATCCAGGAATTTATAGGTCAACACATCCCTTAAGGAAGGGGCTAGTGACATGTAGGCAGAGGCTGAATACCTCTGCTGGATAGGAGACAAGGTGAGTGCAGATTGTTCACCTTCTCTGTACTATCTAAAATGGACACTATTCTAAGTTAATAACATCTCATTTTAAATATTCACTTCCTTTTTAAAAAGGTAATGTGCTTTTACTGGCCGGACCATCACTTTCAACCACTTCATTTAAATCATTCATTAGTATCAAGAAATGCCATAGTAAATTCCTCACATTCAATACGTATTTCTTTGGTGGCCATGACTTATGCTTCCTCAAGAAGCCAGCCTCTAAATGTAGCCAATTACCCAGCTAACTTACAGGCCCAGCTATAATATAATCAAATTTTTTTCCACATGTGCTATTATTGGGCCTAGAAAAAATAAGCAGTTCTAAATTCTGGACTTGTCTTTTGGATTAGGGTGAATTATACAATTTAGAGGGTTCTGTAGCCTTATCACATGCAAAGAATTCTCAATCATTTTTATATAGACTATCTAGTTCTTGCATTATTCTAACCGGTTTTATTGAAACCAGCCTTTCCCCCTTACCTTGTTTACATCTAGACAGTGTAATAAAAGCAAATTCAACAACTGTCTAAATGAGGTATAAATAATGTAGATAAGTAAGCCAACCAGTGTATTTTAATAATATTTTTCAAGTGTAAACATTCAGTAATTTTGATAAAAGTAAAAACAAAAACATTGCATTGAAACTTGCATTCTTTTTGGAAAGACCTGATAATAGTGGTCCAGTTATTAGAAACACTATAATGCAAGCTAATCATTTTTATTATGGCTTGGTCAGAAGTCAGAACTCCTTGCTACTTCAGAGATCACCTAACGTATCTGCTTTCTGTCCCTTGCGCCCTCTTCAAACTTTACTTGGCTCTAGAGAATATCCTGCATATAAAGAATGTTCTCTCTATTTTAGAAGTGCCAGTGAACTGCTCATTGTAGTTTGTACATGTGCTAATGCTATTTGTTTTCTGTATTGTAAATAAAGTCCTGTTAGGGAGGAAAAATAGAAGCAATTGGGTGTTGTTGTGTTTGGCCTATAAATAAATGTATTTAACAAAAAATAAAAAATAAAAAATAAATAAAAGGGTAATGTGCTAGGGGTGGCTGAGTGGCTCAGTCGGTTAAGCTTCTGACTTCAGCTCAGGTCACGATCTCACAGCTCATGAGTCCAAGCCCCGCGTTGGGCTCTGTGCTGACAGCTCAGAGCCTGGAGCCCGCTTCTGATTCTGTGTCTCCCTCTGTCTGCCCCTCCGCCGCTTGCACTCTGTCTCTCATGTTGTCTCAAAAATAAACATTAAAAAAAAATTTAAAAAGGTAATGTGCTTAGCTGACCTAGTGAATCAGAACAAAAATGAGTAAAGAAAAATTTAATAGTCTTCTTGCTACACCCTTTCTGTCATCCAGGTGTGCATTCCTCCTCTCTCTCCATGCCTGTAAAAACATAAATGCACATGCAGAGGTTTTTGTTTTTACTGCTTTTACAGAAATTGGAATCTTTCTCTATAGTATACTTTTCTTACCTTGATTGGGAAGCATTGGTTCTGGTGAATTAAAAAGTTTAGTATTTACACAAGTCTCTTTATATATGAAACTGAAACATTGAATTTAAGGCTGAAGTTCTATTTGATATTTCTTTGTTCCCTACCTCCTTAAAGATAACCTTTTTAGTTCTTTAATTGTGCATTTACAAGCATGTCTATGTACCTATAGAAATTAGGTAGTGTTGATTGTGTTAAAAGATATTATTTTTAAATAAATGAGATCATAGTGTGGAAAAAAAAAAGAAAGGGACTGGTGACAAGAACTCATTTTGAATAAGTAAATTTGATGTTAATTTTTGGGGTTCTTAAGCACGTATGCCATCAGGTGAGCAGACCAACCACCAATGTACCAATGCCCTTGATAAAGGACTCAGAATATATACAAAATGAATGAAATTTGTGAGGATTCTTTCCATGGCTTTGCAAAATAAACCTAGACAGAGTAACAAAAGTAGAAGGGAAAAGTAGAAGCCTGAAAACTTTAAAAAGGAGAGAAAGATTCATGTATTTTTAAATATATAACCATGAGAAATTAGGAACAGCTTATAAAGAGCTTTCTGACTTTTAGAAACCTGTTCTGCTTTATTTTTGCCCCCGCAGACTTCACCATATACAAATCTATGGGTCCTCTTGGGGAAGTCTCAGGGGTGGGTCAGAATGACAACAGGAGCAAGAAGGAAAATGGTGGCGCTAAATATCATGAGATTTGGGGCAAAGTTTCTAGCTGCGTATCTTTTAGTGGGAAATATTTACTGCCTAAGACATCTAAGGCAATCACAGTTTTTCAGCAATGATTTTAGGGGTTGGGATTTCCCTTCCCAAGACTAGGTATAGAGTATAATTTCAAAATTTCCATTGAGTATAGCATTTATTAACTGTATCTCTAGACTGCTTTAGGTATTTACAGAGAAAAATATGTCAATCCTCCACTGCTGATATTAACATGCCTTTTGTACTTCACTTGAGATGAAATTCTACAGCAAGTGTTTTCCAATGTTCCATATGAGGAAACAAGAACAGCAGGCAAATCAGTTACAGAGAGAGACAAGAGAGAAGGCAAGTATATGTCTCTAGAATTATAAGTGCACGTATTTCTATAGGCCTATGTATTGAATTATATATATAGCACTCTCATTTTAGTATTTGTCAAAATGGCTACCTGTGTGGCATAGACAAATTGAGATATGAAGGAAAGATTGTCTGAAAACCTCTCTATCACCTTCAAGTCTATGGTCTAAAATGTGTCTATTCTGTTTTGTGGGGAGGGGATCCTTGAAATTCATGTGTCAAGGAGGTTCTTCCTTTCTGGAGACTGTTCAAAGGACAGGAACTGGAATTACAAGTGGCGGTTACTGTTCCTGACCATAGGAGCCCTGAGAAGTGTAATAACTTTGTACTGAACACACTTTATATTTCCACGTGCATGATCTGGTTTGATACTTTGCTTAGCCCTTGGGGAGAACTAGTGCAATCATTAGCGTACCATTCAATGGGTAAGACCCAGGCTAAAGAATCACTTGCCCTAGGCACACCGGTGGAAATAATGAAAATGAAAAATACACTCTTCCGCAAAGCGGCTTTATATTATTATTTTTTAAGTAGCAGTTTAAGAATTAAGACAATTATTTGATCATAGGTCATAAGGATAGAATTTTATATCAGACTTACCTACAGGCAGCATTTGTGTACCAGCAGTAACAAAAGTGCCCTGGGCAGCAGACAAATGAGCACTGTGTTGGAATTTTGCATACAGATGTGAATTCTAATTCCCAAGGTTTGTTTCCCATAACATCTGCCTGGGCTCCAGCCTCTGCAGTCAGCAACTAGCTGATGCCTGTCTGCATTGATATATAAACTTTCAAATACACATTCTCAGTGTGGTTGGATCCTATATTAGCATTTCAACACTTAAAATATGGACCCAAAATGCTCATAATGTGTGCTTATATAAATTTTTCTCTTCAATTTTTTTCCCCCATGGATTTCATCAAAGGAGCCAGTGTTGCTGGGTATTCTACTGAACCAAGATTTCTCCTTGGCAGCATGGATAGAGTGTCCACTAATGGTAATGCAAATGGATATCATTGGAGTTGGGTTATAAGTAATACCTCTTCTTCCTTTGCCTGAGTTTAGAACCAAATGTGAGACTGAGCTAAGGATCCTACAGATGGAGCTCAGACTATCTTCTCAGGAAAACTTGGCTGGATAACATGGGTGCTTCACTTCGAATTAGGATGAGTGCCTAATCACTGGTGAGGGTTAGGATGCCCATGGTTCCCCCATAGCCCACCATGAGAGAGTTTACTTCTGTAACATTCACAGCATAGAGGAGAAGATCAGAATGTTTGTTGTCTGCAGGCAGACAGATGCCAGAGAGAGAGAGAGAGACAGAGAGAGACAGAGAGAGAGAGGGAGAGAGAGGAAGGAACTGACTATAGGAACCTGATTCCTCCTCCCAAACTTAACAGTGAAGTCCCTTGTTCCCCCTGGATGTGGGGACTGGTGAGGGACTGAGCACATTCCTGAAGTGATACCCCAGAGGAGTTCTCTTCATCCCTGCCATGGGGAGTGTGGGAAAATGCTCCCCTTCAGCTGATGAGCAAAGGCTCATCTCACAGACCTGGTTATGGTGGGAGCAGACCAGCTCCCAAGACAGGAAGAACTATCATCTAATGGAGCATTTTTTCTCTAGACAGATTTAAAGATTTAAGAGGAAAAATAGGCTATGTCACTGTCCAAGCTGGCAAATATGTGGTCTTCCCTGGGCATAGGAATATGAACTAGGTCAGTGTTTCTCAACACTGACCATGAATCAACCATGGAGAGGAGGTTGAGACCTGGGAAGAGATTATAAACCCTTATTTCTGGAATCCACCAGGAGTTTCTAAAAGTGGAGTCCAGGGTTCTGCACATTTTTGCATATTGTACCAGTGACTTGCCTATAGGCAGCATTTGGAACCAATGACCTAGATGGGTTTTGGAGATTAATTTACCACAGAATTCTCTTTATTTATTTTTTTAAAGTTTATTTATTTTGAGAGACTGGGGGAGGGGGTTGCAGGGAGGGGCAGAGAGAGAGAGAGAGGGAGAGAGAGAATCCCAGCCAGGCTCCAGTGGAGCCTGATGTGGGGCTCGAACTCACGAACTGTAAGACATGACCTGAGCTGAAATCAAGAGTCAGATGCTTAACCTATTGAGCCACCCAGGCACCCCCACAGAATTCTCCTTAAAATGAATACTTATAATATTCCTGAATCTTAATTTTGTGAAATCATAAATTAAATACAGTCGAGCATCTCTTTGGTACCTGGGTCTACACTGGGAGAAGTGAAAGGCTGACTTTATACTGAGAACCACACATGGGCTACAATGATTTCATCAATACAGTCCACATCATGTCATTTTTTCACTAAAAATGATGACATCATTTTTAAAAAAAATTTTTTTTTTCAACGTTTTATTTGTTTTTGGGACAGAGAGAGACAGAGCATGAACAGGGGAGGGGCAGAGAGAGAGGGAGACACAGAATCTGAAACAGGCTCCAGGCTCTGAGCCATCAGCCCAGAGCCTGACGCGGGGCTCAAACTCACAGACCGCGAGATCGTGACCTGGCTGAAGTCGGACGCTTAACCGACTGCGCCACCCAGGCGCCCCATGACATCATTTATTAAAAAGTCCACTTTTGCTCCAGTGATCTGAGACACCCTCTTTATCTTATACTAAATTCCCGTATGTCCTGGGTCTATGCCTGGACTTTCTATCCTAACCACTGGCCTACTGGCTTCTATACAACAGTACTGTACTGTTTTCATTACTGAGGCTGGAATAGTATGTTTTAATGCCTTATGGGACTAGTCCCTATTTTGTAGTTTTTGTTTTTTCGGTGTTTTCCTGGTGACTTCTGCATGTTTGTTTTTGCACATGAATTTTAGTATCAACTTGTGTAACTTCATTAGGGCCTGTTGATATTTTTATTAGCATTGTATTAAATTTATAATATAATATTCACATTGGGAAAACTGATGGTAGGTCAGTCTGTGTTGGAAATGGGAATGTCTTTCCATTTCTTCAAGTTACTTTTGGCTCTTTCAGTATGTGATTTTTCTCCCTAATAGGAGCTTGACTCAGTGCTTGGTCACTTTCTAAGTACAAAATGGATTTATTTTCCTGTATCTTCCCAGACCCCCAAGGTATATAATGGCCAGTCTACACTAAGTTTGGAGGCCTTTCCTTTTATTTTTTTAAGTTTATTTATTTATTTGGAGAGACAGAGAGCACACACTGGGGGTGGGTCGCAGAGAGAGAGGGAGAGAGGGAGAATCCCAAGCAGGCTCTGCACTGTCAGCACTGAGCCTGATCCAGGACCTGAACCTAGAAACCATGAGATCTTGACCTGGGCAGAAACCAAGAGTTGGATGCCCAACTGACTGAGCCACCCACGTGCCCCTCCTTTTTTTTTTTTTTTTTTTTAATGTATATATACACAGAGGATCACATTATAAATTGATCATTACACTCATCTAGATAATCCATGATGTTGGGTTCCTAGGAGCCTCACAATTAGAAGAAACATGTAGATTAGAAAACTTCCCTTGGGACTATAATGTCAGGTTGAATAATTTGAATGTACTGTTTCTTTGTAGATCAAAAATAGTTAAATATTGGGATACCTGGGTGGCTCAGTTGGTTGAGCGTACGACTCTTAGTTTTGACTCAGGTCATGATCTCACAGTTTGTGAGTTTGAGTTTGAACCCCACATTGGGCTCTGCACTGATAGCATGGAGCCTGCTTGGGATTCTCTCTCTCCCTCTCTCTCTGCCTCTTTCTCTCAAAATAAAATAAACTTTAAAAAATATTTTAAAAAATGGTCAAATATCTCCAATTTCGTATGGTTCAACCTCAACCAATTTCATATGGTTCAATCATTCAGGGGTCTCTGCTTAATGGTGTAGGTCATAAACCTGAGTCCGGGCTTCCTGCAGAGTGTAGATGCCTTTGTAAGGATGTCACTTCTCTCCATCCACAAAACCGGAGGCAGCTGATTAAAAAGTCCTTATGTTTATGTGGACATAAGCAAATGTTTCCTTTGTTCAGCTGTCTTCTTTGGAATTTCATTTCTTACTGTGGTTTTAAAATAGGTCCTCAAATTCTTTGAGAGCCTTCCCTTTGAAAGGTGGGGCTTAATCCCCCACCCCTTGTGTGTGGGCAGGCTGGACTTAATGACTTGCTTCTAATGAGTAGAACGTGACAGAAATGATGGTGTGCTACTTCATAGATTAGGTCATAAAAGACATTGTGGTTTCTGCCCGGCTATCTCTTGAATTGCTCAATCTGGGGGAAGTCAGTTGCCATGTTGTGAGGACATTCCAGCAGTGTCCACTCATTTAAGGAGAGGCCCTTGTGGTGAGAAACTGAGCCCTCCTGCCCACTGCCAGTGAGGAGGTGAGGCCTTCTCACTCAGCTGTGAGTGAGCCATCTTGGAAGCAGACCCTTTGGTGCCAGTCAGTCGTCAAATGACTGCAATCTTGGATGACAGATCAGGCTTAGCTGGGTGGTTCTGGCTCAGAGTCTCTCATGAAGTTGTAGTCAAGAGTCTTCAAGATTCCTTCTCTCACTCAAGACCTAGTTATTGATCTCCTACCCAGTGAGAGATGCTGTGCCAGGAGTAGAGAATTGAAAAAGGCATTTGTGTTCTCCAAGTGCTCACCACTAATAGGAAGTCAGTGTCATCAGTAATTATTAGCTATAAATATACTAAAATTGAAAGTACTTAAAAAGTGCTTCAGGTTGTATTTGCATGGAGCTTTGGGACAACAAAAGAGAGGCAGATCTGCTTACTAAGGTTTTTGAGTAGAGAGAGTGAATTGAGAAGAGACCCAAGAAACCCCTGCAGACATAGTGAAGGTCCCATCACACCAGAAAAGGAGGCTGACGAGGCCCCTCTTCAGAGGCCAGGAGCTGCTCTGATGCTATTCTGCTGGACTAAGAAATCCAGACCACACAAATTTTCCTTAGCAAAAGGGACCATTCCCCCTAAAAATTAATGGTAAAAAGGGTTGGGTAGGAAGAGGGGTGAAGAAATGATTTTTTTGAGAAGTAAAGTCTTGTAAAAAGTGTGCACAGGTGTGCAGCAAGTTCAAGCTACCATGGATGTTAGCTCTGCTGAAAGGAACCTAGTTCTTGGTTAGCAGTGCAACACTAAGATGCTATTAATAGAACCAATCAAAGTCTCATTTCAATGCTGGGGGGGCGGGGAGAGAGAGAGAGAGAGAGAGAGAGAGAGAGAGAGAGATTATAATTTAAGACTTCAACTTTTCCCTGAACACAAAGCCAAAATTTCTTGGTTCTGGGCTCATCGAACACAACTTTACCAGGCCCAGGATGTGACTGATTGGCACTGGGATTGAGTCTGCATCATGGATGTGGGGATTTGCTTTCTCCTGTAATGGGCTGCTGTTTCTCTCATAGTTAATGGCTTTCTACAGTTGAAATGAAGTTTGGAAACTGACTGTATTTGACAAAACATGGTGATTGTGCTTATTTTGTCCTGCAGGAAAAAAAAATCCAACAAATGATCAAAATCACAACCCATATTGATGATAAGTGTAGACAGTGGTTCTTAATTATGGTTTTGGTTTTTGTGGAACAGAGACAAGGAAAGTAAAAATTTGTGTTTAAGTGATAAGTCTATCTTTTTTACACCTTTATGAAAGAGCAAAAGGCGAATTCAATCCATTCAATCACTAACTCTATATTGTCCAGAGTTTTCTGTGTATCTGTGGTTGTTTATCTCTTGACTCTGATTTGACAGCCTAACATTTCCAAAGTCAAGTAATTATGACTCATGTTAAGTTGGGAACTTTTTCTCTTTTCTAAGCCAGATTGAATAAGGAACAAATTTCTCTCTTTCCCCAGAAATAATTAAGACCTCAATAGGCTGTTATCACACACCCTGCCAGTGTTAACCATTTTGCCTCATTCCCACCTCTTTGAGAACAAGGCTAAGGCAGATTCACCAATCTCAAGTCAAAAATGCCTCTCAGGTCAAAGGCATCTGGGCCTGGGAGGCCCCAGCCTTGAAGACTTCTGGGGACAACAGGGTTTGTTACTTCTCACTCTTCCTCATTCCCTTTTTAATAGCCCTACTTTCTAAGTGCTAAACTGTTAGTCTCCATGTGTCTCTGGAGCTCCTACCCATTGGTTCTGCCTTGCTCCTGGAACCTCTCAGAACATCTCCTAACCCCTTTCCAGGGCCATTCTTGTGTTGGGCAAAGACAGCTCTCCCAGTGTCCTAGTCCTCTCCAGGCTAAACTCACTCAGGCCCTTTGACAAGGTCTCATATGCAAATGAGTCAAAGATAGCCAACGGCAGAGTTAGCATGCTAATATTTCTGATTTTCAATGTTGCCTGTTTCTACTAAACTTTTCTTCAGCCCCTCTCCCAATAAATGCATATTTCAGTGTAGTTCATTTTTCTGTCTTGCCCTTGCAATTTAAGAAACATTTTTATAATATTTGGTGGTTTATAAACTGTTTCCATGAACATTATGCTGTCTGTGAGGTAGCTCTTATTATTTCTATCTTATGCTAGTGGGAAACTTGAGTCAGAGGGGTCAGCAACTGACTGAAAGATTCTCTCGAGGTTCTCTAAGGTGGTCCCTGACCAGCAGCATCAGTGTTACTTTGGGTGGGGCGGGGGGGGGGGGTGTGTGTCTGTGAGAAATTCACATTCTCAGGCCTCCTCAGACTTACTGATTCAGAAACTCAAGGGTGGGACCGAATGATTGATCTTTTAAGGTCTCCTGGTGATTTGGATGCACACTCATGTGTGAGAACCATGGCCTCAGTCTACGGGTGGGTCACCCAGGAATTTGTCAGATTTAAAAAATAATAACAAAACACTGATATACGTTTGGACTTTTCTCCAAAATTCTTCCTAACTCCTCACTTTGATTCCAGAGGAAGTTATTTTATTTATTTAGTTTTATTTATTTTTGAGAGAGAGAGAGAGAACAAGCCTGGGACAGGGGCAGAGGGAGAGAGAGAATCCCAAGCAGGCTCCACACCCAGTGTAGAGACTGATGTGGAACTCGATCCCACAACCCTGGGATCATGACCTGAGCCAAAATCAAGAATCAGACTCTCAACTGACTGAGCCTCTAGCGGAAGTTGTTTTTATCATAAAAATAGAACTAATCAGGGGAACCTGGCTGGCTCAGTCAGTAGAGCACGAAGGTCTTGATATCAGGGTTGTGAGTTTGAGCCCCATGTTGAGCATAAAGATTACTTAAAAATAAAATCTTAGGAGGGTGCCTGGGTGGCTCAGTCAGTTGAGTGTCCAACTCTTGATTTTGGCTCACATCATGATCCCAGGGTCATGGTATTGAGCCCCACATTGAGCTCCATGCTGAGCATGAAGCCTGCTTAAGATTGTCTCTCTCTTTCTGCTCCTCTTCCCTGCTCACATTCTCTCTCTCTCTCTCTCTCTCTAAAATAAATCAAATCAAATCAAATCAAATCAAATCTTAGGGGCACCTGAATGTCTCAGTTGGTTAAGTGTCTGACTCTTGATCTCAACTCAGGTCTTGATCTCAGGGTCATGAGTTCAAGCCCCACGCTGGGCTCCATTCCATGCTGAGTGTGAAACCTACTTTAAAAACATAGAAAAATAAAAAATTAAAATCTTTTTTTTAATTAAAAAAATTTTAATGTTTATTTATTTTTGAGAGACAGAGAGAGACAGAGCACAAGCAGGGGAGGGTCAGAGAGAGACACAGAATCTGAAGCAAGCTCCAGGCTCTGAGCTGTCAGCACAGAGCCTGATGTGGGGCTCAAACCCACGAACTGTGAGATCATGACCTGAGCCAAAGTCGGCCACTTAACCAACTGAGCCACCCAGGTGCCCCCAAAACAATATCTTAAAAAAATAGAACTAATTACAGGCCATTGGCTATTTTTAGATGAACACATTTTGTTTTTTGTCCTTCTGTAGGTCACGTTTCAGAGAAGAGGAATAGAAAATCCTTTCTATTCAGCAGGGATATAAATGAGCAATTTAGTACTGAAGATAATGAAACACTTCAAGAAGCAGTGAGGACAGGTAATAATCTACATAGTGTAAGCTAAATAAGATACTTAAATACGGATAACTTCAGAATGCATCTGTTTGCCTTTCATGGTATTTTAACAGAGTAGATGTCAGCATACTTTTAATTTTCCCACAAAAGCATACAATCTGCCATGAAAAAATATGAATTAAACTAACTCTGGGAATTTTACCACCCTTGCAAGAAGATGCTACTTTTATGTTGCTCATTTGTAACATGGGCATCATCTTCTTAGCCTCTGCCATTACTGCACACAGAGGCTTTCTAACAAGCAGGAGGGATGAAAACCAAATATTAACCTAGTCCCTAATATTCAGCCTTGGATAACCTGGGCCCATTCAGTACAGGTAGAAACTTGCCTGTCATGACAATTGCAGGTACCACGCCCACACTCCCTCCATGTAGCTTCCTGTTATCAAAAGTATACCTGGTTGTCACTTTCTAACTCAAAGAAATTAAATGCTGACTTATTCTAGCAGAGCCCTTAGAGTTCCTTGGTGGTGCTGCCTCTTGCTGTAGCATACACGGAAGTGGGAAGTTGGACATTTCCAATTTTGTCCCCATAACCCAAGATGGCCCTTGACCAGCATCTCCCTGCCTGCATTGCTGGGCCCCCCTCAGTGGTTCTCCACAATAAACCATCCCAGTCCTGTCATGGAGCCTCAGTACCCCATTTCCCTGATTCCATTTTTGGTCACGTTACAAATGGAGTGGAGGAGCTTTAGGAGTCCCTGATGTCAGCGATGGTCTCAGCTAAGATTGCCTTGTGCTTCCAAGCCCACACTCAGTGGCATTCTGAATTTACCTTCAAGATTTCTGCAAGTCCCTAGATGCCATAAGAGGTCAAGATCATCTCTGGCATCATGTTTACCTTGTGCATGAAATTCCCCCAAACCTACTCACGTGAGGTGGATTATATATATGGGAGAACTTCCTGAAGGTGGGAGGGTAGGGCAATGGGGGGCAACTTCAAACTGAATATTTGACTCCATTGTTCTTAACGGCCATCACAGTAGAACTTTCCATCCCTTCCATCTGACCTCTCCTCTATTATTCTCACCTCCTGAAATCTGTGCTTAGTCATTCCTTCTTTTTGGTTGCTTTGTTGCTTGCCAGCTCATAGCCTCGGCATCTCACCTCCACCACCAAACAGCATCTCATGTCACTGGCAAGAAGCTTATGAGTGTATTTTCCTAAACAAAGCCAGCTTCTTCCCCAAGAGGACTTCTGGAGCCAGCAGCTTAAGTTGCTAAGGTTTTCATTTCTGCTAAAAGCAGAACTAACAAGTTGTCCCTGCAGTTCTGTATGGGGTTGTCTCTTTCTGTTTACTCTGCCATTTGTCTTTTCATTTAGATACACAAAATAAGGATGTACCATGTGTGCAGCTTCTGGACTTCCTCCAGAGGAACATCATCATTGCTGCTGCCTCGGTGGCGGGAATCCTCGTGGTCACAGTGTTGTTGTTACTGGTGTTGACTGCATACATCAGTAGGAAAAAGCCATTGTGAGTGGCTCTTCAGTCCCACCTTCCTACCCATGAAGAACTCATGGGTATTTGTATGAGGTTGCCCCAGATCTTCCTGCTGATCCTGGAGTTAGGAGGAAGGCAGGGACTCCTAAGCCTGGTTGTGTATTCATAGAATACAGACGACCCAGGCTGTCAGTTTTTAACACTGCCTTGGTGGTTCTGATGCACAGCTAAGTATTGCAATTCCTGGCTTGGACCACGCTTACCTCTAAAGACTCCTGTAGGTTAGGCCACACCTACTGAGGAAATGGTACAAAGACTGGCTGAAAGACTGGAAAATAGGCATATGAAGGCAGAGAGGGATGAAGCCATGGAGGAGATGAGCACAGGGCTGATACTTGGCTGTTACACTGGTTGTTAGAATATTGAAAGATCCCTCTATTGGTTGGTAAACAGCACCTTCCCAGAACCTCCCACAGACTTTCCAGTCTTCCCCATGATCCTGCAAATGAAGGGTTAATGTCTGGCCCAGCAGTGGCCCTCCAGGGCTCCATTCTGATGGTGGCCACTTTGACTAGTCAGTGGCTATCTATACCACTTGTTAAAAATGTCTATTATCCCTTGGATGAGAGGGTTCCAGCACAGTGGCCGTAACCCTGAGTAGGCATGAGACAGTAAATGGCTTATAAGATTATGCATTTTCAGTAACTGCATCTTGAAATTTTGTGTGTTCATCTGCATCCCTTGAGACACACTTCTTCATCACAGGGAAAACAGCTTCCCAAGACCTCTCAGGTCTTGCCTAACACTGTGTTGTGTGTGCAGCTTGACCACAGAGAAAGGGGGCTGTGGCATGCCATGGAGGATGAAGTTTCCATCCCTCTGCCCACGCCTTCCCCCTAACTCTGAGTCTGTGGTACTTAAATTTACCCACAAGAGTGACATTGCTTTCCTTAAAGGGGTTCTTTTAAGTTTATTTGTTTTGAGCGAGGGAGGGAGGGAGGGAGGGAGAGAGAGAGAGAACATGAGTTGGGTAGGGGCAGAGAGAGAGGGGGAGAGAATTCCAAGCAGGCTCTGTGCTATCAGCACAGAACCTGATGCGGGGTTTGAACTCACGAACCATGAGATCAGGACCTGAGCTGAAATCAAGAGCTGGAGGCTTAACCAACTGAACCACTCAGGCACCCCTAAAGGGGTTCTTTTAAAAGCCAACATTCTTGGGACTGGCAAACCATTTAGGCCAGCCACTATCACCTCACATCCAGGTTTCTCGTCTGAGACAGGAGTGGGTCCCCTGAAGTGAAAGGGGGGCCTGGAATGTGGCAGAAGTTAGAGATGGAAGATTTAAAGAGCTTCTGGAAATGAGGTTGACCCATCTCACAATTCTGACTGGGGCTTGGATTTGTCCATTGGATTTGTCATTTCCCTTCTGTGCCTCTTGGAGGTATAGGAAGAAGTGGTCAAGACTGTGGCTCCATCCCATAAAGGTGAATTAAAGCTGTCAAGAGCCTGTGTTAGTTATCAGAAAGTGAAGGGAAAGGAATTTCCCAGAGGCTTTCTGGGTGTCCAGAGACAAAATGAATTTCACACATGAGAAGCCTTCCTTTCTTTTTTCAAGTTTATTTTGAGAGAGAGAGAGAGAGACCACAAGCAGGGGAGGGGCAGACAGAGAGGGAGAGAGAGAGTCCCAAGCAGGCTCTGCACTGTCAGCACAGAGCCCAATGCAGAGCTTGATCTCATGAACCCTGAGATCATGACTTGAGCTGAAATCAGTAGTCAGACACGTAATCGACTGAGCCCCCAGGCACCCCAAGCCTTTCTGAAAGAGAAGTAGAATCCCCACCCTGCAGAAACATCAGCCTCTACCACCACCCAATGAGCTGACAGTAGGAATTCCTACTCATGTAATCATGCAATAAGGTTTTCTGCATTTTGTTTTAGATATCCTCCAGCAAACATGACATATAATATTTTTATACTGAATGGGAAGACTTGGCGGCAAAAGTATCAAGAAAAGAACCCCAGAAAACAAAAGGGAAAACAGAAACAGTTGAAGTCCAAGTCCTGCGTCTAAGCCAAGTGGTGGGGCCACCAAACCAGGACTTAACGCTGCAATGCCAGGCAGTTCTCAATCCCAACACCATGGAGAGGCATTTGGATTTCTGGCTGTGAGATGTGCTCTGCAAAATGTTTACCTTCTCATCTCAATTTTGAATGGACCAAGAAACAAATGTTCACCACAGGATGCTCACAGGGTGGTATGGCACTAATGGCTAGTGCGGGAGACTTAGCACATTTGCCCAAAGACAAACCCTTTCAAGCTATGGATGTATTTGTTTATTAAAGCATTGATTCTCTGATTCAGCCATTCATTGAACAGATATTAATTGAACACCAAATACGTAGACAATATCAAAATACATGAGGCAAGCGAAGATATTGGAAGCAGGCCCGGTCCTCGCTGGCTTCTGAAGACAGGGCAGGCAGCCGGCTGAAGCTCTTCGGTAGTGGATTGAGGCCTCTACACTCTGATTGCTAACGGGGTCCAGGGGGGAGAGGGGTGGAGGGGGCGGCACCTGGTGTTGCAGGAGTGAGGCTGCCAGTGTAGCTCAGGCAACCTACGCTGGCAGGCGAGGTCAGGAGAGAGGGGATGATCTCATGGTTCGTGGGTTTGAGACCCACATCAATCTCTGTGCTGACAGCATGGAGCCTCTCTCTCTTCCTCTCTCTCTGCTTCTCCCCTGCTCTTGCTCTCTCTCTCTCCCTCAAAAAACAAAAACAAAAACAAAAACAAAAACAAAAACAAAAACAAAAAACCCTTAAAAAAAAATGCCCCAAACAAAAAGCATGCTATTCTTTCTTTGAACCAAACTCTTCCAAGCTCTGAGAACTTGGACTTGGGCCATTGACTATAGGAAGGGACCCTTCTAAACACAGACTGTGAGAGATGCCTGCTCATGTCAGGTTTGGTGGGGAGCAGCTGATGGGGCTGTCTGAGGGCACATGTAGCTCAAATTCCCAAAGGTGGCTGCCGGTCCTGTGTGGGCAAGGAGTCCTGGGGCTCTGAGAGCCCTGGGCCTGTCTTGTGCTGGCAGGGCAACATCCTCCCAAGCCCCCAACAGTGTCACCACTGAGCATGGAGGGAGGGAGGGAGGGGCTTCACAGCTCCAGATATTTTCCACACATGGTCCCCTGGGAAGCTGGGCCCAGCTGGACTCCAGTACTGGTCCTGCCTTGATCTTCTCTGAGCCTCAGTTTCCTCAAATTTGCCATGGGGGTTGGAATTTACCTCCTTTACAGTGCTGTAGGTGGTTCATTCAGCAAGGACCATTTATGGAGCACCTGCTATATGCCAGGCACTGTGCTGGGTGCTGGGGACATGATGGAGATCAGGTAGAGCAACCTTCCCTGTAGTAGGTTGCTGGTGTCCTCTTGAGCTTGGAAGGAGGGAGATGAGGCTGTCAGTGCTTAGGTATACAGCAGGCACACCATAAATACCAGATTCTTCCTTGAGCTACTGATAGATTGCACCCCCACCCTCATCCTATCCTCATCCCAACCTCTTAGGACCCTAGAACGGAGAGGCAGCCCACCCCCCTGTTGACCTCCCACCCCCACCTCAGGCTTCCATGTGAGGAACAAGTTAGGGTCAACCACCTCTAGCTTCTGCCAGTGGTGGTCTCATTGCCTGTGGGCCCACTGGGAGCCTTCCTTTTCATTTACCTCTTTCTCTATGAGAGAAGTGTCTCCCTCTGTGTTCTTAGTCTGCTCTCATGCTGGGGACTTCTGCCTGCAGCTCAGTGGTTGGTTTAGCCAACCTGAACCCTGGCTTGATGAGGGGCGGGCACCAGACAGCACAGGGGATTTCACAGTTGAGTTCTGTGGAGGCTCTGGGCTCCCAGAGTAGTAGCCAGCTCTACTAGCTGTGAAATCTCAAGCCTCAGTTTCCTCTTGGCCTCAATTTCTCTGTCTGTAAAATGGGGCTAACCTACTTAGCCCCTACAAAGATATATTGCATCTTTGCTGGGGCCAAGACATAGTAGTGCTTAATAGACAGGAGTAAGTGAATCTTAGCTATTATGATTATTCTGCAAAACCTTGGCTCTTTGCCTGCCCAGCATCCTTTCTCCTCCTTCGAGCCATAGCTCCTGACTTCCCTTGGGTTCTTCTCCCCCATCTCAATGTGGTGGGTGTGAGGTATGTTACCTTGTCCTAAGCCGCTCTCACATCCCATCCACTGGCTTCAGGGACAGGTTTGGGGATGGACATGTGATCTCACTAAGCCAATGAACTGTGTTGGAGTTTTTGCTGGGTAAATTGAGAGATAGATTCTTTATCCTCCTCCTCCTTTTTTCGATAAATGGTATATATATATATATATATATATATATATATATGGGAGGGGCAGAGAGTGAGGGAGACACAGAATCCAAAGCAGGCTCCAGGCTCTGAGCTGTCAGCACAGAGCCTGACACAGGGCTCGAACTCACAAACTGTGAGATCATGACCTGCGCCAAAGTTAGACACTTAACTGACTGAGCCACCCAGGGGCCTCACCTCTTCAAGTCTTAATTCACAGGTTAGCCCCTTGGTGAGGCCTGCCCTAACCTGTCTGTTAAAAATCACACACCCATATATCTCTTCTACCCTCTCCTGATTTACTTTACTCCTTAGCACTTGAAACCACCTGCCATACTCCATGGAATACTTGTTTGTTACTTCTTTGTCTCCCCCTGTAAAATGTCACCTCCATGGGGGAAGAGATTTTCATCTGTGTTGTTCACAGCAGATCTATAGTGCCTGGAACAGAGTGGCATAGAGTAGGTGCTCAGTGCTGAATAAATAGGGAGCCTAAAAGGACCATCTGAAGAGGTAACAGTGTCACTGAGATTTGAATATTTAAGGAGCCAGCTGGGGCGCCTGAGTAGCTCAGTTGGTTAAGTGCCAACTTTGGCTCAAGTCGGGATCTTGCGGTTTGTGAGTTCAGTCCTCACGTCGGGTTCTGTGCTAACAGCTCGGAGCCTGGAGCCTGCTTGCAATTCCATGTCTCCCTCTCTCTCTGGCCCCCCTTCTCTGCTTGCGCACGCTCTCTCTCTCTCTCTCAAAAAGAAATAAACATTAAAAAAATAATTAAAAAAAAAAAAAAAAAAAAGAAGGAGCCAGCCATTCGATGACCCCCAGGGAAGGGCACAGCATATGGCTGGTGTGGCAAATCAATTCTCTTTTGATTTAAACCGTGCTGGATTACTTATTTATAAGGGGTGTCGAGAGCTGCCCCTGGAGTGTGCAAGGGGATCTCGTTGCTTCACTTGGGCATGCAGTCACTAGCACACTCTAGACATGGGGAAAATAGATAATGATGATGACAATAATGGAGAATTTGCTTTGAGACCTCTTTTAATTTTCACAATAGCCCTATGTGGGAGGTACCATTATCATCCCCGTTTCCTATGCGAGGAAATAAGGCACAGAGAGATCAAGTAACTTGCCCAAGCCCCCTGATCTATAAGCAGCAGAACCAGAAAAGAACAAGGAAATAAAAGTCACTCTTGTCTGATCACCCAGGTGATGCTGGGTGGGAGGGGATTCAGGAGAAACCGTGGGGGAGAGGGGACTGTCCTCCCTTTGAGGATCATTGCGCTGAGGTGTAACCCCTCTCTGGCAGGCTGGAGCCTCCCACCACCACATTCCTCCCCGCACCCCCCCCCCCCCCCCCCGCCCAAATGCCAGAGGTTTCCCAGCAGTGATCTGGTGTCCCTTTAACTCTGGAGGCCAAGTGTGGCCTGCCTGAAAGTCAGGTGAAACTGACAAAAGGCCCTGCACTGATCTATTTGAAGATTGGAAGGCTTCCTGGAGGAACCCACATTTAATCATGGACCTGGAGGAGGAGTAGGAGTCAGGCAGTTGAGGTGGTGGGGAAGTGAGTTCAGGCTGGGACACTGTAATGGTAAAGGCCTGGAGGCGTGAGAACAAGCCACCAATGTCTTCCGAGGCTCTTTGCATGTGTGGACCCGACCCAAACAAATGCACCCCAATTTTCCCAGCCCACATTTCCATCCGTCATCTGTTTGCTCTTTCCTCTGAACATTCAAAAGACCCACCTACCTCTCTTGACTCCCTTTTGGCGAAACACATGGCCTTATCTGCAAGCCAATCTTAAACGGAGTCTGAGAACCGCAGGGCCTCTGTAGTTTCAGAAAGCAACCTCTAGGACCCGCAAGGGGCTTGGAGGGCAGCTGAACCAGTGCCAAACAGGGACTAGGAGGCCCCTTCTCAGGCCTGACGTCCCCAGAGTCTGGAGGCCCCAAATGCTGCTGCCTTGCAGGTGCTCTGCGTGTAGCCTGCTCACTTTCTAGTCTTTTCCTTCTCCTGTGTCCACCAGTGGGTGGGCTATGGGCCCAGACCGCCCGGGCTTCACTCCTGCCTGGCCATTTGGCCTCTCTGGGCTTCTCTCAACTCATTTGGAAAATGGATTAAATGGGTTATATGGATGAAATTGTAAACTGCTTGCGATGTTTTCTGGCACGTAGTAAAGGACTCAGTAAGTGCTATTATCACTGCTGATTGTGTGCTTCTGATGCCATTATTTCTTCTCTCCTCACTCTGCTGGGGCATTCTTCTCTCCCTCCAGAAAGGATTATCCAGTGTGGAAGCAGATTTTTTTTCTGCATCCTGAGTTTCACGGTGCCTGTGGGGGGAAGAGAAATTTTCTAACAAAAACAGTTTGGGGGGAATATATGTAGGAGAAAAGTATCCCAGCCTGGAACCCAGAAACAAAGATTTCTTGAGTGGGGAGAGGGGGATTTAGGGAACTGGGGGGGGACAGTAGGGACTGGAGAGAGGTCCTCAGGAAAGAAGGCCTGGGTTAGAGCATAGAGGAACCATGAGGCAGGTTGTGGGGCTGGGCGCACACCCCCCAGGGTGACAGGACCCAGAGAAGAAATGTTCTTGGGGTCTCTTGTGGGTCTAGGATGGCCCCACAGCATCCCTGAGGCCATGTTTGTGGACAAGCCACTGAAGACATCCCCATGCATCCAAGAGGGCAAGGAAGTGGTGGGGGAGAGAGCCCCCTGAGGCCTTGCAGCCCCCGGAGGGAGAGAAGAAGAGACGTGGACACCAAGCATGGACAGTGGCCATGCAGCAGGGAGTAGATGTGAGGTGTGGCCACTCAGTCATCATGGGTGTGGGTGAGTGGGAGGGAAGGGAGGAAAAGAGAATGAGGAGGAGGTTGTGGCCAGAGCAGGAGGTGGTGATCAGCCAGGTGCAGTGTGTGGGGAAGGTTCGAGGTGGGGTGGGCTGGGAGCAGGTGGGCATTGGGAGACACACTGTCTCTGTGTCTTGGTGAAGTGACTGATCCCTCTCCGAATCCTTCTGACACCACCCATGTGCGTTGGGGCTCCTCTGAATACACATAGTGCCCAGGCTTCCACCGCCCCAGACCTGATCTCCCTGTTGACTCAGCTGCCTCCTCCTCTAGCCTGTGACCCATTTAGGGCAGGGACAGGGTTGTCATTGCTGTCCCAATGCCTGGCACACAGTAGGTGCACTGAACCTTTGAGGTATGGCTCTACTTAGCAAATTTCTCCTCTCTCCAGCTTTCACCTGCCTGTGAAATAAATAAATCACTTTTAGGAGCAGTTCAGCAGGCAGGTCTTGGGTCCTTGCCACCTTGGGAGGGGGAAGTAGGGGCATTCCTGTTTCCCACGAGTCCTGGGGATCAGCCTCCCTCTGCCCCTGCTCTGCCTCCCCCCTTCTGGCATTCCCCGCTCCTGGCTTTGGGGGTGCTCTTGGAGTTGTCACTTTGCCTGCCGGTGCAACCCTGCAGCTAGCCTCAGTTTCCCCCAGCAAGGGGCAGGCACTGCTCGGCGCAGGAAATACCCTGTGCCCTCCCTGGAGCATGTGACTTTTGATTTTCCTTGAACGCAGCACTTTGTGACTTTGGCGTAAACTTCAGACGCAGCCCCCTTTCCTGTCTTCACATGAAGGAAATAAGTTGAGTTTCGGAGAAACCAGCTGCTGAGAGCACACCAGGCCTTCCGGGCCTGGTCCCTGCCAGCTTGGGCCTTTGCGCTGCTGGTGTGTCCAGGTGAGTGGCCATTCTTCGGCCTTCTGCCCCTGTCCTGCCACTGCAGCCACACCCCAGGGGACTCAAGGCAGCTGGCAGAGGGTGAAGATCCCCTGGGGTGTGGCCTACTTACACTCGGCCTGGGCATGTGAGGGGGTGGTTAGCCACAGGGCCTCACGCTGAGGGCTTGGACTGCACAGAGACCCACGTTAGTTTCTTGGGCTCTAATTCTTCATCTAGAGCCAGCTGTTGACGTTGAGGACCAGAGATCTTGCAGGCGGCCCATTTGCCTCGATACCATCGACACAACTCCAGGTAAGTCATCCCGGACGGAACAGCACCCGCTCACCATTTCCACGGGTAGCCTTGGTCTGGTGGAGGAGGACAGAGTCAGGAGGCCACTGGGAATGACTGGGAGGGGCTGTCAGATTGGGATGATGGGTGGTGTCCAGCTGGAAAAGGAAGCAGACATGGCTTCCAGCCACCCTGAGGGAAACAGATTCCTTGCCAGAGTGTCAGCTGAGCGGTAGTGTCCAGGGGACCCAGAGATGCCTGCTCAGTCCCTCACCTCCTCCTGGGCCCCCATCAGGGTGACACCCTTGGCTCCAGGAAGCAGAGAATCCTCCAGAGAAAGCAAACATGTTGTCTTCCCCCTCCCCCAACTCAGCCCTGTGAATATGAGGGTGGCTCAACAGGGCTGTGAACTTGAACAAAAAAATTCCTCTCAGGGGATGCAGGGCAGGCTTGAGCCACTTGTAGGGGAGCTCAGGTTAGAGAGGGGCCCAGAGAATCGGAGGAGAAAACAGTCTGAATCCTACTCAACTGCGGTGTGTCGGCAAGTTGGGTGGACTTTCTGAGCAAACTGAGGTTCGCACGTCTGTTAAATGCAGGTGCAAATATGGGCACCTTGCAGGCTCCTGGCTCTTGTGTCTTGGGTGAGAGGTTGGGAAAAATGTCCAAGGCAGGGGTTCCTGTGGTAAACAACTCAAGGTGAGTTTCATTACTCTTATCTCAGCCAGGATGGCGAGCACACAGTGGGTGCTTAATGAGGCTTTGCTGAGAGATTAGGGCCAGGGACTCCCGGGATGAAAAAAATCTTTGCCGCGTCTGAAGGCTCTTCTCCTCCAGTGCAGCGTCTCTTCTTCCTTTTCACACCTGTCCTCCTGCCTCATGCACATGGCACCGGCCAGGACACAGGGCAGGCAGGCGGCCTGGATAGCGGGACGTGCACAGGCGGTCTAGACCTGCGTCCTGGCCCTGCCACCTGCTGTGTGTGCTGTGGGACCTCAGGCAAGTCACTGCACCTCTGTGTGCATCAGGTCCTGGCTCCATAAATCCTTCACTCACAAGGTTCTTGTGAGGATTAGGGGAACTAATATAGTTGACCCTGGAACAGCATGGGGGTTAAAGGTGCCGAAACCCAGACGCAGTTGAAAATCTGCACAGAACTTTTGACTGCCCCCAAATTAGCTACTAATAGCCTACTGTTTACTGGAAACCTTCCAATAATATAGACAGTGTAACACGTATTTTGTATGTTACATGTGGTACTACTGTATTCTTACAGTAAAGTAACCTAGACAAAATGAAATAGTATGGAGAAATTCACAAGGGGAAAGGCATTTACAGTCCTGTAAAAAATCTGTGTGTAAATGGACCTGAGCACTTCACACCCCTGCTGTTCTGGGGTCAACTGTAAATCTAGAGTGCCTGGCACATAGTAGATGCTATGTGAGCATGTTGCTGTAATTCTAATTATCATTATTAGCTCTGGGCGGTCAGGCTCTGGACTTTGCAGCTTCTGGAGACTCTCCTAGGGGCTGCAGCAGTCAGACCTCTCCATGCTGACCACTCCCTTCCCCAAAGCATAGGTCAAGGCTGTGGTTCTCAAAGGGAGCCAATTTTGGCACCCCTTTTGCCCCCCAGGGACATTTGACAATGTCTGGAGACATTTTTGGTCATGACTCAGGGGCTGTTGCTGGCATCTAGTAGATACAGGCTAGGAAAGATGCTAAACACCCTGCAATCCTGCAGTGCACAGGACAGCACCCCCCTGTCCCCATGTCTCTATAGGCTCTGTCCTCCCGACTCATCATCTCACCTCTCCCACCCCCTAAGCCTTTCCTTGTCTCCCTTTCACAGCCACAGAGCCTGACATCCAGAGAGCGAAAGCTCCTTGCTGAGGTCACACAGCCCTTAAAACCAAGGCAGCAGAGGTTGAGGTGGGGGGAGGGAAGGGGGGACTGCTCTTCTGGCATTGTCCAGTCGATCAACAGACACTTAGCGAATCTGCTGGATGCAAGGTCCTATCCCCAACCCCACAACAGCCTAGCACTCTGGGCCCTGACAGTCCCAGGCCAGCCTGGGGTGAAAGCCCCTAGAGATCTAGCTCAGAACTGTGGATTCTGTCTCCTCAAGGACATTCACTGAAGTGGTGAGTGCAGATTGCTGGGTATGAGACCTGCATTCAAATCCTGACTGCCACTTGCAGGTTCCATGATTTTGAACATGACATTAACCTCTCTGAGCCTCAGTTGCTTTAGCTGAGGAGTGGGGGTAACAATTTCCATTTAATGGAGTTGAGGTGAGGTTTAGATTAAATGGATTATGCTCATAGTGAAGTCCCTGGCACTAACCTGTTTGACATGTACTTATTGGAAGGAAGCAGGGGCTGCGGGAGAAAACAAGATGGCCATAGGCTCTGCTTTGGGGAGCTCAGCTTGGTCAGAGGCAGAGGAGTCAACAGACTGTGGTCATACGTGGCTGTCAGGGCTGTGATGTGGGAGGGTGGGCCCTGGGACAACAGTGGAGGTCTCTCACTCAGCCTGGGGAGGGTGGAGCAGAAATCATGGAACACTTCTAGGAGGGGACAATGGAGGGGACCTGAAGCATGTGGCCAGGAGAAGGGTATGGGCACCTATTATGTATATATGCCTTGCTGACATAGGCAGGGGAACAAGACAGAGTCTCCACTGTCATGGTGCTTACATTCAAGCAGGGGGCAAAGTCCTATGTCAACAAGTTGGTGGATAAACCACATTTTTGGTGGTGAAGAACAATAAAGCTGGGTCAGGGATAGAGAGAGAAGGGGAGGTGATTTTAGAGAGGGGGATCAGGGCCACACTACTGTGATACAGTAGATCTCTGATTCTATGGTTGGAATCTGATGCCCTGGTGTCAGGGAAAAGATATGAAAGAGCCTATTGCCACCCGTGGCACATTGACAACTGCTGTCATTATGACTTAGAATGTAACCAAGGTAGCATTTTATTGGCTGAAATTGCCTGTGCTACCTCTGTTGGTAGGCAAAAGGGGAGCCCCACCATGGCCTGCAGACTAGAGAGCAGGAAACATGGCTTCAGGAGGGACTTGGGGTCTCAGGCAGGGAACTGGGGTCAGTGAAAGGAGGCTTGGGCAGAAGGGTTGGGCCCCCATTTCAGCAGTGCCCTTGATGGAGGCACTTCTGATGTCTGGCTGAGGATGGCATATGGAGCCCCCAGGCCTGGCTGGTGCCACTGCTGCCCCCTCTCACCAAGTCCAGTTGGATGGACTCGTTCCCTCTGTAGCCTGACTGCCTTAGTCTTCCCTCTGGATCTCCCAATGGACATCTAATTGGGGCTTTTGATGCTCAGAGTATGTTCTATGAGTAGTAGACCCTCAAGGCTCTGCTACTTAGGAGTGGGGATAAAACAAAACTAAACCATCCTTCCATGCAGGTCTTCTCAGAGCCTTTAATATGCTAATATGCTTTCC
The DNA here is from genome assembly GCF_022837055.1 of Prionailurus viverrinus. Classification (NCBI taxonomy): domain Eukaryota; kingdom Metazoa; phylum Chordata; class Mammalia; order Carnivora; family Felidae; genus Prionailurus; species Prionailurus viverrinus. The sequence goes on along the minus strand of NC_062563.1, from coordinate 62,524,407 downwards.
ACAGCTTCTGAAAATGTGTTTGACCTCTTGAGCCTTTTTTTTTCCCTTTGAAGTATGTTTGGAGTATCATGTCTCTCTGGCATAGATATAATTGAACCCTACCTTTACCCAAGGAGGATCCTTGAATGGTTGAATTTCAGGTAGATCATTTTGACCAAGGACCACAGGTTTCCTCCTTTCCTCCCAGGGCCTGGGCTGTGAAAACAAGACTGGTGTCCCATCATCTCTCAGTTGAACTGAAAACTCTGGCTGGGAAGGCCAAATTAGGATCTCTGAACTCACAGCTCATGAGGCTAGACGGGGTCAGTCTAGGCAGGACTGGGGCGGGGGAGTCTAATGGTGAGCTTGTCTCTTGGGAAAGCCACTGAGTCTGTGGGGACATAGCTCAGGATAGAAACATCTGACCTTCCCATCCATGTCCTACCAGGAAGCTGCAGACTGGCCCAGCTCCTCTGAAAGCAAAGACTCCATGCTGGGCTGGCTTGCAGTGGTGCTGCATGGACAAATATTCCAGCCTCCTGTCTACCTGGCTCACCATCTTCTGCCTCCTGCTGTCCACTTCCTCTGGCCTCCCCAGCATTTCTGGCCCACAGGGTCACTGGAAAGTTGATCACTCCGACTCTCATCCCCTATTTTACTAGTGAGGACAGCCCAGAAAGGCATAGGGAGACAAAAGCAGACACAGGGCTGGGTAACCCCTGGACCCACCTGCCATGCAGTGTCGTGTTATTATTACTGTTGTCATTATTGGCAGTGAGACAGGGAGGTTGTGATAAAGCTGAGAATGCATGGGTGATGGTCCTGCCTCTGGCATACCTTGGCCTTTGGTCTGAGGTGGCCAATCATGGCTTGTGGTCCTGAACTGAGCCCCAAGGGCCAGCCTCTCCCCACCCCCCTTCTGCCTTAATCTGTCTCTGGCTACCCACGTTGCACCTGTGGCCACTGTGGGGAGGAGCTTCTCAAACTGTGTTGCCGACAATTTCCTGCCACAGCTTCCTGCCCCAGAGACCAGCATCACTACCCCCACCACTCCCCACAGCTCCATGGACAAGCCCCCACCTTGCTGCCTGGTCCTGTGTCCTGTGTATAGGGAGTGACTATATGAGTCTTTGAGGCAGGGATGGCTGTCTTTGGGAGGATGGAGAGGAGTGGGGAGGGTGTACCCAGTGAAGAGCACTGCATGGATAAAAGTATGGAAGTGAATTTGAAAGAAGGCTAATAGCACAACCCAGGTGGAGCAGAGGAAGGGTTGAAGAATTTAGTTAGTTCAATGAAGTGAGCTGGAGGGAGCCACAGTAAGTTCTTGAGCCAGGGAGTCTTTGGGGGAAAAACTGCCGAGAAGCAACTCGCAGACCCTAGAGCTCAGCTCATGGGAAACAGACTGTGGGGTTTAGCCAACCACAAACACTATGTGAGTTAGATCTGGATCTCAGATTTTATTAATAGAAACAGCAGGTAGAGATCAAAGGAGGTGATGCCAGCACAAACAGAGAGGTCTGAACTAGACAGGTGAACATGGTGGCATGTTTATAGCCACAGACAGAATAGCCCAAGTAGGGCTACCAGGGCTGGGGGAGGAGAGGTGGCAGGAACCATCAGAGACGGAGGGGGCATATCAGGGAGCCTGTGAAGGGCCGAGGAGAGCCAAGAAGCTCAAGCAGGAGGAAAGGGTCACTTGTGTCCATCATTCAGGGGATCCAGCATTGAGGAGGGCTTGCGTGGTGCCCACCAGGTGGTGATATCAGTGTTTCCTCTCTGGCCTGGAGAGTATCCTGGTGGAGGTGGGGGGCAGACTGTGAGGCTGGATGAGGGGGTGGGAGTCAAGAAAGTAGAGCAGGGGTGTAGACAGCACTTTCTTTCCTATTTCAGTTATTATTTTTAGTGCCTGGTTTGTCTATAGTTTCCAACTCCTTTAGTTAAAAACCCAACAACTAAGGTATAATTTACATACAGTAAAATTCACCCATTTTAGTGAACACTTCCGTGAGATTTGACAAATACATATAGCCAAGAAACTATCATCTCAATTGAGATACTGACTATTTTCCCAATTTCTCTCATGTCTCTTCTAGTCAATCCTCCTTGGCCCCCAGCCTCTGGCAACCACTGATGCTTTGTTCTCCACTGATACAGTTTTGAATGGAATTATACAGTTTGTAGCCTTTGGAGTTTGGCTTCGTTCACTCAGCATGATGCCTTTGAGATTCATCCATGTGTTGTGGACATTTCCTTTCATTTTATTGCTGGGTGGTATCCCATGGTGGTGATGTACCATAGTTATCTACTCATCTGTTGAGATACATTTGTTTCCAAAATTTGGCAGTTGTGAGTAGAGCCGCTATAAACATTTCCTGTGTAGGTTTTTGTGTGAATACAAGTTTCCATTTCTCTAGGGTAAATACCCAGGAACCCTTTTTGCTTCTTAAACACTCTGATGGAATGGTGACCTATATCTCCAGGTGGGACACAAATGCAGTCTCTGATTAATCACCTACCTGTAACTGTTGGGACATCCAGGAACCCTCTCAAGCCTGGTCTTCCCAAACCAAATGTCAGGAACCGTCTGGTTAGAATGCAGATTCTGGTTCCTCCTCTGGCTACCCTGACTCAGATCTCACCTGATTCCCATTCCAGTATCTTCCTTTCAGCCCCTGTGCCCATCTTTGCCTGTCCCTGGACACCCAGAGGTAAGGCAGCCTTTTCCAACCCACAAAGGCCTTCTTTGCACCCCCTGCTTACTTTTGCTTAACTAAGAAAGGCACCCAAGGATCTTCCCCTGAATGTAACCTATGCCTGGGTGGTCTTGCTGGGCCCACCCTAGAGAAATGTTTGGAAATTGTTATAGGGAGATGAGTTTTTTCAATATTGTATAAAAACTTCCAAATATACAGCAAAATGGGAAGAATTATATACCCGTTAACCATCCCATAGTTCTACAATTAATATTGTTATATTCACTTTATCACATACAGTCTATCCTCATTATTAGGACGTTCTGTATTTAGCCTACTTGCTAAAATTTATTTATAACCCCCAAACTAATACTCAAGGCCCTTTCACAGTCATTCAAGAACATACCCAGAGAAGCAAGAAATTTGAGTCAACTGACATGCGCATTCCCACTGAGGTCAAACAAGGTGACACTTTTCTCTACCTTTTTGTCTTACTTCTCATACTGTAAACAAGTGTCCTTCGCTCTATTTGGTGCACACTTTTTTGTGTTTTTTGTTGGTGATTTCACTGTTTAAAGGGCAGTGCAGTGCTGAAGTGCTATCTTGTATTCCTACGTGCAAGAAGGCTGTGATGTGCCTTACAGGAAAAGTCTGGGTTGTCAGGTAATCTTAGCTATAGCGCTATTGGCTGAGCATTCAATGTTAATGAACCAACAATATATATCAAATAAAGTGTCTTTAAGCAGAAACAAGGTTAAGTACTGATCAGTTGATGAAAATATTGACCAGAGAGTGGGGGGGCCTAGGCTGGCTCAGTTGGTAGAACATGTGAGTCTTAATCTTGGGGTCATGAGTTCAAGTCATGTTGAGTGTGGAGCCTACTTAAAAAAAATTTAAGTTATGGGGTGCCTGGCTGGCTCAGTCAGAAGAGCATGCAACTCTTGAGCATGGGGTGGTGAGTTTGAGCCCCACATTGGGTGCAGAGAATACTGAAAAAAAAAAAAAAAAAAAAAAAAAGAAAAAAGAAAAAGAGAAAAAAGAAAAAAGAAAGTGTTGTGACCAGAAACTTGAAGGAAACTAACCCTGGATTCCTCTAGGAGCGATCATTTAGTATTTGCTAATTCAGTGTTTGCAATGACTTTACAGAACTACTCTGAATAATAAGACTTATCTGTTCACCTGTCTATCCATCAATCAATGTTATTTTTCTGGATGCCTTTCAAAGTAAATTACAGCCATCAGAGGTAAATATTTCCACATACAGATCATTAACTAGCGTTCAATATTTTCTTTTCTTTTCTTTTAAAATGAGGGGTCCAAATATAATGAAATGAACAAATTTTAGCACATTCTTAGAGAAATTGAGACACTTGTATAACCCAAAGCTTATCAAGATATCAGCCATTGTACCATCACCCCAGAAAATTAAAAGCAGATAATTTTAGGTTATCTGCCTTACCAGATATTTATCTAAATATCCTTAATTCCTTCCCCCTCTCCCCCTCCCCCATCACACATCTCATTTTATTTAGTGGCTGTATCAAAGTTCACGTTGGAGTTAAACCCTAATGTATTTAACCAATATCCTATTGATGGATATTCAAATTAATTTATGCTTTCTAGAAATTTGTCCGTGAAGGCAGAGGGGGCAGGGTAAAGCGGAATTTCTAAGGCCAGGGGGACTCAGGGGAAAGGAAGAAGGGAAGGTTAATAGAGAAAGGTTCTTTTGAAGAACAAAACTTGTTCCAGCTTTGTTCCCTATGCCTGATGTTCTCTCTTCCACGATTTTTGAAAAGCTGGTTCATCCTCATCCTTCAGATCTCAATTCAAATGCTACTACCTCAGACAAGGCAACCTTCCCAGCTACAGTGGCCTCTTCTCTCTCTTAATAGCACTCTATTTCCTTTGTAACACTGGTTTCAGTCTGTAATTACTATTTTTGCCTGTTTCCTTGTTTAATGTATCCCCCCCCCCCCCCCCCCTTCAGATTGTTCAGTATTCAGGAGGGCAGGGCCTGTCTTATTCACTCATATCCAGCGCTGAGCTGAAACACAGTAATTCAACACGTGTTTGGGAAATGAATGAATGGTTCCAGGTTCTGGTGTGTGTGGGCCCGTGGGGGTGTCTGGGCGTTCCACACAAAGTCTCTGAAAAGTCAGAGGAGGATTGGGGATCCTCCGATCTGAGCCCAGCCGGCGGGGGCTCCTCTCCAAGTTTATTCTGGCGTAAAGAGGCTCTGCACTATGACACTGATGCTCCTCAATGCGTCCTCTCTCCCACTATCTCTGGGCCCAGTGGACAGAGTTCAAGAAGGCAAGCCGAGACCCTGACGTGCCCTCCATCTTGTTCTGAACCCGCAGGGTCTGGCGAGGCACAGGGGCGGCGGCGGCGGCGATGCCAGACCCCGCGGCGCACCTGCCCTTCTTCTATGGCAGCATCTCGCGCGCCGAGGCGGAGGAGCACCTGAAGCTGGCGGGCATGGCCGACGGGCTCTTCCTGCTGCGCCAGTGCCTGCGCTCGCTGGGCGGCTACGTGCTCTCGCTCGTGCACGATGTGCGTTTCCACCACTTCCCCATCGAGCGCCAGCTCAACGGCACTTACGCCATCGCTGGCGGTAAGGCGCACTGCGGCCCCGCCGAGCTCTGCGAGTTCTACTCGCGCGATCCCGACGGGCTGCCCTGCAACCTGCGCAAGCCGTGCAACCGGCCGTCCGGGCTCGAGCCGCAGCCCGGGGTCTTCGATTGCCTGCGCGACGCCATGGTGCGCGACTACGTGCGCCAGACGTGGAAGCTGGAGGTGAGAGCGCGGGCCCGAGGGGGCGGGCCCTGGGGGCGGGGCCGAGGAGAACAGGCCCTTGAGGGCGAGAGAGCCTTGGGGACTGGGGAGAGCGATTGCATTCTTCAGCCTGCGCTTTGCTGTGCTTCGTCAGATTTGGAAGCTGGAGGGGTGGATGCGGTCCTGGTTGGGGGCAGGACCTAAGAGGTGGCCTCGTAGGGAGGGGGCTGAGTGACGCCTTGGTGCAAGCCTATGCCAGAGAGCTGTTGAATGTTGCCCTGGGCCTGGGCTGGGGGCGGGCCAGGACCATAGGGGCGCTGCCAGCGCGGGCCCGGGCTGTGGTCTTCAACAGCCTTCAATACCCGACAACCAGTGTCAGATCTTCGAGCTGAAGATGAGCTTGGACCGCCTGTAAGGCGGGATCTGGGGCGTGGCCCTAGATGGGCGGGAGGTTGGAGAAGGACCATGGAGATGGCGGGGGCGGGGGCAGGGGCGGGGGTAGGAGGGGGGTGTCTGGAGAGGGGGGCTGTCCTCAACAACCTAAAGGACTCACTCTAGGTGGGTCTAGGGTGAAGGGTCTCATAGGGACAGAGGAAATTAGGAAGGTCCAGAGGAGGGAAGAGGGTTCCTGTGGTCACGCCCCTGGTGACAGTTATCAGTCTCCTGGCTCCTCCATCCTCCCTTCCCTAGGGTGAGGCCCTGGAGCAGGCCATCATCAGCCAGGCTCCCCAGGTGGAGAAGCTCATTGCCACAACAGCTCACGAGAGGATGCCCTGGTACCACAGCAGCCTGACTCGAGAGGAGGCAGAGCGCAAACTCTATTCAGGCTCGCAGACCGACGGCAAGTTCCTGTATGTGGGGCTTGAGGCCTGGGACTTTAGGGCGGTGAGGCTGGGGCTTGTTGGCCAGAATCCTGGAGGCTGGGGCAGACTTCAGTGTGCAGTGTGCAGTGTGCAGGGAGGGGTGCGCCTGTGATAACACGTGCAAGTGGCTAGTGTGTTTCTGAGTGTGTGGTAGGGACATTATATGAGAAAGGATCTGTAGTGGTTAGGACTCCAGAGCTGGACTGTCTGGGTGGGAATCCAGGCTCTGCTATTTATCAGCTCAGGTCGCTGGGCAAGTAGCTTCAATTCCTCTCCTTCATTCAGCAAATATTTACTGAACATCTACTATGTGCCAGGCATGTTTCAGGCACTGAGGACATAGCAGTGAACAAAACAGACACAAATCCCTGTCCTTGTGGAGCAGGAAGACACAAAACAAATCCAGGGAACCCAGGCTGTACTACCTGCCAGCTGCTGTCCCCACCCTAGCTCAGCTTTGACCTCTTTCATATCTTAAGCTTCCATGGAAGATGTTTGGCAACGAATTCCTCTGCCCCAAGGAAAAGTCTGCAAACTTTCTGCAGAGTTTATGACAATTAGTTGGCCTACTGAGGTTAGAGGAGTCTCAGGAGAGCCTAGGCCAAGGGCTTTGACCAGCTATGGGTGCCTTGGATGTCAAACTCAAAGTCACAGAGGCAGATAGGGTCAACATGAGCCATGGGAGACTGAGGCTGAGGGAACAAGGATCAGGTACAGTATAGAGACTGAACTGGCACTGAGGTTCAGCACCAGGTAGAGCAGTGACAGTATCAAGGACAGTGACTTAACACTGGGCAATGTCAGGAGACCAGAAGCAGCTACTTTGAGCCAGGCTATTGGAAAATTAGGCAAGGCATGCTTTGGACAGAAGCTATTATAGATTGCTTTTGTGGTTCCTGCAGTCAATAACTGCTTTCTCAATATGGGGATAGTTAGGGGCTGAAGGTCAAAGCTACAGGGGATAGTTAGGGGCCAAGGGTCAAAGCTGTAGGCATAGAACCTTGCATGGGGCAGGGAGGAGGGGAACACCCCTGGTGGGTCATGATGCCTGGCACAAGCCCAGAACTGGTCCAGTTCTGAGCTAAGGGTGTAGGGTATGATAGAAAGATGCATGTTACTCAGGCCTGGAATTAAAACCAGGGCCACGCTTAACTATTGACCACAGGTCAGAGCTGCCGAAGAATGGATGGAATTGTACCTCATGCTGTTTGTTGCCAAAGCTTTCTTTATAATCTCAGGGTTTATGGAATGGTTGATTCAACTTGAAAAGAAACCTGACCTCTGGAAAGGGCCTTTAAGATTATATTGTTAAGTGTTTCCTAACCTCTTCTGGATCACAGACCCTTGTGGGAATCTTACCAAAGCTGAACCCCTTTCTCGACCCCAAACATGTTTACTCCAGAGATTTTGCACACAAGAAGCTACAGAAGATCGTAGTTGAACCTGAGCCTCATTCTTGGAGCCCTTTTTAGGTTAAGAACCTCTGATTTAGTTCAACTGTCTCATTTTACATGTGAGGAAACTGAGAGGATAAGTGACTTTCTCAGGGTGGCACAGATAATCGTGTGACAGAGCTGGCTGTCAGTTCCATTAGCAATTAATTGATTTGAGTTGATTTGAATCCTGGCTCGACTTCTAACCAGTTGTGCAATCTAACACCTCAGTTTCCTCATCTGCAAAACGGGGACAATAATAGTACCTACCTTGTGGGGAATGCTGTGAAGGTCAAATGGCAACTATGTGAAGCATTTAGAACCAGTATCTCAATAAATGGTAGCTCTTATATTACTGTTACCAGGTTCTGTATATTCGGAAGTAGAGATACACGTTGATTTCTTAGCTGGCACTTCTAGCTTAAGTTTGAACTGCAGAGGCAAAGAACTGCGACCACCTACTGGGTTTTTTTTGGTAAATAAAGTAGAATTTGTGGCATTGAAATATACATGGTGACCACATCAATGTCTTCGGCCTATGTGGTTATTATGTGGGAATTGGCCGCTGTTCTTTTATGAATTCACATATCTCTTTCCAAAGAGAGTGTTATCAGTTAGTCTTTGCTATGTAACAAGCCATCCTAAAATATCATGGCTTAAAACAACATTATTTATTCCCCCCTTGATTCAGGGGGTCGGCAGTGTGGGCTTAGTTCAACTGGGTGATTCTTGTACTGGTTTCCTTTGAGCTCGCTCATGTGGCTGCAGTCAGACGTGGTGGGGTGTGGACTGGGGCTGGATGGTCTAGGATGGCCTCACTTACACGTCTGGCAGTTGGCAGCCTGGCGTGCCTGGGTTCTCCTTCCTGGGGCTTCTCCAACAGGCTAACCTGGACTCATTCCAATGGTGGCAGGGTTGCCAGGACAAGCAAGAGAGGGCAAGCGAGCCCACTGCTTGACCACTCTCCAAGCCTCACCTCGTGTCACGTTTGCTAATGTCTTATTGGCCCAAGCGAGTCATGTGATAAGGCCCGGATTCAGGAGATACAGAATGAGACTTTCTCTATGTTTTTTTTCTTTTAAGTTTATTTACTTTGAGAGAGAGAGAGTGTGTGTGTGCATGCACACATGGGGGAGGGGCAGGGAGAGAGGGAGAGTGAGAATCCCAAGCAGTCTCTGCACTGTCAGTGCAGAGCCAGATGCGGGGGGCTCCATCATGACCTGAGCTAAAATCAAGAGTCAGCCACTTGACCGACTGAGCCGCCCAGGTGCCCTGAGACTCCATCTGTTGATGGGAAAGAATGCCTAATATTGTGGTGGTGTTTTCGATTTTACATATACGTTTGCTGGTGAGCGCTGGGTGTTGAGTTTCTGCTGTTAGTTCAAAACTTAAGATGTGGACCTGAGGGAGGTCTTTTTCACTACTCAAAAGAAGAGAACTAGTAATTAGAAACCATAACCTCCAAGCTACCCCAACCAGTCTAGTTATGGAAGTGCTTTCCTTTCTGTGGGACATTTGCATTTTAGTTTGTTGTGGGTTCTCTTCTCTGCCCTTGGGGCTCCCCTACCACCCTGTACCCTGGTTTCCTGTCTCTTCAGGCATCCCTAGTTGTGGGCCAGCCTAGGAATCATATCTTGCTTCATTGCATTGTTCTCCTGGGAACTTGCTGCCCTTCTGTCCCACTCTCAGGTTTTGCCATGGCAATTTAGAGGATATTTTCCCCATCTCTTTGACCTAAGGGAGGGCTTGATTACAAGGTGGGCTCACATCTCTCTTGTTTACCACTGTATCTCTGCCCTTAGAACAGTGCCTGAGACATGGTTAACATTCAGTAAACATTTATCCGTGGGCCAAAGCCCTGTCAGAGAGTTTACACCACCTGCAGGCCATCCTGATGCCTACTTCCTGCTGCCCGCCAACAGCCAGCTCTTCTGCAACGTAATACAATTCCTCAGATTATGGGTCAGCTGCCTACAACTTCTTGTACAAGACCTGAGACCCCCAGGACCCATTGCTGTCCATCCTCCATTGGAAATTTACACTTCACTCTGGAGTAGAACCTTGTGCCAGTGACTCGAAACAAAATTGTTTTGTGGGAGGTGTTGGTTGGTTTCACTGTGGGATGAGGGGGTGCAGGCATCTGGCTCTAAGTTGGCCTGTGTGTGTGTGTGTGTGTGTGTGTGTGTGTGTGCGTGTGCGGACAAGGTCTTACCACACAAAGCCCCCATTCTTCGAGGGGCTTAATTCCCATTCATAGACTAGGAAGATTTGTGTACTTATTTTGGCAAATTTCCAGCAGAGGACAATCCAAGGTCTCACTCTGTCAAAGGTCAGTCTTTACAGTAACTAGCGGGTCTGTTGTGATGACAAGGTGACCTACTCTGATTTGTACAAAGGTGCCCCAGGAGCGAGCCATGGAGTTGTGCTTACCTCTGTGGCTCTTCATGGAAAAGTGGCTTTCTCTCCCCAAGAGAATATTTTAAGTCTACCTGCAGAGACTTCTGTGGCCTCTGTGGGTGGCTGAGTGTCTACCATAGATAGCTCAATATCCTGTGGATGGCCATGTATCCCCAGTGAATGGCTGAGTGTCTCCTAAGGAAGGCCACATACTCTGCTGTGGAGGACCTGGTGTCTGCTTGTGGCTGGTTCGGTGTTCTCCCCTGGATGGCCACGTGTTCAGCTGTGTGAGCCTCAGGCTCTTCTGGGCTGAGTGTCCACCGTGGGAGGCCCAGTATTCCCCCGTGGATGGTCACATATTGGCCCTTGGACAGCTGTGTCTCCCTGTGGACACTGCCATTCTCCTCTCATTTCCCTCCCCGACTCCACCCCGCCACCTGTTACCGGTAGGTCTGGAGGTTGAGTCGCGCCTGACCTTGGCTCCCCTAGTCCCTGACACTTCTCTGTGAGACTGTCAGGGTCAGAGCCCATGGGTGTGTGTGTGTGTGAGATCTGGGGCCCGGCAGGGGGTCACCACAGGAGAACTCAGATGGTTATAGGGGTGATACCCCCTCCTTCCCCCTGCCAGGCTGAGGCCCCGGAAGGAGCAGGGCACGTACGCTCTGTCCCTGATCTACGGGAAAACCGTATACCACTACCTCATCAGCCAGGACAAGGCAGGCAAATACTGTATTCCTGAGGGGACCAAGTTTGACACGCTCTGGCAGGTAAGCTGCCCATCTACCTTGCTGTTGAGGGGATGTGGTGGGGGGTTGCTTGGGGTTCTGGGGGAGGGAAGAGCCCAGGCCCTGATGCCGCCTCCCTGCAGCTGGTAGAGTACCTGAAGCTGAAGGCTGATGGGCTCATCTACTGCCTGAAGGATGCCTGCCCCAACTCCAGCGCCAGCGCAGGTGAGTGGGGCTGTGGGGGATGGGGGCGGGGTGAGCGAAGACCCCGTGCCCCACCCCCTCACTGTCACTTCTGCTCCCCCAGAGGCTGCTGCTCCCACACTCCCAGCTCATCCATCCACTTTCACCCATGTGAGTTAGCTGGCATCTCAAAGTTGGGTCGTGAGGGATGGAGCTGGGCGGGTGGGTGATGGGTCCTGTCCCAGGGCGAGGCTGGGATGGAGAGTGGGGCTGCCATGGACCAGAAGAGGGTACCCCCCAGAACTGTCCCTGGGAGTCCTCAGAGAATATGGGTCTCAGGGGCTGGGTGCCCCCAGCTCAGGTCCTGCTGACCCTTGTTGACCCCATGACCTTTAGGCTCAGAGACGGATTGATACCCTTAACTCAGATGGATACACCCCTGAACCAGGTGAGCTGACAAAGCTGGAGGTGTATGTGTGGGGTTCCTGCCAGGCTGTGATCAAGGTCCCTGGCTGGGCTCCAGAGTGTGGCAGGGGAGGGATGTGGGCCAGGCCTGACTTTTGACTGCAGACGTCCACGTGGGTGCACATCCATCACGCCTGCCTATGTGCTTGTGCATGGGCTGCATGCAGACACGCAGGGGAGTACATCTGGCTGTGCCTGAGCCACAGACACACATGTGTTCAGTACCTACGATGGGCCAGTCACGCCCCATGCTCGTGTGTGTCTGAGCTTGTCGAATGCTTCTGCTATGCCATATTAGTCATGCCAGTTAGTCATGATGATTATTCTCAGTTTACAGATGAGAAAGGAGGGCAAGTAACTTAATAAGGTCCTGCGGTTGGGCAATAGTGGAACTGGGATTTGAACCCAGGCAGGCAGGCAGGGAGGCTCTGGAGCCCCTGTTTTTAAAATGCCTGGCTGCAGATGCTCATGTGTTTGATGTGTAGATGCAAGCCTATCCCGTGTGCATGCACAGAGAAAATACAGGATTGCGTGTGCACACAGAGGCTCACCTTTGGAGCCCTTGTAAACATGGCTGTGTGGTGCATCCAGAGACATGGGCAGACATGGACATAGGTGCACACACACGCACAGAGGTCTTCCTGTAGCTTGCACACTAACAGTTTCTCATGCAGATGTGCCTTTGGACCCCCATCACACACAGACGTGGGTGCAAGTATACGTGGGTGCGTTTGTGTGAATGCATGGGCACACGTGGTTACATGTGCACATAGACGCATATGCCTTTAGAGCCCACTGGATGTGGCTTCCGAGTCCCCCCCAGAGGGGACCAGGAGTGTACACAAGTGCACGCATGCACATGAGCACACACGTGTACCCACGTGCCTGTGCATGCTCTGGATGGTGCATCGTTGTCTGGGGTGTGCGCTTTGCGGGTGCCAAGGCTGCTGTGCCCTCCCCGTCCCTTGTCCCACTCCCTCATCCTGACTTGGGAGTGCACACGTGTGTGTATGCCCAGCACGCCTAGTGTCCGCAGAGAAGCCAAGGCCAATGCCCATGGACACAAGTGTGTACGAGAGCCCCTACAGTGACCCTGAGGAGCTCAAGGACAAGAAGCTCTTCCTGAAGCGTGAGAACCTTCTCATTGCTGACATAGAACTTGGCTGTGGCAACTTTGGCTCAGTGCGCCAGGGCGTCTATCGCATGCGCAAGTATGGCTGCTCCTGCCGTGGTTTGGGGCACCACCGTGGTGGGGGGACAGAGGAGGGTGTGGCCTCACCAGGCCTTGGGGGTTGGGGCCAGGATGCGATATCAGTTTGCCAGGGAGACAGACCCTGGGCCAGAAAAGTACATGCTAGGGGGTTACCTGGGAGGGCTCGGGTCAGCACCTGAGAGGGTGTGGGAGAAGCAGGCTGGGACAGGGAGAGGGTGGGCTGAGCCGCAGTTGCAACAGAGGCCTTAACCGACCCAGGGGAGCTGCAGAGGGGCCCCCCTTTGTAGCCTTGCTACTGGATACAGGCAGCCCCTGGGGGCGGGTGTAGCTTTGAGGTGTTTTTTTTCAGCGAGGGGCAGTTCTCGGTGAGGGACTTGGCAGCGAGCTGTCCCTGGCCGACACTCCTGGCACCTGAGGAAGTGGGTGCCTGGACCCTGAAGGGAGATCCAGGTGGCAACCCACGGTATCCACCACACATGGCCAGAGAGAAGAGAGGCAGGTTGGGTGGGCACAAAGGGCCGAGCGGGGCTTGTGCTGACCAGGTGCACGTCATGGCAGGAAGCAGATTGACGTCGCCATCAAGGTGTTGAAGCACAGCACGGAGAAGACAGACAAGGATGAGATGATGCGCGAGGCGCAGATTATGCACCAGCTGGACAACCCCTACATCGTGCGGCTCATCGGCGTCTGCCAGGCCGAGGCCCTCATGCTCGTCATGGAGATGGCGGGCGGTGGGCCCCTGCACAAGTTCCTGCTTGGGAAGAAGTGAGCTCCGGGCGGGCTGGGCACTTGGAACTTGTGGGCCCAGCAGGCTCATCCGTCCTTATGGGTGTGCTCCAGCCACGAGGGCACACTTGTTTTCACACGGCTGTAGACACACTCACTCCTGCCACCCTGCGCGCCCACACTCACACCCATGGGGCGGAGCTGTTACCAGCACAGCCGTCAGAGTCTGACCTCCAGATCTGAACTGCAGCCCTGCCACTGACTAGTGTGACCCCAGGCAGGTCTCTCAGTTTGTCTGTGCCTCAGTTTCCTCACTCGTACCACAGTGCTGATCACAGTATTTACCTCAGGGGGCTCTTGTGAGGCTCACGTGAGTTGATATTTGTAAAGTGCTTAGAACAGTGTCTGGCCCTGCTTGTAAGAGCTTTAGAAGTTTTGCCCTCGTGAGATTGTCCATAGTCGATTGTCTTTGACCTAAGACACTGTCAGCAAACTGTAGCCCACAGTGTTGTTTGGTACTGCATGGCTTGGCATTTTTAAAGGGTTGTAAAAGAAAAAAAGAAGCAGAAGAGTATGTGGTAGAGACCACACGTAGCCTGCAAAGGCTAAAATATTTACTATCTGGCCCTTTACTGAAAAAATTTGCTGACCCTCAATCTAAAGAAACTGCGATTTCATTTGTTTTCTCGTGCCTTAAACTCTTACCCTCATAGACATGGTTTTTGACACTCACTGAGTGAGTGACCATCAACTGAGGCGTGTGACCATCAACTCACATTCTCACTGGTGCATGTACATTCACAGCGTACCCCAGCTCGTGCATGCGTTCGTGCTGACTCATACATTCAGTTATTCCACAGGTTTTGCTGGGCAATTTCTCTGTAATCGGGACTGTTACTAGCATTTGGGATTCATCGGTGAACAAAAGGGACAAAGGTCTCTGTCCTATATTCTGGTTGGGAAAAAAGAGGCTTTCAATGATAATTATAATGCAATGTAGAATATGTTGGAAGAGAAGTACTATAGAAAAGAGGATTGGGAGTGTCACGGTGGGAGGTGAAAAGTGAGAAGGCAAGGTCTGTGCAAACTGAGGGAGGCAGCCAAGTGCAGCTGTGGGGGAAGAAGCCAGTGCAAAGGCCCTGAGGTGTGCCTGTGCCCAATGTGGTGAGAGAACTGTGAGGAAGGTCCCATGGCTGCGACAGAGTGAATGAAGAGGAGAGGGGGAGCTGATAAGGGTAGGGAAGTGATGGGGCAGGTCATGCAGGACCTTGTGAGCCATGGGGAGACCTTGGACTTCCACCCCAAGTGTGGTGGGAGCCCTGGGAGGCTCTAAACAGGGGGAGTGGCAGGACTGGGATTCTGTGCTCAGGGAGGATGGGCGATGGGGAATGAGGGTGATGGTGTCTGTTCGTTCTGGTCCAGGCTTACAATGATGAAGGCTGGACTGGGGTGGCAGAAGCAGAGGTGGAGAGAAGTAGAAGGATTCTGGAAGGATTCTGAAGGCAGAGCTGCCAGAGTGTGTTGACAGATTAGAAGCCAGGTGTGAGAAAGAGGAGCTGAGGGTGAGGCTGGTGCTTCTGGCCCAAGTCAATGAAAGGATGTGGTTGTTGGAGAAGAAAGGGACAGTGGGGGGAGCTGGGTATGTGTGTGAACAACCAGGAACTTAGGTTTATCTTTATTTTTATTATTTTCAAGTTTATTTATTTATTTTGAGAGAGACAAGAGTAGGAGAGGGGCAGAGAGAGAGAGAATCCCAAGCAGGCTCCACGCCCAGCACAGAGCCTGACATGGGGCTCGATCCCACAACCCTGGGATCATGACCTGAGCTGAAGTCAAGAGTTGGATGCTTAACTGATTGAGCCACCCAGGTGCCTCTGTCTTTATTATTTTTGAGATGCCCATGGACCCCTCCCCCCCAACGAGGGGCGCATAGAGGATTCAGGTAAATGTGTAAGTTTGGGAATCATAGTATGTGGGAGACATT
Source organism: Prionailurus viverrinus (assembly GCF_022837055.1). Lineage (NCBI taxonomy): Eukaryota > Metazoa > Chordata > Mammalia > Carnivora > Felidae > Prionailurus > Prionailurus viverrinus. The sequence continues at coordinate 62,508,971 of NC_062563.1, read as the reverse complement.
GAAAGTCTTGAGACCAGAGGAGGACAGAGGGTTTTGCCTCTTCTGTTCACACCTGCCCTCCTTCCTGTATCTCCAGCCCTGTGCCTGGGCACACAATAAGCACCTGCTGACTACATGCTCAGCTGGGTCAGAGGTGTGGGCTTTGCTCCCTTAGGAACTCAGGCTGTCCCCTCCCACCTGACCCTGCTTTCCCCTGCACCCCAGGGAGGAGATCCCCATCAGCAACGTGGCAGAGCTGCTGCACCAGGTGTCCATGGGGATGAAGTACCTGGAAGAGAAAAATTTTGTGCACCGTGACCTGGCAGCCCGCAACGTCCTGCTGGTCAACCGGCACTACGCCAAGATCAGCGACTTCGGTCTCTCCAAGGCACTGGGTGCCGACGATAGCTACTATACTGTGAGCCCCCACCCCTTTGGTGCCCATGGATGAGGTTGGTGGGTGGAGGGTCCCTGAGCCCTGCCCTGGCAACATCTCCCCCTTTTCAGGCCCGCTCAGCAGGGAAGTGGCCGCTCAAGTGGTATGCGCCCGAGTGTTTCAACTTCCGCAAGTTCTCCAGCCGCAGTGATGTTTGGAGCTATGGGGTCACCATGTGGGAGGCCTTCTCCTATGGCCAGAAGCCCTACAAGGCAGGCGTGGGCAGAGGCGGGTGGGCAGGTGGCTGGGTGAGAAGGGGGGTGAGGGTGAGGTGGCCTTGGTTACTCATGTTGCACTTGGTTCTGGCTCGAGCAGAAGATGAAGGGCCCCGAAGTCATAGCCTTCATTGAGCAGGGCAAGAGGATGGAGTGCCCGCCGGACTGTCCACCTGAAATGTACACACTCATGAGTGACTGCTGGATCTACAAGTGAGTGCCAGTGGGTGGGAAGGGTACCCAGCTGAGCCGACACTGGGCCGGGGACCAGAGGTCATGGTGACCAATGGTCCAAAACTCATCCCTCCCAAGACTCACCCAGTTCACAGTCTTTCTCACACGCAGTAGCTTTACTCTCTGCACCTATGCTAAATACCTCAACACATGGACCCTATAGTGCTCCAATGGGCCAACACTCCAACACTCTACCTGTAAACACCTAGTGCTCCAGCATCTAAAACCTCAGGCCCCCACCAGCCAACACTCAACACGTTGATCCTGCAATACTCAAACAAGGCAGTACTCTTTTACCCAAAATATAGTACCAATGGTCAGGACATATGATAATACTCCACTCTCATTCCTCAGTCCCCTGCTGTCCAACATTCAACACCTATTTATTCTGACAAGCCAACACTACAGCACCCAAATACTCAATACATTCAAAACCTCCACCTCTGTCCAGTGTTCAAGCTCAACACTTGAACAGCCAAACTTTTAACACCATCAGTATTTCAACTTACCATCAGAAAATAGGCAACACACACCCAAACAAGATACTGTCCTACACTGAGCCATTGTCATCCACTGAGCATGGATATTCCAACATTTGATACCTTTTCTACCCAGACATCCATTATTCCATTGGCCAGCACCTATGACATTGACACCTAAACACCCAAGCAACCCGATGTATAGATACCCTATTTATGATAAATAATACATGATCAGTCCATCCAACATGTGTTGACCTGGTCTCCATTGGGAAGTACTCAGTACACCAACACCCCAATACTGAAAGAGGCTTGCATCCAATGCTATACATGGATATTTCACACACAGTACCATTCGTAGCCCAACTCTTCACTAACGGAACCCACCATCAATGCTCCAATGTTCTGCTAGACTAGGGGCAGCATACTTGCACCCATAAAAGTCCTCACCTGGCATCCAAATACACTGGCCCTTGGCACATGTGCAGTACCTCAGCCTTCAATATCCCAGGCCCCCTTCATTGATAGTTATAACCCCGACACTCAGTGAATTCAGTTTCCTAAATCTTCACCAGTTAACCCTCAACAGATGGTTCCCCCAACATCCTGTATGTCGGCAGCTCTTCTATTACATGGTACAGAACCACTCGAATTCTAGTACTCACATCCAAGAGACGTCTCCATTTCCCAAAACTCTACCACCCTGACAGCCCCACTGATTTTATTTTTTTAAATGTTTATTTATTTTGAGAGAGACAAAGCCAAGCGGGGGAGGGGCAGAGAGAGGGAGAGAGAGAGAGAGAGAGAGAGAGAGAGAGAGAGAGAGAATCTCAGTGCAGAGCCTGACATGGGGCTTGATCTCACCAACCGTGAGATCGTGACCTGAGCTGAAACCAAGAGCTGTATGCTTGACTGAGCCACCCAGGTGCCTCCCCGCCACACACTGATTTTTTGAGCCCCATGCGTGTCTGCCCTCCAGCTGAAGCTGGGTTCTGGGGATATGGTCAGTGGCCTGGATCTACCTGAACCCCCACAGGTGGGAAGACCGCCCAGACTTCCTGGCTGTGGAGCAGCGCATGCGGACCTACTATTACAGCTTGGCGAGCAAGACTGAGGACCCCCCGAGGCCTGGAAAGGGAACCGAGACTGCTTTTGCCTGAGCTCCAGACTGCCTGGGGCCTGCAAGCCACGATGCCCCAGCTTCAGCCCCATCCTAGGACCTCCAGTCTGGCTGGCTTCACTTCAGCTTTTCTGCCCAAACCAGCTGGGCTGTATAAGGCAGGCAGCTGAAGCCTCAGTTTAATACTGATCTAGTTTTCCCCACTTGGTCACCCGTCCCCTCTGGCTGGGGGAGGAGGGAGGCCCTGGGAGGGTGGGATTGCATAGCCTGCTCTTGGGCTGGTATCTACCGGGGAGCCCTGAGCTGAGGGAGCATTGCTTACAGTAAGGACCCTCCTTCCTCTGGAGCCTGAAGGGGAAGACTTGGAATTCTCAGGTGGCAAGACCTCAATCGTTTAAATAAACTCAGCTTCTTTCTTATTTGAGTCTCTCATCTTTTCTGCCATGGGTGGGGGTTGGGCAGGACAGGGGGTGGGTCATTGGAAGGGGTCAATGAGAAGTGCCTGACCACAGCTTTTCTTGTGTGGGCCTGGATGTGGCCCCCAGGGTCTGAGTATCTGACTTTCCCACTTCTCTGCCCTGGGGACATCTTTGTGTGAGTGAGGAGCTGTGGCAGAGTGGGGGAACTGAGGCAGGTGTGCTGCTGGGCCTCAGCTTCCCTGTCTTTGTGGGTTGTGTGAGAAGGGTGCTCTCCATGCTGGCTGCCTGTTAGCATCACCTGGCGCGATTTTAACAAACGCCGACCCCCTCTCCTCCACGCCTCAACATTGGTGCGTTTTAAAGTGCCTTCAGGTGATTCTATCACCTAACACCCTACTCAACTGCCCCACCTTCCTCCCTGGACACAGTCACAGCTGGGACCTTCACCTTGTGTCCCAAGTGCCGGCTCAGTCCTGCTGAGAAGTCCTGTCCCTGAGCTCTTGCTGCCTCAGTTTCCCCATGTGGAAAATTAGGATGTTGGAGCACAGAACCCAACAGGTCAGGTGAAATGGAGCCAGGATTCTGCCGTTCTTTTCTGAACTTGCTCCCCTTTCCTCAGCTATGATTGGCCCCACCCCCAGTTCCCAGCCATTGCCTCATTCTCTTGGCTTGGCCCTCTAAAGCAACTGGCTCAAGGGCAGCCATGAAACCCACTCAGAGCCAGGGAGAGGCAAGGAGATTTTCTGCAGCTTCTGGGAAGGCAAGTTTTCTTTTGTTTTGTGGCTGTTTTGTGGAACTGTGGGGGCAGGACGGGGGTTTTATCTGCTGTGTGGGGTAGGAGAATGAGGCCAGGTGGGTGACCCCGGTGAGGAGATCCCAGAGCCAGGAAACTGACATTGAAATTATTAACTTAGGTACAGACTTTACTCTCATTTCACCATTTACTATTGAATTTTAAAAACTTATATCTAAGCCTCATATTAGCATATTCTTATATGAACTTTGTACTCTTTGGAATTAGTTGAGAGAACCCTCGGTTGTGCCGTCAACCCGGGTACACCAAGAATCTCAGTTATGTACATTCATTTGCAGAGTAAACCTGTAATGGTTTGGAATTGTTTGAAGGCCTCCAAGCCCTGGGAGACAATATCTTCCTGCATTGAGATTCAAAATAGACAAACACTGATTGTAAAGATAAACACAGGAGCTTGAATTGCTTCCATTTTGTCATTCTGGGTGACCATTTGAAGATTTCGTGCTTACAATTTCAACTTTTTTTTTTTTAATTTATTTTTGGGACAGAGAGAGACAGAGCATGAACGGGGGAGGGGCAGAGAGAGAGGGAGACACAGAATCGGAAACAGGCTCCAGGCTCCGAGCCATCAGCCCAGAGCCTGACGCGGGGCTCGAACTCACGGACGGCGAGATCGTGACCTGGCTGAAGTCGGACGCTTAACCGACTGCGCCACCCAGGCGCCCCTCGTGCTTACAATTTCAAACAGTGGAGGCTTGAAAACCACGACATGAAAGACTTTTAGTTTTAGTTGGTAAACGTACATATTAGTTCATATGTGAGCTATAATAACTGAATTTGAATAACACCATTAAGATTCAAGCATTGTTTTTCAATTGTTTTAAAACCAACGAACAAATCAAGAAAATATTATATCAGTGGTGAGGTTTTGTGGCTTCCCGAATTGTAGTGTTTGCAGATATTTCAGTTTTATTAAAATTTGCTTAGTTACTGGACAATCATTTACATTATTACATGAAGTGTTTTAGAAGAAGGGAAATATGTTTTCACCGTCTGCACTTCTTTTATGGTCATCATAAAGATTTTATTATTATTGCTGAAAATTATTTTATAGGAGGGAGGTATCAAAAATGATCCCCTCTGAGTGTCAGATACACTGGGAACCACCTTACCTGTGTTGGCAATTAATGTTGAATGAACCAATGAAAGAAGGTGAGATTCCACATAGTTACCACCGGGTGCCGCTGTTCTCCAAGCCAACGTCTCAGTTCCAAATCTGGTCCTAGCTCCTGTCCAGCGTTTGGACATTTCTTCCCAGGCTCCACCTTGGTCTCAGAGGCCCCTACTCCCGTTCCCTGCAATCTACTCACTCCAGAACCACTTGCAGGATCTTTCCTACCAGCAGCTCTGACCAAGTCCCTCCACCCTCTTCCAGGGTTCCCCAAATATATCTACGCTGACTCTCACCTCTGGGCTTTTGCATTTACTGTCTCCTCTGCCTGAGATTCTTTTCTTCTTCATTAAAAAAATTAATTATTTGGGGCGCCTGGGTGGCTCAGTCGGTTGAGCGTCTGACTTCGGCTCAGGTCATGATCTCAGAGCTCGTGAGTTCGAGCCCCGCCTCGGGCTCTGTGCTGACAGCTCGGAGCCTGGAGCCTGCTTCGGATTCTGTGTCTCCCTCTCTCTCTGCCCCTTCCCCACTCGCATTCTGTCTCCATCTCTCTCAAAAATAAATAAACATTAAAAAAATTTTTTTTAATTAATTTTTTGATAAGTTTGAAATGTTATAATTTGTAAATTTAAGGTGTAGAGCATGTTACTTTGGTGTGTGTGTGTGTATATATGAATATGATTGCCATTGAAACAATGTTTATCACATTACATCATAGTACAGTGTTACTGACTATATTCATTATACTGTGCATTAGATATCTATGGCAATTTCAGTACTCATTGCAAGTTTATACTCTTAAAGACCATCAGTCATTTTCCTCTGCACCCTCATTCTCTGGAAATCACCATTTTATTCTGTTCTTTTCCATAGATTTTACATATAAGTGACATCATTAGTACTTGTCTTTCTCTGTCTGAATTATCTGGCTTAACATGATGTGCTCAAGGTCCATCCATGCTGTCACAAATGGTGTCTTGGGTGTAGTTAGTGGAGTTCAGCTTCCCCTACATCTTTCTGTCTCCATTGCTTGTTCTCCCTGTTTTGTTCACTGTTGATGTTTGTTGGTTTCTATCTGGCTCTTTCCATCTGTACTTCTCCTTTCTTGTTCCTCCGGACTTCACTTCCATTCAAACATGTATTGAGCACTTACTGGGAGGACTGGCCTCAGCCTAGGCTCCCTGGGTGTGAAGGGGAAGGACTGAGGGAGGTAGTTTCTGATATTTTCTTGCTTACCTTCCTATGATGAGCAGCTCATCACCTACCAAGGAAGCTCAAGCTGGTTAGTGAGGTAGCATTCTTTCAAGTACTGACCCCAAACTGCATCTCCACCCCTTTCTCCATGGTCCCAAGACTACACAGACCTCACCTCTTTCTCCAAAAAGAGATTTCACCTTTCCTTTATAATGCTGCAATGTGCCTGTTCTGGAAATGTGTATCAAGGAGAACATAGACCACTGAATAACCACTGCTGTGATGGTGGAAGCCCACAGGGCTCTGGGTGTTTAGCAGAGGCTGAGGGGGGGGGTCAGTCTGGTGGGCTTCCTGAAGGAGGCAACGTATAAGCTGAGTCCCTGTAGGGTGAGTGAGATGTGGCTGGGGAAAAGGTGAGGAAAGTGTTCCAGGCAGCAGGAGGCGGAGGTGAGAGAACATACTTTTGGGAACCAAAATTGTTTTGAGTGGCTTTAGAACATTGTGTTTGAGTGAGGCTGCTGTGGTCAATAAAGGGATAATGGGAACCCTGGAGCAGTGACCCCTGTGGGAGACAAGTGGCACCTTTTTCTTTTGTATTTCCTAGTGGTTTGCTGGGAGGCCATTTATACTGTCTCTCCCTCTCCTTGCCCGCCCCAGTTTCCAGGTATGTGGCTGCATTCTTCCAAGCATAGGGTTTTTTGTTTTTTGGTTTTTTTTAAGTTCTTTTATTTGAGTGTAGTTGACATACAGTGTTACATTAGTTTCAGGTGTACAACATGGTGATTTGACAAGTTTATATGTTATGCTATGCTCATCACGAGTATGGCTACCATCTGTCACCATACAATACTATTGCAGTATCATTGACTATATTACTTATGCTGTGCCTTTTATTCCTATGACTTATTTGTTCCATAACTGGAAGCCTGTATCTCCCGCTCCCCTTCACCCATTTTGTCCAGCTCCTACCCTCCTCCTCTCTGGCAACCATCAGTTCTCTGTGTTTACAGGTCTGCTGCTGCTTTTTGTTGTCGTTGTTTTGATTTGTGTGTGTGTTTTTTTTTAAAGATTCCACATATGAGTGAAATCATATGGTATTTGTCTTTCTCAGTCTGACTTACTTCATTTAGCGTAATACCCTCTAGCTTCATCCATGTTGCCACAAATGACATGATCTCATCCTTTTTTATGTCTGTGCAATATTCCTCTGTATGTGTGTGTGTGACATCTTCCTTATCCATTTTTCTATAGATGGACATTTAGGTTGCTTCCATATCTTGGCTATTGTAAATAATGCTGAAATAAACACAGAGTGCATTTATCTATCTTTTTGGATTAGTATTTTCATTTTCTTTGAGTAAATCCCCAGTGTAATTATTGGATCATATAGTGTTTCTATTTTTGGGGGGAAACCACTATACTGTTTTCTATAGTAGTTGTACAAATTTACATTCCTACCAACAGTAAATGGCAGCTTCCTTTTCTCCACATTCTCACTAACGTGGTTATTTCTTGTCATTTTGATTTTAGCTATTTTGACAAGTGTAAGGTGATATCTTACTGTGGCTTTGATTTACATATCCCTGATGATTAGTGATGTCGAGCATCGTTTCATGTGTCTGTTGTCTTTTCATGTGTATGTTCAGGTCCTTTGCCCTTTTTAAAATCAGATTGTGGATATAATTAGGGGAAGATGGTGGCATAGGAGGACACTGGGCTCACCTCATCCTACTGATCAGTTAGATTCCACCCACATCGGCCTAAATAACTCAGAAAACCACCAGAAGAATAGCAGAACAGAGTCTCCAGAGCAAGCATAGACAAGAGGCCCACAGAAGGAAGGGCGGAGAGGCAGTGCACGCTCCACGGACTGGCGGGAGGGAGCCAGGGCGGTGGAGGGGCAGCCCGCCCAGCAAGGCAGAGCCCCCAAGTCTGGCTTGCAAAAGTGGAGGGGCCAGACTGCGTGAGTTCTGACAGCCAGTGGGACTTAACATCTGGAATGTTAAAAGTCAATCGCTCTGCTCTCATAGAGAAGGAAGGGTGAGAGGACTCCTCTAAAAAGACTGTGGGACAGAGAGCCTGTGGGGATACCGGCTGGAACCACTTTTTGAAAAATGCCTGGGGCCTACTGGAGGGAGAGTTGTTGAGTCCCTGGAAGGACAGAGCTCCATGGGGGAACAAAGGCACTGGCAAGCGCCATTTCCCTCTACCATCCCCCAGCCGAAATTCCAAAGGGAACCAGTTCCCGCCACCGAACTTGCTTGCACTGCGCAAACACCCAATGCTGTGCTTCTGTGGATCCATCCCTCCGACAGGTCTGCCTCCCTCCCAGTGCTGCAGGGCCCCTCCTGCAGGGGACCACTGATGGCAAAGCTAGCTAAGGTTGCCCCTCCCACCCCTGTGCACCTTGTGGATCCACCCCGTCTAATACGCCCTTGGCCAGATCCCATCGAAGCAGCACCACAAGCCTGGCAATGTGCAAGTAGCCCAGACAGGGGCCACACCACTCCACAGTGAGTCCTGCCCCTGGGAGAGGGGAAGATAAGGTACACACCAGTCTGACTGTGGCCCACTGGTGGGCTGGGGGCAGACATCAGGTCTGGCTGTGGTCCTGCCCACCAACACAAGTTTCTCCAGACAGCACAGGGGAAGTGCCCTGCAGTTTGGAGCTACCACAGGGTCAGAAAACTAGCCAAAATGATGAAACGGAAGAATTCTCCTCAAAAGAAACTCCAGGAAGTAGCGACAACTAATGAATTGATCCAAACTGATTTAAGCAATACAATTGAACAAGAATTTAGAATAATAGTCATAAAATTAATCGCTCGGCTTGAGAAAAGCATAGAGGACAGCAGAGAATCTATTGCTACAAAGATCAAGGGACTAAAAAATAGTCATGATGAATTAAAAAATGCTATAAATGAGGTGCAAAATAAAATGGAGGTGGCCAGAGCACGGATTGAAGAGGCAGAGGAGAGAATAGGTGAATTAGAAGATAAAATTATGGAAAAAGAGGAAGCTGAGAAAAAGAGAGATAAAAAAAATCCAGGAGTATAGGGGAGAATTAGAGAACTAAGTGATGCAATCAAATGGAACAATATCTGTATCATAGGAATTCCAGAAGAAGAAGAGAGAGAGAAAGGGGCTGAAGGTGTACTTGAACAAATCATAGCTGAGAACTTCCCTGATCTGGGGAAGGAAAAGGGCATTGAAATCCAAGAGGCACAGAGAACTCCCATCAGACGTAACTTGAATCAATCTTCCACACGACATATCATAGTGAAACTGGCAAAATACAAGGATAGAGAATTCTGAAAGCAGCTAGATATAAATGGGCCCTAACATACAAAGGTAGACACATAAGGGTAGTATCAGACCTATCTACTGAAACTTGGCAGGCCAGAAAGGAATGGCAGGAAATCTTCAATGTGATGAACAGAAAAAAATATGCAGCCAAGAATCCTTTATCCAGCAAGCCTGTCATTCAGAATAAAAGGAAAGATAAAGGTCTTCCCAAACAAAAACTGAAGGAACTCATCACCACTAAACCAGCCCTACAAGAGACCCTAAGGGGGACTCTGTAAGTGAAATGTTGCAAGGATCACAAAGTACCAGAGACATCACTACAAGCATGAAACCTACAGATATCACAATGACTAAACCCATATCTTTCAATAATAACACTGAATGTAAATGGGCTAAATGCTCCAACCAAAAGACATAGGGTATCAGAATGGATGAAAAAACAAGACCCGTCTATTTTCTGTCTACAAGAGACTCATTTTATTTTATTTAAAAAAATTTTTTTTTCAACGTTTATTTATTTTTGGGACAGAGAGACACAGAGCATGAACGGGGGAGGGGCAGAGAGAGAGGGAGACACAGAATCGGAAACAGGCTCCAGGCTCCGAGCCATCAGCCCAGAGCCTGATGCGGGGCTCGAACTCACGGACCGCGAGATCGTGACCTGGCTGAAGTCGGACGCTTAACCGACTGCGCCACCCAGGCGCCCCAACAAGAGACTCATTTTAGACCTGAGGACACCTTCAGATTGAAAGTGAAGGGATGGAGAACTATCTATCATGCTACTGGAAGTCAAAAGAAAGCTGGAGTTGGGGCGCCTGGGTGGCGCAGTCGGTTAAGCGTCCGACTTCAGCCAGGTCACGATCTCGCGGTCCGTGAGTTCGAGCCCCGCGTCGGGCTCTGGGCTGATGGCTCAGAGCCTGGAGCCTGCTTCCGATTCTGTGTCTCCCTCTCTCTCTGCCCCTCCCCCGTTCATGCTCTGTCTCTCTCTGTCCCAAAAATAAATAAACGTTGAAAAAAAAAATTTAAAAAAAAAAAAAAAGAAAGAAAGCTGGAGTAGCCATACTTATATCAGACAAACTAGACTTTATATTAAAGGCAGTAACGAGATGAAGAAGGGCATTATATAATAATTACAGGATCTATCCATCAGGAAGAGCTAACAAATATAAATGTCTATGCACCAAATATGGAAGCCCCCAAATATATAAAACAATCACAAACATAAGCAATCTTATTGATAAGAATGTGGTAATTGCAGGAGACTTTAATATTCCACTTACAACAATGGACAGACCATATAGACAGAGAATCAATAAAGAAACAAGGGCCCTGAATGATATACTAGACCAGATGGACTTGACAGATACATTCAGAACTTTTCATCCTAAAGCAGCAGAATATACTTTCTTCTCGAGTGCACATGGAACATTCTCTAAGATAGATCACATACTGGGTCACAAAACAGCCCTTAAGTAGTATAAAAGAATTGAGGTCATGCCATGTACACTTTCAGACCACAATGCTGTGAAACTTGAAATCAACCACAGGAAAAAGTCTGGAAAACCTCCAAAAGCATGGAGGTTAAAGAACACCCCACTAAAGAATGAATGGGTCAACCAGGCAATTAGAGAAGAAATTTAAAAATATATGGAAACAAATGACAATGAAAATACAACAATCCAAACGCTTTGGGATGCAGCGAAGGCAGTCTTGAAAGGAAAATACATTGCAATCCAGGCCTATCTTAAGAAACAAGAAAAATCCTAAATACAAAATCTAATAGCACACCTAAAGGAAATGGAAGCAGAACAGCAAAGATACTCCAAGCCCAGCAGAAGAAGAGAAATAATAAAAATCAGAGCAGAAATAAACAATATAGAATCTAAAAAAACTGTAGAGCAGATCAATGAAACAAAGAGTTGTTTTTTTTTTAAAAATAAACAAAATTGATAAACCTCTAGCCAGGCTTCTCAAAAAGAGAGTGCTGGTCTGGAGGAGCTGTCTGTCTGGTTCCACAGCGTCCATCCCGCTCCAGAAGACATGGAACTACCCTGCGTGGAGGGGCATGGTTTAGTGTATGCTGGTCCTGCATTCACTGTGGGCCCCTAGAGGGATCCCTGAGACCCGACCTTGGTGGTGGTGGGAGAAAAATGGCGACCCCCCCACCCCCGGCCTCTTCTTTACAACCTGGTGTCCCAAATCACTCCTTTGGAGCCGTCCTCACTGTGCCTCAGGTGTAGACAAGGCTTGTCTGTCTCACTTGGCTGACTCCTTTGCCCTGGTGCTTGGATGGGAATTAAACTCCTGTTCCATGTGCCCTGGTACTGGGGAAGTGCCTCCCGGTATGCTGTCCCAGCTGTTTTTTCCCTGTGCTGCAGCCCTTCAGAGGAGGGTACCTGTTTCTCCTGCTGTGGACTGCGCCCCTGATCTGCCACTGAACCCCGGGGGGTGGCTCCCCTCCTACCCAGGTGTGTGAACAGGGCAGCTGGCCCCAGTCCAAAGATGGGATCTGCAGTTAGAGATGGGATCCCTCTCCGTCCCGGTTGGAGGTTTTTTCTCTTGTCCAGATACAGTCCTATGCTTCTGCAGCCACTCTTTCTCTTCCCTTTGTTTTTCGGCAGAAGGGGACCTTTCCGCTTTGTGCCTATACGGCCCATTTTATCTCCCCTAGTTTGCAATCACCCACCTATGGTCCCTCAGGTTGCCCCGGTTTCTCCCTGGTAGACTTAGTCTATTTTTCCTCCCAGACTCTTGGGGTTCAAAGTCCTTTGGCTTCAGCACTTCTTTGTTTGAGAGACGCAGGAAGTACAGATCCCCCTACTTCTCTGCCATGTTGGCCCCTCTCTGAAATTATTTTTTAGGGGACACCTGGGTGGCTCAGTTGGTTAAGCGTTCAACTTTGGCTCAGGTCAGGATCTCATGGTTTGTGGGTTTGAGCCCCGCATTGGGCTCTGTGCTGATAGTTCAGAGCCTGGAGCCTGCTTCAGATTCTGTTTCTCCCTCTCTGTCTCTCTCTCTCAAAGATAAAATAAAAATAAATAAATAAAATTGTTTTTTAGTCTCTATGTCATTAATTTCTGCTTCAATCCTTATTATTTTCTTCCTTCTACTCACCTTAGACTTTGTTCTTCTTTTTCTATTTTGCTTAGGTTTAAGTTTAGTTATTTATTTGAGCTTTTTTTGTTTGTTTGTTTCTTGAGGTAAGCCTGCATTATTATATATTTCCCTCAACTGCTTTTCCTGAGTCCCAAAGAATTTGGATCATTGTGCTTTTATTTTCATTTGTCTCTGTGTATTTTTTTTTATTTCTTCTTTGATTGTTTCATTGACCTATTGGTTGTTTAGTGTCATGTTGTTTAGCCTTTACATATTTGTGTCTTTTCTAGTTTTTTTTGTTGTTGTTGTTGTGATTGATATCTAGTTTCATACTGCTGTGGTCAGAAAAGATGTATGGTATGATTTCAGTCTTCTTAAATTTATTGAGACTTGTCTTGTGGCCGACCATGTGATCTATCTTGGAGAATGTTCCATGTACCCTTGAAAAGAATGTGTTTTCTTATTTGGAATGGAATGTTCTTTAAATACCTGTTAAATCCATTGAGTCTAATGTTTCATTCAAAGACACTGTTTCCTATTGATTTTTCTGCATGGATGATCTATCCATTGACATAAGTGTACTAGGGGTGTTAAAGTCCCCTACTATTTTATTACCATCAATTTCTCTCTTTATGTCTGTTACTATTTATTTGGGTATTCCAGTGTTGGGTGCATAGATATTTACAACTTTTATATCCTCTTATTGGATTGATCTCTTTATCATTATGTAATGCTCTTCTTTGTCTCTTGTTACAGTATTTGTTTTAAAGTATATTTTGTCTGATATAAGTATTTCTACCCTGGCTTTTTTTTCCACTTCCATTTGCATGGGAAACATTTTTCTATCCATTCATTTTCAGCCTGTATGTGTCTTTAGGTATGAGGTGAATCTCTTGCAGGCAGAATATAGCTGGGTCTTTTTTTTTTTTTTAATCCATTCTGCCACTTTGTGTCTTTTGATTGGAGCATTTGGGTCACTTGCATTTAAAGTAATTATTTATAGGTATGTACTTATTGTCACTTTGTTATTTGTTTTCTGTTTATTTTTGTAGGTGTTCTCTGTTCCTTATTCTCTTGCTCTCTTTGTGATTAATGAGCTTCTGTAGTGTTATGTTTGGCTTTCTATTTTTTGTGTGTCTATTATAGGTTTGGGTTTGTAGTTACCATGAGGTTCTTATAGAACATCCTAAGTATGCAACAGTCTAATTAATTTGATGGTCATTTAAGTTCAAACACATTAAAAATATAAACTTCTTTCTTTTTTTCCCTCTCTTCCACATTTTATGTATATGCTACCATATTTTACATATTTTTATTCATAATTTTCTTATATCTAACTGTGGCCATTTTCTTTTCCACTTGAAATCCTTTTAATGTTTCTTGTAAGACCAGTTAAGTGATGATAAACTCTTTTATGTTTCTCTGGGAAACTTTATGTCTCTTTTGAATATGAATGATAAGCTTGTTGGGTAGAGTATTCCTGGTTTTAGGTTTTTTCCTTTCAGCACTTTGAGGATAGGCCACTCTCTTCTGGCTTGCAATGTTTCTGCTAAAAATCAGCTGATAGCCTTATTTTCCCTTGTAAGTAATTTTTTGCCTGTCTCTCGCTGCCTTAAAAATTCTCTCATCTTTGATGCTTTAATTATTATGTGTCTTGGTGTGGGCCTCCTTGGGTTCATCTCGTTGGGAACTCTCTGTACTTCTTGGACCTGGATGTTTATTTCCTTATCTATTTAGGGAAGTTTTCAGCTATTATTTATTTTCTTTCTTTTTTTATTTTTTTTAATGTTTATTTTTGAGAGAGAGACAGAGACAGAGCATGAGTGGGAGAGGGGCAGAGAGCAAGGGAGACACAGAATTCAAAGCAGGCTCCAGGCTCTGAGCTGTCAGCACAGGGTCTGACGTGGGGATTGAACTCAAGAACCGCGAGATCATGACCTGAACTGAAGTTGGATGTTTAACCAAATGAGCCACCCAGGTGCCCCTCAGCTATTATTTCTGCAAATAAGTTTTCTTTTCCCTTTCTTTCTTTCTTTCTTTCTTTCTTCTTCTGAGACCCCAATAATGCAAATGTTTATTCATTTGATGTTGTCCAAGAGATCCTTTAAACGATCATTTAAAAAAATCAATATCCCAGGGTGTGTAAATGGCTCAGTCAGTTAAGTGTCCAACTTTGGCTCAGGTCATGATATCACGGTTTGTGAGTTTGAGCCCTGCAATGGGATATGTGCTGACAGCTCAGAGCCTGGAGTCTGCTTCGGATTCTGTCTCTCCAGCTCTCTCTGCCCCTACCTCACTCACACTCTCTCTCTCTCAAAAATAAATAAACATTTAAAAAAAGTTAAAAAAAAAATCTCCCTCCCTCCTACTATTTATTTATTTGTTTGTTTGTTTATTTTTGAGAAAGACAAAGTGTGAGTGGGGAAGGGGCAGAGAGAAAAGGGAGACAGAGTATCTGAAGCAGGCTCTGCACTTATGTGGGGCTTGAACTCATGAACCATGAGATCGTGACCTGAGCCAAAGTTGGACACTTAGCAAACTAAGCCACCCAGGTGCCTGTCTGTCTCCCTTCCCCTTCCCCTCTCCCTCCCCTGTTCAGCTTGAGTGCTTTCTATTACCTTGTCTTCTAGATCACTGATTCATTCTTCTGCATCCACTAGTGCATTGTTAATTCCATCTTGTGTGTTTTTTATTTCAGTTACTGTATTCTTCAACTCTGGTTCCTTTTTATATTTTCTATCTCTTTATTGAAAGTCTCACTCAGTTCTTTCATTCTTCTCTCCAGCTCGGTGAGTATCTTTATGATCATAACTTTAAATTCTTTATCAGGCAAATTGCTTATCTCTGTTTCATTTAGTTTTTCTGAGGTTTTGTCTTGTTTCTTTTGGAGAATATTCCCATTTTGCTTGACTTTCTGTGTTTGTTTCTATGGGTTAGGTGGAACAGCTACTTCTATAAATGAAGGAATGGTCTTGTGTATGGTTGTCCTCTATGCATACTGTGTATGGTTGGTGACTTTGCTGGATGACTGGAGCTGTGGCCACTGTGGGCTGGGGGTCCTGGGGTTTTCCATACAGTGGACATTGTTTCAGGAGAGCTAAAGGTGAAATGGATGCAGGTCAGGGTGTCCCAGTTTTCTATGTGTTGAGGGCACACTGGTAGGTAGCCGAAGCTGAAATGGCTGCAAACTGGGGCACTCCAGGATGCCCTGGCGAGGTGGCTGGAGCTGAGGGCGTATGTGGATCAGGAGGTCCTTGAGCTCTCTGTGCAAGGGGTACTCTGGCAGGATAGATGAAACCAAAGTGGGTGCATGCTGGAGGGACCTGGGGCTCTATGTACAGAGGGCACCTTGGCAGGATAGCTGAAGCTGAAGTGGATATAAACTGGGGTGTTCCAGGGTCTTGGCACAAAGGGTACCCTGAAGAGGTGGCTGGAACTTAGGCGGGGTACAGATTGGGGGGTTCCTGGGGCTTTCTGCACAGGATAGCTGGTAGGGCAGCTAAAGCTAAAATGAGTGTGGCTCAGTTTGGTCTTGGGCTCTTTGCACAAAATGTGCCCTGGAAGGACAGCTGAAGCTTAATTGGATGCAAGCTGTGGTGTCCCAAGGTAGTCACCACAGTGGGCATTTTGGCCCAATGACTGGAACTGAAACCAGTGTAGGTGGGGGTGTAGCAGGGTGCTTCACACAGTGGGCACCTAACATAGCATCTGGATATGAAGCAAATGTCAACAGAGAGGTTCTGGAGCACTCTGTGCCCTAGCAAGAGGTGCCCTAGCATGCTGTCTGAAGCCAAAGTGGTGTGGCCTTGGGATGTTCCGGAGGGCTTTGTGTCCCTGTATCACTTTGGCACAAAGTCTGGGATTGCAATGAACGCTAACCAGGGATATCCTGGTGTGCACCACCCTGTGGACACCTTGGTGGGGTAGCTGGGCTGGTGCGGGCTATAGATCCAGTGTTCTCTGAGGCAAAAAGCTGGTTAGACTGTCCAGACTGCTCATTAGTCTGTGCTTTCAAGATAGGGGGTAGTGTAGACCATGTCTGTCAGCCCTGCCATCCACAGAGCGTTACAGCAGATCCTCCCCACCATTTGGTGGAGTTCACACTGGCTCTTTTAAATGCTAATTGATCTTGTAAACTACAGCTTTTTTTCTGTGCCCAAGGACAGAGGTACCTGTTCCTGGTCCCTTAGTACTATTCCTCCCCACTGCAGTTTGAAGTGTTGGGGGTGGGGATTCCCTTTGTACCATGTCTTCATGTCTCTTACTGTTCTCTCTGTGGTCTATCTTTTGTTGTGTAGAGGAACTGTTTTATAAATAGGTGTAATTTGATGGAAGAGGTGAGTTCAGGGTCTTCTTATATTGATACCATCTTGGACCAGAACCCCTAGCGTTGTGTTTTATCATTTAAAAAATCTTTTCAAATATCAGTGGGAAAAATAATATTTCATTGTGTAAATGAAAAGAAATTAGCATTTCCCTTGTAAGTGGCATGGTTGGACAACGTTTTCAGATATGCCTGTGCATATTATGAGGCTTCTCACCCACTGGAGAATATAGATCATCTTGGGAACAAAAGAAAACCTCCATCCTCTGTCCATGTGGGTGGGAAGTGATGTAGTGGTTTTCCTACTCTCCTTTGATTTATCTGTTTTCCCTCTCCTTTTATGTCCTTTCAGAGTTTTAAATTTCTCTCTTCTCCGTTGGAGGCCAGGGTCCCATTGGCCTATTGCTTTGTCCTTATCTGGGGCTGCCTTTGGACTCAAAGGACAGGGCTGTGAAACCCCAGGAAGGTATTCCATGTGAGAAAATTCTGATGTGCTTCATAAATTTCCCATTTTAATTCTCAAAACATCTGCCTATGGTGGGTGATGAAATTTGAAGTGAGGTTGGCGAGCAAATGACTAAGAAAGAATTCTGAGACATTTTTGGTGCAAAAAGGTGATTTCATTATAGCACGGGAGTAGGAGCTGTGGGCAGAAAGAGCTGCGTTGGAGTTGTGAGGATGACTGATTATATACCTTTAAGTCTGGGGAAAGAGAGGGGAGAGAGATAAGTCAGTTTCTAAGAAATTTCTGTCTGCGGAGAGCAGGGTCTTACAGGACCCTGAAGATTTAGCTATTGTCAAGATAAGGTGGCTTTTAGTTTTTAATAAAATGTAAACATTAAGGCATTAAGGCAACCATAAACTCCTTGAGGAATGTTACACTGATTCATCTTTTGCTTCCTCTAGTCTACTATTTATTCTATCTAGTGTATTTTAAATTTCATTTATTGTGTTTTTCATGTCTGATTACTTCCTTTTTATCTCTTTGTTAAGTATTTCACTGATGTCTCACTGATGTCTTAAGTCCAATGAGTATCATTATGATTAGTACTTTAAACTCTCTATCAGGCATTGTAGTAATTTCCATTTGGCTTAGGTTTCTTGGTGTTATTTTGTCCTGTTCTTTCATTTGGGACATATTCCTCTGTCTCCTCCTTTTGTCTAACTTTCTGTGTATGTTTCTCTGTGAGGAATGTCAGCTACATCATCTGATCTTGAAGATAATGGCTTTACAAAGAAGAGGTCCTGTAGTGGCCTGCAGTGCAGTGTCCCCTGCACACAGAACCCGGCACTTGAGGGGTGTCTCCTATGCCTGATGTGTGTACCCTGTTTTAGCTGAGCCACTTTTTCCTTTAGTCCAGTCATCTGCAATGGCTTTCCCTGCCTGTTGTGGGCAGTGTTTGGTCCTTTTGGTGTTAGTGGGCCAGTCGGGGGTTGCCTTGGGCTTGTGTTGAGGCAGACCGGGCATTTTCCAGAGATACAGTAGCACTAAGCTGCAGGGTGCTTTCCCTGTTTTGTCCCCTGAGAAGCTTTCACTGGTGGATGGGGTCTGCAGTCAGACCAGTTGACTACCTCCAGCCCACTGCTGGCACCACGGTGACTAATGTGTGTGGTTATCTTTCTCTCTTGGGCAGGAGTCACTCTGGAGTGGGGGGCCTGTTGGGGCTGTTTGCACACTCCAGGCTTATGGCATTGCTTTGGATGGACTCAGGCCCAGAGCATACTGGGGATGGGGGGTGGTGTGGTGTGGTGGGCCATGGCATTAGTAAGTTTGCATGCCACAGGTCTGCTGTGGGAGTGGCCTTGCAGCACTATGATGGAGGCAAGTCCGTCTGGAGAGGGTAGATCTGCCAAAAGTGACCTGGAGGGGCGGAGTGGCAGGAGGCTGTGTTAGCCAGTTAGGTAGCAAGTGTTGGCATATTGCTGGTTCCTACAGGTGGATATGTGTTTATGCTGGGGGACAAAGAGGGAGATGGTACCTGCCAGCTTCTTCCTTCCTGTAGGCATCTTCCTGTGATCTCTGTTCCTCCAGGACATGCTCTAAGATTAGCAAGTAACTCTCCCTCCTATATGCCCAGGCATTTTTTTAAACTGCTGCTTCTGCACTGTATCTCCATGGGCTGTTTGTTGTGCTGTCTCTTTAAGGGTGGGGATTCAATTTCCTCTTGCCCTCCTAGTTCTCCCAGAGTTGAGCCTTCTTATTTTTTAAAATCCAGGTTTTAAATCCTGGTTGTACAAACTCTTGAATTGAGGGCCCTCTGGTCTTCAAAGCCAAGTGTTATGGGGATTCATCTTCCCCATGCAGGCTCCCTGGTATGAGGGCATGTTTCTCTCCTTTCTCTATGCCTGCAAGTGTCTCTCCCTCCTGGGTATGGTCTGTAGGTTCTTTTTGCTCCTGACTGCACTTCTGCTTTTCCTGCCCTCTTCGATGTGGCCTCTTCTCAACATTTAATTTTGGAGTTTTTTTCTGCTAGTCTTTGGGCTGTTTTCTGGGTTATTTACACTGACTGTGAGTATTATCTAGTTGTATCCATGGGACAAGGTGAGCTTAGGATCCATCTTTCCTGGAAGTCCCCAGTACCATAGTGTTTTGATTATTACAACTTCGTAGTATATTTCAAAATCTGGGATTGTGATACCCCTAGAATTTTCTTTCTCAAGATTGCTTTGGCTATTTGGGATCTTTTGTGGTTCCATACAAATTTTAGGACTATTTCTTCTAGTTCTGTGAAAAATGCTCTTGGTATTTTGATAGGGATTACATTAAATCTGTAGATTTCTTTGGATAGTATGGATATTTTAGCAATACTGGTCCTCTGATACATGAGCCTGGAATATCTTCCCATTTGTTTGTGTTGTCTTCAGTTTCTTTCACCAATGTTTTATAGTTTTCAGAGTATAGGACATTCACTTCCTGGTTAAGTTTATTCCTAGGTATTTTATTATTTTTGGTGCAATTGTAAGTGGGATTTTTTCTTAATTTCTCTTCCAGCTACTTTACTATTAAGGTATAGAAATGCAACAGGTTCATGTATATTGACTTCTATCCTGCAACTTTACAGAATTTGTTTATCATCATAGTAGTTTTTTGATACAGCCTTTAGGGTTTTCTATATATATTATCATGTCACCTACAAATAGTGAAAATATTACCTCTTCCTTACCAATTTAGGTGTCACTATTAGTCTTCACAATAGGTCTCAAAGCCAAGGGGCTACATTTTATTTATTTATTTATTTATTTTCAATAAATGAAATTTATTGTCAAATTGGTTTCCATACAACACCCAGTGCTCATCCCAGAAGGTGCCCTCCTCAATACCCATCACTCAACCTCCCCTCCCTCCCACCCCCCATCAACCCTCAGTTTGTTCTCAGTTTTTAAGAGTCTCTTATGCTTTGAAGGGCCTACATTTTAAAACCCAGGTATGGAAAACAGCAAGAGAAGTTTCCAAATTAATGGGTAGCCAGCATTTGGAGAGGGCAATAAAGGAATAGGTATGTGACCTCTCCTCAATTCTCCACTTCCATGTGACGTAAAATAATCTATGGTGGGCCCACGTGCCTTACTTTTTGATAGTATTAATACAGGGCAATGGCTATATGAGGAATATTTGTTCATGAGATTCATGATGAGGCTCATTCTATCCCAGTCATGGTGGGGAATCAGTTTCTTATAATTGATGTGTTAGTGCAGTATTTTTAATAATTGATGAAAACCTGCTACTTTTTGGCAAGTTTAAAGTAGGTTTTATTTGATCAAGAGAGGCTTTTTTTTCTAAGTCATCAAAAAGAATGAGATCTCACCATTTGCAACAACATGGTTGGATCTAGAAGGTATAATGCTAAGTGAAATAAGTCAGAGCAAGACATATACTATATGATTCATTCATATGTGTAATTTAGGAAACAAAACATATAAACAGACAAAGGAAAAGAAGAAACAAATGAAAAACCAGACTCTTAAATACAGAGAACAAGCTGGTGGTTGCCAGAGGGGAGGTGGGTGGAAGGATGGGTGAAATAGGTGAAGGGATTAAGAGTACGCTTGTGATGAGCACTGAGTAATGTATAGACTTGTTAAATTATTATATTTTACTGTGTGAAGCCAATGTAACACTGTAAACTATATTTCAATAAAAAATTAAAATAAAAAAAACGTTAATGACACTTTCTTCTTCCTTCTCTAATTTCTTCTTGTTCTGATTTTCCTCAGGTGAGAAGGAAAGAGGAAAAGAACTAAGAAAACGCGATTGTGATCGTGAAAAGTCAGTAGTGTTTTCCACCCTACCACTGGGCTGGTCTAGCGAACTGCCTGCATAGTGTCTCTGCAGCAGAAATACCAGGGTCCTAGGACTTTCGGCAAGATGGCGGCTTAGGAGGACGCTGGGCTCACCGCACGTCCTGCTGATCACTAGGATTCCATCTACACCTGCCTAAATAACCCAGAAAACAACAGAGGATTAGCAGAACGGAGTCGCCGGAGCCAAACGCAGACGAGAGGCCTGCGGAAGAGGGTAGGAAGGGCGGCGAGGCGGTGCGCGCTCCAAGGACTGGCGGGAGGGAGCCGGGGCGGAGGGGCGGCTCGCCGGCCAAGCAGAGCCCCCGAGTCTGGCTTGCAAAAGCGGAGGGGCCTGACGGACTGTGTTCCCACAACAAGCGCGACTTAGCGTCTGGGAGGTCATAAGTTAACAGCTCTGCTCGGAAAGCGGGAAGGCTGGAGGACAAAGGGAGGGAGAGCTGCTGAGCCCCCTGACAACAGAGCTCAGTTTGGTGGGGAACAAAGGCGCTCGCCAGCGCCATCTCCCCCGCCCATCCCCCAGCCAAAATCCCAAAGGGAACCGGTTCCTGCCAGGGAACTTGCTCGCTCTGCGCAAACACCCAACTCTGCGCTTCTGCGGAGCCAAACCGCCAAACCTCCGGCAGCGGATCTGACTCCCTCCCGCTGCCACAGGGCCCCTCCTGAAGTGGATCACCTAAGGAGAAGCGATCTAAGCCTGCCCCTCCTGCCCCCGTGCACCTTGCCTACCCACCCCAGCTAATACGCCAGATCCCCAGCATCACAAGCCTGGCAGGGTGCAAGTAGCCCAGACGAGCCACACCACCCCACAGTGAATCCCGCCCCTAGGAGAGGGGAAGAGAAGGCACACACCAGTCTGACTGTGGCCCCAGCGGTGGGCTGGGGGCAGACATCAGGTCTGACTGCGGCCCCGCCCACCAACTCCAGTTATACACCACAGCACAGGGGAAGTGCCCTGCAGGTCCTCACCACGCCAGGGACTATCCAAAATGACCAAGCGGAAGAATTCCCCTCAGAAGAATCTCCAGGAAATAACAACAGCTAATGAGCTGATCAAAAAGGACTTAAATAACATAACAGAAAGTGAATTTAGAATAATTGTCATAAAATTAATCGCTGGGCTTGAAAACAGTATACAGGACAGCAGAGAATCTCTTGCTACAGAGATCAAGGGACTAAGGAACAGTCACGAGGAGCTGAAAAACGCTTTAAACGAAATGCATAACAAAATGGAAACCACCACAGCTCGGCTTGAAGAGGCAGAGGAGAGAATAGGTGAACTAGAAGATAAAGTTATGGAAAAAGAGGAAACTGAGAAAAAGAGAGATAAAAAAATCCAGGAGTATGAGGGGAAAATTAGAGAACTAAGTGATGCACTAAAGAGAAATAATATACGCATAATTGGTATCCCAGAGGAGGAAGAGAGAGGGAAAGGTGCTGAAGGGGTACTTGAAGAAATCATAGCTGAGAACTTCCCTGAACTGGGGAAGGAAAAAGGCATTGAAATCCAAGAGGCACAGAGAACTCCCTTCAGACGTAACTTGAATCGATCTTCTGCACGACATATCATAGTGAAACTGGCAAAATACAAGGATAAAGAGAAAATTCTGAAAGCAGCAAGGGGTAAACGTGCCCTCACATATAAAGGGAGACCTATAAGACTCGTGACTGATCTCTCTTTTGAAACTTGGCAGGCCAGAAAGAATTGGCACGAGATTTTCAGGGTGCTAGACAGAAAAAATATGCAGCCAAGAATCCTTTATCCAGCAAGTCTGTCATTTAGAATAGAAGGAGAGATAAAGGTCTTCCCGAACAAACAAAAACTGAAGGAATTTGTCACCACTAAACCAGCCCTACAAGAGATCCTAAGGGGGACCCTGTGAGACAAAGTCCCAGAGACATCACTACAAGCATAAAACATACAGACATCACAATGACTCTAAACCCGTATCTTTCTATAATAACACTGAATGTAAATGGATTAAATGCACCAACCAAAAGACATAGGGTATCAGAATGGATAAAAAAACAAGACCCATCTATTTGCTGTCTACAAGAGACTCATTTTAGACCTGAGGACACCTTTAGATTGAGAGTGAGGGGATGGAGAACTATTTATCATGCTACTGGAAGCCAAAAAAAAGCTGGAGTAGCCATACTTATATCAGACAAACTAGACTTTAAATTAAAGGCTGTAACAAGAGATGAAGAAGGACATTATATAATAGTTACAGGGTCTATCCATCAGGAAGAGGTAACAATTATAAATGTCTATGCGCCAAACACCGGAGCCCCCAAATATATAAAACAATTACTCATAAACATAAGCAACCTTATTGATAAGAATGTGGTAATTGCAGGGGACTTTAACACCCCACTTACAGAAATGGATAGATCATCTAGACACACGGTCAATAAAGAAACAAGGGCCCTGAATGACACATTGGATCAGATGGACTTGACAGATATATTTAGAACTCTGCATCCCAAAGCAACAGAATATACTTTCTTCTCGAGTGCACATGGAACATTCTCCAAGATAGATCATATACTGGGTCACAAAACAGCCCTTCATAAGTTTACAAGAATTGAAATTATACCATGCTTACTTTCAGACCACAATGCTATGAAGCTTGAAATCAACCACAGAAAAAAGTCTGGAAAACCTCCAAAAGCATGGAGGTTAAAGAACACCCTACTAACGAATGAGTGGGTCAACCAGGCAATTAGAGAAGAAATTAAAAAATATATGGAAACAAACGAAAACGAAAATACAACAATCCAAACGCTTTGGGACGCAGCAAAGGCAGTCCTGAGAGGAAAATACATTGCCATCCAGTCCTATCTCAAGAAACAAGAAAAATCCCAAATACAAACTCTAACAGCACACCTAAAGGAACTAGAAGCAGAACAGCAAAGGCAGCCTAAACCTAGCAGAAGAAGAGAAATAATAAAGATCAGAGCAGAAATAAACAATATAGAATCTAAAAAAACTGTAGAGCAGATCAACGAAACCAAGAGTTGGTTTTTTGAAAAAATAAACAAAATTGACAAACCTCTAGCCAGGCTTCTCAAAAAGAAAAGGGAGATGACCCAAATAGATAAAATCATGAATGAAAATGGAATTATTACAACCAATCCCTCAGAGATACAAACAATTATCAGGGAATACTATGAAAACTTATATGCCAACAAATTGGACAACCTGGAAGAAATGGACAAATTCCTGAACACCCACACGCTTCCAAAACTCAATCAGGAGGAAATAGAAAGCTTGAACAGACCCATAACCAGCGAAGAAATTGAATCGGTTATCAAAAATCTCCCAACAAATAAGAGTCCAGGACCAGATGGCTTCCCAGGGGAGTTCTACCAGACGTTTAAAGCAGAGATAATACCTATCCTTCTCAAGCTATTCCAAGAAATAGAAAGGAAGGAAAACTTCCAGACTCATTCTATGAAGCCAGTATTACTTTGATTCCTAAACCAGACAGAGACCCAGTAAAAAAAGAGAACTACAGGCCAATATCCCTGATGAATATGGATGCAAAAATTCTCAATAAGATACTAGCAAATCGAATTCAACGGCATATAAAAACAATTATTCACCATGATCAAGTGGGATTCATTCCTGGGATGCAGGGCTGGTTCAACATTCGCAAATCAATCAACGTGATACATCACATTAACAAAAAAAAAGAGAAGAACCATATGATCCTGTCAATCGATGCAGAAAAGGCCTTCGACAAAATCCAGCACCCTTTCTTAATAAAAACCCTTGAGAAAGTCGGGATAGAAGGAACATACTTAAAGATCATAAAAGCCATCTATGAAAAGCCCACAGCTAACATCATCCTCAACGGGGAAAAATTGAGAGCTTTTTCCCTGAGATCAGGAACACGACAAGGATGCCCACTCTCACCGCTGCTGTTTAACATAGTGCTGGAAGTTCTAGCATCAGCAATCAGACAACAAAAGGAAATCAAAGGCATCAAAATTGGCAAAGATGAATTCAAGCTTTCGCTTTTTGCAGATGACATGATATTATACATGGAAAATCCGATAGACTCCACCAAAAGTCTGCTAGAACTGATACAGGAATTCAGCAAAGTTGCAGGATACAAAATCAATGTACAGAAATCAATTGCATTCTTATACACTAACAATGAAGCAACAGAAAGACAAATAAAGAAACTGATCCCATTCACAATTGCACCAAGAAGCATAAAATACCTAGGAATAAATCTAACCAAAGATGTAAAGGATCTGTATGCTGAAAATTATAGAAAGCTTATGAAGGAAATTGAAGAAGATTTAAAGAAATGGAAAGACATTCCCTGCTCATGGATTGGAAAAATAAATATTGTCAAAATGTCAATACTACCCAAAGCTATCTACACATTCAATGCAATCCCAATCAAAATTGCACCAGCATTCTTCTCGAAACTAGAACAAGCAATCCTAAAATTCATATGGAACCACAAAAGGCCCCGAATAGCCAAAGGAATTTTGAAGAAGAAGACCAAAGCAGGAGGCATCACAATCCCAGACTTTAGCCTCTACTACAAAGCTGTCATCATCAAGACAGCATGGTATTGGCACCAAAACAGACACATAGACCAATGGAATAGAATAGAAACCCCAGAACTAGACCCACAAACGTATGGCCAACTCATCTTTGACAAAGCAGGAAAGAACATCCAATGGAAAAAAGACAGCCTCTTTAACAAATGGTGCTGGGAGAACTGGACAGCAACATGCAGAAGGTTGAAACTAGACCACTTTCTCACACCATTCACAAAAATAAACTCAAAATGGATAAAGGACCTAAATGTGAGACAGGACACCATCAAAACCTTAGAGGAGAAAGCAGGAAAAGACCTCTCTGACCTCAGCCGTAGCAATCTCTTACTCGACACATCCCCAAAGGCAAGGGAATTAAAAGCAAAAGTGAATTACTGGGACCTTATGAAGATAAAAAGCTTCTGCACAGCAAAGGAAACAACCAACAAAACTAAAAGGCAACCAACGGAATGGGAAAAGATATTCGCAAATGACATATCGGACAAAGGGCTAGTATCCAAAATCTATAAAGAGCTCACCAAACTCCACACCCGAAAAACAAATAACCCAGTGAAGAAATGGGCAAAAAACATGAATAGACACTTCTCTAAAGAAGACATCCGGATGGCCAACAGGCACATGAAAAGATGTTCAGCGTCGCTCCTTATCAGGGAAATACAAATCAAAACCACACTCAGGTATCACCTCACACCAGTCAGAGTGGCCAAAATGAACAAATCAGGAGACTATAGATGCTGGAGAGGATGTGGAGAAACGGGAACCCTCTTGCACTGTTGGTGGGAATGCAAATTGGTGCAGCCGCTCTGGAAAGCAGTGTGGAGGTTCCTCAGAAAATTAAAAATAGACCTACCCTATGACCCAGCAATAGCACTGCTAGGAATTTACCCAAGGGATACAGGAGTACTGATGCATAGGGCCACTTGTACCCCAATGTTCATAGCAGCACTCTCAACAATAGCCAAATTATGGAAAGAGCCTAAATGTCCATCAACTGATGAATGGATAAAGAAACTGTGGTTTATATACACAATGGAATATTACGTGGCAATGAGAAAAAATGAAATATGGCCTTTTGTAGCAACGTGGATGGAACTGGAGAGTGTGATGCTAAGTGAAATAAGCCATACAGAGAAAGACAGATACCATATGGTTTCACTCTTATGTGGATCCTGAGAAACTTACCAGGAACCCATGGGGGAGGGGAAGGAAAAAAAAAAAAAAAAAGAGGTTAGAGTGGGAGAGAGCCAAAGCATAAGAGACTGTTAAAAACCGAGAACTGAGGGTTGATGGAGGGTGGGAGGGAGGGGAGGGTGGGAGGGAGGGGAGGGTGGGTGATGGGTACTGAGGAGGGCACCTTTTGGGATGAGCACTGGGTGTTGTATGGAAACCAAGTTGTCAATAAATTTCATAAAAAAAAAAAAAAAAAAAAAAAAAAGAAATACCAGGGTCCTTTTCTAATTGATGATCATACTAGACTGACCCCTGGTGGCTGCTGTGTCTGGCACAAGACATTCTGCAGGTTCTTACAGCTGGTTTTCCCAGCCCTGTCCATTTCTATAACCTAGTTCAGTGGAATTTCCTCGTAAGGATGTTCTCAATATCCAATATGTTCTCTCCAGATTTCATGCCACTTCTAAAATAAATTTTTGATTCCAATTTTATAAAATGTACAGATTTGTAGCACTGTTGGGCCACATTTTCTATGATTTGCTTCATATAAAATTTCTCCTGAAAATAGAACCACAGATTCCCCTCCCCCATCCCCCCAGGAGACCATGAGAATACACTGATTGTGATCTCATTTGTTCTCATTAGGTTGACTGATGTGTCTCTGATGGTTTAGTTTAGGAGTGCATTTGTAAAGGAAGTATTTCTTATGGTGACTGTACATTTCCTATTAAAAGCAGAGGGTTAGAAGAGAATGTGCAGTAACCTACCTTTAGGGGGTGGGGAAAGGGGCATGGAGTTGGGGTGGAGGTGAGGGTGTGCTTTTCTCAAAAGGACAGTTATAGGGCAAGGAGAAAGAATGATGGAAGACAGTGGGTCTTTCTCAGCAGCAGCAAGGCATTCTGCCCTGGGGTTTGGGGTGGGCCATGCACTGTCAAGGGCTCAGGTCTGCAGATATTTTCAATAACGGCAGTAAAGGCATGCCTGCAAACACAAGTTCAGAAATGAGAGGGTGACTCAGGGTAAAAGAATCAAGTTACAGAAGGATGCTGGATGTGTTAAAATTTGCAAGCCCCCACTAGCTAACAGGAAAAGAAGGTGGGAGTTTGTGGGCATAGAAAGCTGATGCAGCCTTTTCTTTCCAGAAACAAAAGGGTGGTGGGTATGGGTCAGGAAGATCCCTCAGACTATGTATGGTAAGATACCTTACCCAAACTGATTCCTCTAAGAAACTTGCCCTGGGTTTGCTGTCACAGGGTTTTCTGGTAGGGACTGAAGTAAGAGCCATCCAGTGTCTACTGTGGGCCCACGTGTGTGGTGAAGAATGGGAAGTGCAGGGGGCAGGGTCAAGTGAGGTGGAAAGGAGCTCAGTGCGCCCCAGGTCTGTGGTCCATTCCCCCTGCCAGTATTGGTTAAATTCCCTAGAAAGTTTGCATTTCAAAGACTTAACACTTGACATGTCCTTGGAATAATTTATCACAGTGGCCAATAAAAATAGGAAGTGCTGCCATTTACTTATTTATTTTGAAAAATGTAGTTGAGATATAATTGACATAAAACATATTTCAGGTGTACAACATAATGATTTGATATTTGTATATATCACAGAATGATCACAGTAAGTCTCATTAACGTCCATCACCATATTTTTTGCCTTGTAAATAAGAACATTTAAGATTTGCTCTCTCAGCCACTCTCAGATATGTATTACAGTATTGTTTACTATAGTCACCCTATTGTACATCACATCCCGTGTTGTTTATTTTGATCCCCTTCACTGATTTCACCCTCCAACCACCAGTCAATTCTCTTTATCTATGAGTTGACTTTTTGTTTTATTAAAACATTTTAAAAATTATTTTTATTCAAGTAAAATTAATATACAGTGTTATATTAGTTTCAGGTACAAAAATAATGATTTAACAGTCCTATACATTTATCAATGTTCATCAACAAATGTATTTTTAATCCCCTTTATATCATTAATCCTTCCACCAACCTCCCCTCTGGCAACCACCAATGTGTTCTCTGTATTTAAGAGTCTGTTCCCTTGTTTGTCCTTTTTTTTTTTTTAATTTCTTGTTTTGTTTCTTAAATTCCACAAATGAGTGAAATCATGTGGAATTTGTCTTTCTCTGACTTTCTTCTGTTAGCATTACACCCTCTAAGTTACCATGTTGTTGCAAATGGTAAGATTTCCTTCCTTTTGTGGCTGAATAGTATGCCGTGTGTGTGTGTATAAATGTTTATCTTTATCCATTCATCTATCAGTGGACACGTGGGCTGTTTCCATATCTTGGGTATTGTAAATAATGCTACAATAAACATAGCAGTGCATATAGCTTTTTGAATTAATATTTTCAGTTTCTTTGGGTAAATACCCAGCAGTGGAATTATAGGATTATATGGTAATTCTATTTTTAACTTTTTGAGAAATTTTCATACTGTTTTCCACAGTGGCTTCACCAATTTATATTCCCACCAACAGTACATGAGGGTTCCCTTTTCTCCATATCCTTGCCAACACTTATTTCTTATGTTTTTGATTTTATCCATTCTGATGGGTGTAAAGTGATAGCATATCTATTGTGGTTTTAATTTTCATTTCCTTGATGCTTAGTGATGTTGAGCATCTTTTCATGTATGTTGGCCATGTGTATGTCTTCTTTAGAAAAAAGTCTGTTCATGTCTTCTGCCCATTTTAAAATTAGATTTTTTTTTTTTGGTGTTGAGTTGTATAAGTTCTTTAAATATTTTGGATATTAACCTCTTATCAGATATTCCATTTGCAAATATCTTCTCCCATTCAATAGGTTGCCTTTTAGTTTTGCTGATTATTTCCTTTTCTGTGCAAAAGATTTTTATTTTGATGTAATCCCAATAGTTTAATTTTGCTTTTATTTCCCTTGTCTGAGGAAACATATCCAGAAAAATGTTTCTATGGCTGATGCAAAAAGATTTCTGTCTATGTTTTCTCCTAGAAATTTTATGGTCTCAGGTCTTGCATTTAGGTCATTAATCCATTTTGACTTTGTTTTTGTGTATGGCATTAGAAAGTGGTCCAGTTTCATTTTTTAGCATGTAGTTGTCCAGTTTTCCCAACACCATTTGTTGAAGAGACTGTCTTTTCCCCATTGCATATCATTGCCTCCTTTGTCATAGTTTAATTAACTATACTAAACTATATTAACTGTATTAATATAAGTATGGGTTTATTTCTGGACTCTCTAGTCTATTCCATTGACCTATGTGTCTATTTTTGTTTCAGTGCCATACTATTTTAATTACCACAGCTTTGTAGTATGTGTTGAAATCTGGGATTGTGATACCTCCAACTTTGTTGTTCTTTCTCAAGATTCTTTGGCTATTTGGGGTCTTTTGTGGTTTCATACAAATTTTAGGATTGTTTGTTCTAGTTCTGTGAAAACTGTTGGTAATTTGATAGGAATTATGTTAAATTTGTAGTGTGCTTTGGGAAGTATTTTAACAATACCAGTTCTTCCAATCCACGAACATGGTATATCTTCCCATTTGTCTCATCTTTGATTTCTTTCATCAATGTTTTATAGTTTTTGGAGTACAGGTCTTTCAGCTCCTTGGTTAAACTTAGTCATAGGCATTTAATTGTTGGGGGTTTTTTTGGTGCAATTATAAATGGGATTATAATTTCTTAATCTCTCTCAATTTCTCTTTCTGCTACTTCATTATCAGTGTATTGAAATGCAAGAGATTTCTGTATATTAATTTTGTATCCTGTAACTTTACTGAATTCATTTATCAATTCTAGTAGTTTTTGGTGGAGTCTTTCAGGTTTTTTCTATATAGTATCATGTCATCTACAAATAGTGCAAGTTTTACTTCTTTACCAAGTTGGATCATTTATTCCTTTTTTTGTCTGATTGCTGTGGCTAGGACTTCTAGTACTGTGTCGAATAAAAGTGGTGAGAGTGAACATTCTTGTCTTATTCCTGATCTTGGGGACAAGCTCTCAATTTTTCACCATGGAATATGATGTTAGCTGTGGGATTTTTGTACCTGGATTGTCATAGACTGTAAGTCTTAAGTTCTCTTTTGGCCAGCAAAAGAGCAGAATGCAGGATGAAAAGCAAGAGATGGCTAATGTCTGGGAAAAGACAAGAGCCCCATATAAGGGTCCTTGCCCTGTATTTAGTAAGATCAGAAGGCTTACAAACGTGATGGGCATGCACAAAGAGACAAACTGGGAACGTTAACTTGGAGATGTGAGGGAAAAGGGGTTTTGAAGATATACGGGCTTTGGGTCAACATAAAACAAAATCTTAGCACCAGGCAGATGGGCAGATGGTTGTTAACAGCAGACAGGAGGTGCTGTGTTCATCTTAGCTAGCCTAGGAGATAAGGCAGGGTAAATGTTAATGAGATACATTTTCTTTTGTTAACCATCTCTGCTTTGGGCTGCATCACTTGCAGTGCAGCAGTCTATAGCTCAATTTACCGGTTTACCTAACTTGGGCCTTCCCTCCTGTGAAAGCAGCTTTCTTTTATAGTACTAAACTGGGGGGCGCTTCTGCCCTGAATGCCTAATCTTGCTTACCTCATATATCTTTGTATTGGGTGCCTTTGCACCCCTCTCTATTCTGGGGCTTTTGCCCCTCCCTCTCTATTCTGGGGGCTCTGCACCTCCTCTCTATTTTGGGGTGCCTTTGCACCTCCCCATTCTTGGGGTGCTAATCTTGTTTACCCAAACTCAGGTCTGAGCATCCTATGCTTTGTACTTCTTTATGCCTTGTTTTTAAAAAAAATTTTTTTTAATGTTTATTTATTTTTGAGAGAGACAGAATACGAGTGGGTTAGGGGCAGAGAGAGAGGGAGACTCAGAATCTGAAGCAGGCTCGAGGCTCCGAGTTGTCAGCACAGAGCCCGACGTAGGGCTCGAACTCATGAGCTGTGAGATCATGACCTGAGCCGAAGTCAGTTGCTCAACCGACTGAGCCACCCAGGCACCCCTCTTTATGCCTTGTTAACTCATTGGTGTAAGCTCAGGGAATTCCTAAGCTTACTCCTCACACTGGCCTTTATTAAGTTGAAGTATGTTCCCTCTACCACTACTTGGTTGAGAGTTTTTATTGTGAACGACGTTGTGCTTTGCTAAGTGCTTTTTCTGCATCTATTGAGATGATTATATGGTTTTTATCCTTTTTCTTGTAAATGTGATGTATCATATTGATTGATTTGTCAATACTGAACCACCCTTACATCCCTGGAATAAATCCTACTTGATAGTGGTGAATGATTTTTTAAAATGTTGTATTGTTGGATATGGTTTGCTAATATTTTGTTGAGAATTTTTGCATTTATGTTCATCAGATATTGGCCTATAGTTCAGTTTTAAATGTTTTTTAATGCTTATTTTTAGAGTGAGACAGAGTGTGAGTTGGGGTAGGAGCAGAGAGAGGGGCACAGAATCTGAAGCAGGCTCCAGATTCTGAACTGTCAGCACAGAGCCCAATGTGGGCTCGAACTCATGGAGTGCAAGATCATGAGCTGAATGAAGTCAGACACTTAACCGACTGAGCTACCCAGTAGCCCCTGTAGTTCTCTTTTTGTGTAATATCTTTATTTTGTTTTGGTATCAGTGTCATGGGAGCCTTGTAGAATGAATTTGGAAGCTTCTTTTCCTAATTTTTGGAATACTTTGAGAAGAATAGGTATTAACTCTTCTTTAAATGTTTGGTAGAATTAGCCATCTGGTCCAGGACTTTTATTTGTTGGGAATTTTTTCATTACTGATTCAGTTTTATTGCTAGTAATCAGTATGTTAAAATTTTCTATTTCTTCCTGATTCAGTTTTTGAAGGTTCTATGTCTCTAAGAATTTATCGATTTCTTCTAGGTTGTTCAATTTGTTGGCATATACTTTTTCATAATATTGTCTTAAAATAATTTGTATTTCTGTGGTGTCAGTTGTTATTTTTCCTCCTTTTTTTCCTTCTGATTTTGAGTCCTCTCTTCTTCCCTTCCCCCTGCCATGAGTCTAACTATAGCTTTATCAATTTTGTTGATATTTTCAAAGAACCATCTTCTCATTTCATTGATCTATTCTATTGTGTCTTTAAATTTTTTTAAAATATTTATTTATTTATTTATTTATTTATTTATTTATTTATTTATTTTGAGAGAGAGAGCGCGCACATGGGAGAGGGGCGGAGACAGAGGGAGAGAGAGAACCCCAAGCAGGCTCCAGCTGTCATTACAGAGCCCAGTGTAGGGCTCAGTCCCATAAACCATGAAATCATGACCTGAGCCAAAATCAAGAGTCAGATGCTTAACTGACTGAGTGAGCCACCCAGGTGCCCCTGTATTGTTTTTTTTTTTTTTAAGTCTCTCTTTCATTGATTTCTGCTCTAATATTTATTATTTTCTTCCCTCTACTGGCCTTAGGTTTTATACTACTTTTTCTAGCTTAATTAGGTGTAATGTTAGGTATTTTGAGAGTTTCCTTGCTTCTTTCATCTGTCAGGCGTGCAGTGACCCTGAACTGCAGGTGTCTTTCCACATGCTGCTCCCTGAGAGGCTATTGTTGGTGGGTGGGGCTAGCCAGCAAACCTGATGTCTGTCCTCAGTCCATCTGCTGGGGCTGTAGTTGAACTGGTGTGTGTGGTTATCTCCCCCTCTCCCCAGGGTAGGACTCACTTTGGAGTGACACCAGTCTCTTCCCAGGCTGCTTACAGGGTGTGTTGCATCAGGAACCACTTTGAAGGGATGCCTACTGAGTGGGGTAGGTTAGATGGGGCGGATCTACAGGAGAACTCAAGGGCAGGGTGAGTGTTGTTGGCAAGGTAGGTACAGAATATTCTCGCTGGTTCCTTCAAGTGTCTGGCTATCTAGGCTGGTGTGTATGGGGGTATAAATGGTGCCTTCTGGCTCTTTTGTTCTTGGATAAGTCTCTTAAAGATCCCTGCCCATTCAGTGCGTGTTCTGAATTAGCAAATCTGCATGTATACCCCAGGCACTTTTCAAACTGTTGCTTTAATGCTGTATCTCTGCTGAATTGTTTGTTATGCTCTCTTTAAGGACTCTGTTTCCTATTGCCCTCTGACTCTCCCAGAACTAAGCCCACTGATTTTTAAAGTACAGGTAGTAAGCCCTGTTGATGGTAAATTCTTGCAAAGTTAAGCCCCACTGTTTTTCAAAGCTAAATGTCATGGGGGCTTGCCCTCCCAGTGCTGGTGCCCTGTGTCAGTGGTACCTGATGTGGGGTCTGCTCCTCTCCCTTCTCTGTGCTTGTGGTTCCCTCCCAATTGTGGTTAATCTTGCTGGTAGTTTGTTTCCCAACCATGTCTCCACCCCTCCCACCCTTTCCTATATGTCCTCTCTGTGCTTAACTGTAGAGTCTGTTCTGTCAGTCTTTGGGTCATTTTCTGGGTTAGTTCACAGATGTGGCTATTATCTAGGTGTACCCTTGGATGAGGTGAGCCTAGGATCTTCCTACTCTGTCTTCTTCCCAGAAGTCTAAACTGTGACTTTTTTCTTTGCCCCAGGGCAGATGAATCTGCTCAGCATTCCTGAGTACTATCCCTTCCCACTGCAATTGACAGCATTGGGAGGGGAGTTCCCTTCATTACTGTGTCTCCATCTCTCTTGCTCTTCTCTATGTGGTCTCTATCTTTTGTTGTCCATAGCTGTTCAGTCAGCCCCCATTTTTTCTTTGGAGGAACTGTTCTATAAATAGGTGTAGATTTGCTGTGTCCGTGGTGGGGGTGAGTTCAGGGTCTTCTTATACTGCCATGTTGTACTCTTCTTTAATTATTGATAGGTATGTACTTATTTCCATTTTGTTGTTTTTCTTTAGCTATTTTGTGATTGCTTTGTTCTTCTTGTTTACCCCCTTTTGATCTGATGATTTTCTGTAGTTTTATGCTTAGATTTCTTTCTCTTTTATGTATCTAAAATAAGGCTTTTGCTTTGTCATTACTTTGAGGCTTACATAAAACAACTTATAGCTGTCTATTTTAAGTTGAAATAACCTCGGTTTGAATACATTCAAAACCTCTACATTTTTTTGGGCAGCTGGTAGGCTCAGTGGGTTAAGTGTCTGATTCTTGGTTTTGGCTCAGGTCACGATCTCTTGGTTAGTGGGTTTGAGCCCACTCTGTGCTGACAGTGTGGAACCTGCTTGGGATTCTCTCTCTGTGTGCCTCCCCACTCTCTCAAAATAAACAAATAATCTTTAGGAAAAAAAAAGCTCTACGACATTTTTATTCCTCCTCCCCACTTTTTGTGATTTTGAATCCACAAATTGTATCTTTTATCTCATGTATCCATTAACAAATTATTGCAGTTTTAGTTAATTTTAGTACTTTTGTTTTTAGCCTTTAGGCTAGCTTTATAAGGGATTAACCCACCACATTTACAATATTAGATTATTCTGAAATTTACTACATATTTACCTTTACTAGTGAGGTTTATACTTAATCTTAAGTTTTCCTGGTACTAATTAGTGCCCATTTGTTTTCTTTTAAAGAAACATTTAACATTTCTTTTAAAATTTTTTTTTAAAAAACCTTATTGATTTTTGGGAGAGAGGGAGAGACAGAGCGTGAATAGGGGAGGGGGCAGAGAGAGAGGGAGACATAGAATCTGAAGCAGGCTGTCAACATAGAGCCTGACGTGGCGCTTGAACTCATGGACAGCGAGATCATGACCTGAGCCGAAGTCAGATGCTCAACTGACTGAGCCACCCAGGCGCCCCACATTTAACATTTCTCATTAGGCCTGTCTACTAGTGATGAACTACTTAGCTTTTGCTTGTCTGGAAAACTCCTTATTTCTCTTTCAATTCTGAAGGACAACTTTGCTGTGCAGAGTATTCTTGGTTGGTGTTTTTTTTCCTTTTAGCAGTTTTAATATATTGTGCCACTTCCTTCTGGCCTACAGAGTTTGTGCTGAAAAATCTAATAGGCTTATGTATGTTTCCTCATATCTAGCAAGTTGTTTTTCTCTTGTTGCTTTTTTTTCTTAAAAAAATTTTTAATGTTTATTTTTAAAGGAGAGAAAAGGCATGAGCGGGGGAAGGGCAGATACAGAGGGAGACAGAGACTCCTTGGCAGGCTTCAGGTTCTGAGCTGTCAGTACAGAGCCCGATGCAGGGCTCGAACTCATGAAGAGTTGTGAGATCATGACCTGAGCCAAAGCTGGGCACTCAACCAACTGAGCCACCCAGGCACCCCTATCTTTGTTGCTTTTAAGATTCTTTCCCTCTCTTTAATTTTGATACTATAATTATAATGCATCTTATTGTGAGTCTTGGGTTAATCTTATTTGGAATTCTCTGGGCTTCCTAGATCTGGATGTGTCTATACTCAGATTAAGAAAATTTCAGCTGGGGCGCCTGGGTGGCGCAGTCGGTTGAGCGTCTGACTTCAGCCAGGTCACGATCTTGTGGTCTGTGAGTTCGAGCCCCGCGTCAGGCTCTGGGCTGATGGCTCAGAGCCTGGAGCCTGTTTCCGATTCTGTGTCTCCCTCTCTCTCTGCCCCTCGCCCGTTCATGCTCTGTATCTCTCTGCCCCAAAAATAAATAAATGTTGAAAAAAAAATTAAAAAAAAAAAGAAAGTTTCAGCCATTATTTTCTCAAATAATTTTATTGGCCCTTTCTCTCTCTCTCCTCTCTTTCTGGGACTCTTATAATGTAAATGTTGGTCTGCTTGATGCTGTCCCATATGTCTCTTAGGCTATCTTCAATCTTTTTCATCCTTTCAAAATTTTGCTTCTCTGATTGGTAAGTTCCATTGCC
Source organism: Prionailurus viverrinus (assembly GCF_022837055.1). NCBI lineage: Eukaryota > Metazoa > Chordata > Mammalia > Carnivora > Felidae > Prionailurus > Prionailurus viverrinus. The sequence goes on along the minus strand of NC_062563.1, from coordinate 62,472,422 downwards.
TTGTGTTCAGATTCAGTGACCCATTCTTCTGCCTTTTCTATTCTGCTGTTGAACACTTCTATAGTGTTTCTCAGTTAATTATTGTATGCTTCAGCTCTGTGACTTTTATTTGGTACTTTCTTATATTTTCTAGCTCTTTGTTGAAATTCTTACTTTGTTCATTCATCCTTCCCCTGAGATCAGTGAGCATCTTTATGACCATTATTTTCAACTCTTTATCAGGAAAATAATTTATCTCTATCCCATTACAGTATTTTTCTGAGGATTTATCTTGTTCTTTCAATTGGAACATATTATTCTTTTTCTTCATTTTCCTTGTCTCTCTGTATTGGTTTCTATGTGTTAGATAAAGGTCACCTTTCCCAGTCTTAAAACATAGCCTAAGTAGGAGACGGACTTTATTGTTCAACATTTCTTTAGCTCTTGCTGTCTCTCAAGACTTTGTGATTGTCCAAGCAGTCTACTTTACTTGTGGTGGCTCCCAGTAATTGAGGGTGTGCCAAGACCTGTCAGTGTTCTAAAGGGGAGGAACTTAGCACCTAGAGTTAGTCTGATTGGAAGCCAGACAATCAGGCAGCAGCTTTTTCTTTTTAAAATTTTTTAACGTTTATTTATTATATTAGAGAGAGAGAGGGAGAGGGAGAGGGAGGAAGGATATGAATGAGTGTGGGAGGGGCAGAGAAAGAGGGAGACACAGAATCTAAAGCAGGCTCTAGGCTCTGAGCTGTCAGCGCAGAGCCCGACATGGGGCTCAAACTCACAAACCAGGAGATCATGACTGACCTGAAGTTGGAGGCTTAACCGACTGAGCCACCCAGGTGCCTCTCAGGCAGCAGCTTTTAAAGTATGCAAGTATACTTCTTTCAGGGGAAGATTGGAAGCTAGGTGTTTCTGTTGGCTCCCTTTGCACAGAGCCCTGTTGTGATAGCCAATCAAGAACTGTTTCTTTGCTACCATCCTGTTGAGCCTGTGAACACAAGCCCTGGCCATGAGAGCCAAGCTACCAAGGGAATTGTATTTTGGGTGGCAGACAAAAAAGTGGGGCACCAGACATAAACACAAGCTCCTTTCAGAGACACTGACCACCTGGGGAAGGGCAGAGGGTGTGTGCCAGCATCCTAGTCTCTGCAGAGGACTGTAGTCAGCCCCTAAACGTGTGTTTAATAAGAAGACTGTCCTTCAGGCCGCAGCTATGAAGATAAGCTAATAGGCTTCTTTCACAGATACTGGTGACCTGATACTGGTAGAAGAGAGTGCAAAGGTGTCCTCTGGCTTATGTTCCCTGATAGCAACTTCATAGGCCCCTAGATAAGTGCCAAACCAGAGGCCTGCCCCTCAGAATGAAACTCTAAGACAAGCAAATAAGCTTCTTTCTCAGAAAGACTGGAGGTGTGTTGTCTTTGCTGTGCCTTGGGGCAGTGGCCAACCAAGAACTGTCTGTTACAGTCCCACGAGACCCATGAAACAAGTCCCCTGGCCACCAGAGCGAGGTGATCAAGGGGCATTCCCTGGGTGGCAGGCATGAAAGCCAGAACACCAGACACATATACAGGGTCCCTTCCTGGAAATACTGGCAATTTGGAGTACAGCAGAGGGAAAGTGTGAAGACAGTGTCCATCTTGTGAGGTCTCTGGAGAGGAGACATCCCCGACAATATCTCTAACATTACCCCACTTAATATTGGCAATTTATCCTGCAATTATGGGTAATATCAAGAATCTTGTTAGACTCATTTTTTTTCTGTGTATGTGTGTGTGTGTGATATAAGCTGGCTATACTAAGATGTAATGCACATCATAACTTTCCCCATTTTCTTTTGTTCTAATCAGGGCCTTATTCTGACAGTTAATAATAGCTTCTCTGAATTTCTCCAATTTTTGTTACCAGTGAGATGACACGAGTATTTCTCTAGGTTAACCTAGTTTCTTTAGAATAACAGCCCAAGAAATACCATTAGAGTCTAAGTCTTTGTGTTCTAATATTCATTGTTATAGCTATTTTCTTAGGTAGTACTTAAAACATATAAAATTGTCTTTGTCATTCAACTTTATTATAGACTGTTGTCAAAGTCTTTAAAAGACTCTTTTAAGTTGAACAGTCACAATCTGTGTATAACTTTTGACTTCCCCCAAATGTAACTATGTACAGTACTGTAGCAGAATGAAGTATCACATGTATCATCATCCTCACTGGAAAAGTTGGATCCTGGAGTGACACCTGCTCCTTGACCTTCTACACAGGAATCAGCAAAATCTCCTTCCAACCAGAGTCCAGGGGAAGGCAGAACACCTTTACCTGTCTCTCTAGGCTACTTGCTCCACCTCACCCACTTTATGTGGTTCTAATGAAGTTTCTGCCTGAGGGAAATGCTGATAAGTGGTGGTATTAGCTCCCAGACTTAAAGAACTTTCAGCACCGAGGACAGCACCCCAGTTCGTTCCATGGTCCAGCTCTGGCCTCTATTTCCTGATCCCAACCCCATGTTCTCCCAGACCCTTTACCTAGGGGGGAGGGAGGTGGGGAAGCTAGTTATTCTTTGGTCCTTGGCCAGATCTGGCTAGTGACTGACCCCACCACGTCTGCAAGATCCCATCCCTCTCCCGACCTTGTTACTTTGCCTTTCAGTTCAAGGCCTCAACCCAATTCCACACAGCTAGGGCTGGGTGAGGAGGGCCAGGGGTGGGCCAGAATCGTGCAGTTGAAGCCTTCCTGGCGCCTTTCCTCCACCTTCCCTTTGCTTATAGTCATTTGGCAACTTCTACCTTACTTTTAAATCACAATATAAGATAGGTATTTATTAAAAAGAATCCACATATAAGTGTACCTGTGCAGTTCAAAATCATTCAGTGGTGAAATGTATATCATCATCTAAAAGTATCTGCCTATTTTGTGAATCTGACATTTAAGAAAGGGTAAATCAAAATTTTTTGTATCTTTTTTCTTCCTATAACAATGTACAACTATTTAAATATTTTAGGTCTAAATTTTTAAAGTTCATTACCAATCTAGACATTAAAATTTCAGTAACATATTAAATTTTCATGAATTGTTGTATCCTAAGAATTTTAGGGGTACCTGGGTGACTTAGTAATTTAAGCATCTCACTTTTTAATGTTATTTTTGAGAGACAGAGTATGAGCAAGGGAGGGTTAGAGAGAGGGAGACACAGAGTCCAAAGCAGGTTCCAGGCTCTGAGCTGTCAGCACAGACCCCGATATGGGGCTTGAACTCACGGACTGTGAGATCATGATCTGAGCCAAAGTCAGAGTCTTAACCGACTGAGCCACCCAGGTGCCCCTTAAGTGTCCCACTCTTGGTTTCGGCTCAGGTCATCATCTCACAGTTTGTGAGATCGAGCCTTGCATCAGGCTCTGTGCTGACAGCATGGACTGCCTGGGTCTCTGTCTCCCTCTCTCTTGCCCCTCATCCACTCATTCTCTCTCTCAAAATAAATATAAAATTTTTTTAAAAAATTTTTTTTTTTTTTCAACGTTTATTTATTTTTGGGACAGAGAGAGACAGAGCATGAACGGGGGAGGGGCAGAGAGAGAGAGGGAGACACAGAATCGGAAACAGGCTCCAGACTCTGAGCCATCAGCCCAGAGCCTGACGCGGGGCTCGAACTCCCGGACCGCGAGATCGTGACCTGGCTGAAGTCGGATGCTTAACCGACTGCGCCACCCAGGCGCCCCTAAAATTTTTAAAATAAAATTAAGCTATTTAAAAAGAAATTACTTAAATACTATATATGTGCATATATATACTGTATATATATGTGTGTGTGTGTATAAATATATAAAGCTTTTACTTTGAAATTCAATTTTACTTTTAAATTCAATTTTACTTTTAAATTCAATTTTAAATTAATCTAGTACAAACTATTGTGTTAAGTTTTTCACCACAAAGTGTTAGACTGAATCCCGTGAAGACTTTAGATTGGTATGTTGCCATACAAATACCTACTGTGAGAGTAATTTGGAAAATCCAAGTACCAGCAGAAGCCCTTGTTTGTATTTTTTCCCCATTTCATGTGTATAGTGTTTTTCAGTACTGCTGATGAGAGCTGCATGGGGTAAAATTAGAACTTAAAATAGGAAGGCATGAGGCGACTGGGTGGCTCAGTCAGTTTAGAGTCCAAACTCTTGGTTTTGGATCAGGTCATGATTTAATGGTTTGGAAGTACGAGGCCTGGGTCAGGTGTGGAGCCTGCTTGGTTTCTCTCTCTCTCTCTCTCTCTCTCTCTCTCTCTGCTCCTCCCCCAGTTCACATGCACTCTCTCTCTCAGAATAAAAAAAAAAAAACTTAAAAAAAAAAAGGAAGACATTTGGTAGTCTCAGGTGATTCTTAAGAAGGAGCAAATTTAGGAGCCCTTAATGAGTTACCTTTATTGAAGTGAAGTTTGCCAACAAAATTATTTTTGTAAATGAGGGTTAATATGAAGTTCACCTATTTTCATGGCTTTGCAACGCCGTATTTGCTTTGGTGTAAAAAGAGAACCTCAAGCCTAAATGTGTCCTGGTTTTGCAGGTGCACCAGGAGATCGTGCTAGTGAGACCACATGAGGTCCAGGTCTGCCACGAGCCCAGAGTGCCAGAGTTCTGACTGTATAGGAATCTGGTGTCTGTCCCTACATGGCAAGACACAGGCTGGAAAAGCGAGGTGTCTGGTTCTACTGAGCCTTGGTGTAAAGCAGAGAAGAGTTAGGACTCAAATTCCTTTTGTACATTTCAGTTGAACCACTGTGACATTCTTGGGGATGGGTGGATTTCTTCATGATGTAACTGGGCTCAAGCAGAACATTTGTGCTTAGTGTCTCCTGGTTACCCAGCAAGACTGGGTGTTCAAAGGCTGGCATTAAAATAGACTGGAAATAAGTGGGTGAGAAAATAAGTTGGAACAGGCAAGACTTTTTTTTTATTATGAAATTTATTGTCAAATTGGTTTCCATACAACACCCAGTGCTCATCCCAGAAGGTGCCCTCCTCAATACCCATCACCCAACCTCCCCTCCCTCCCACCCCCCATCAACCCTCAGTTTGTTCTCAGTTTTTTGAGTCTCTTATGCTTTGGCTCTCTCCCTCTCTAACCTCTTTTTTTTTTTTTTTTTTGTCTTCCCCTCCCCCATGGTCTTCTGTTAAGTTTCTCAGGATCCACATAAGAGTGAAAACATATGGTATCTGTCTTTCTCTGTATGACTTATTTCACTTAGCATAACACTCTCCAGTTCCATCCACGTTGCTACAAAGGGCCATATTTCATTCTTTCTCATTGCCACGTAGTATTCCATTGTGTATATAAACCACAATTTCTTTATCCATTCATCAGTTGATGGACATTTAGGCTCTTTCCATAGTTTGGCTATTGTTGAAAGTGCTGCTATAAACATTGGGGTACAAGTGCCCCTATGTATCAGTACTCCTGTATCCCTTGGGTAAATTCCTAGCAGTGCTATTGCTGGGTCATAGGGTAGGTCTATTTTTAATTTTTTGAGGAACCTCCACACTGTTTTCCAGAGCAGCTGCACCAGTTTGCATTCCCACCAACAGTGCAAGAGGGTTCCCGTTTCTCCACATCCTCTCTAGCATCTATAGTCTCCTGATTTGTTCATTTTAGCCACTCTGGTGTGAGGTGATATCTGAGTGTGGTTTTGATTTGTATTTCCCTGATGAGGAGTGACATTGAGCATCTTTTCATGTGCCTGTTGGCCATCTGGATGTCTTTTTTTTTTTTAACGTTTATTTATTTTTGAGACAGAAAGAGACAGAGCATGAATGGGGGAGGGTCAGAGAGAGAGGGAGACACAGAATCCGAAACAGGCTCCAGGCTCTGAGCTGTCAGCACAGAGCCTGACACGGGGCTCGAACTCACAGACCGCGAGATCATGACCTGAGCAGAAGTTGGATGCCCAACCGACTGAGTCACCCAGGCGCCCTTGGATGTCTTCTTTAGAGAAGTGTCTATTCATGTTTTCTGCCCATTTCTTCACTGGATTATTTGTTTTTCGGGTGTGGAGTTTGGTGAGCTCTTTATAGATTTTGGATACTAGCCCTTTGTCTGATATGTCATTTGCAAATATCTTTTCCATTCCGTTGGTTGCCTTTTAGTTTTGTTGATTGTTTCCTTTGCTGTGCAGAAGCTTTTTATCTTCATGAGGTCCCAATAGTTCATTTTTGCTTTTAATTCCCTTGCCTTTGGGGATGTGTCAAGTAAGAAACTGCTGTGGCTGAGGTCAGAGAGGTTTTTGCCTGCTTTCTCCTCTAGGGTTTTGATGGTTTCCTGTCTCACATTCAGGTCCTTTATCCATTTTGAGTTTGTTTTTGTGAATGGTGTAAGAAAGTGGTCTAGTTTCATCCTTCTGCATGTTGCTGTCCAGTTCTCCCAGCACCATTTGTTAAAGAGACTGTCTTTTTTCCATTGGATGTTCTTTCCTGCTTTGTCAAAGATGAGTTGGCCATACGTTTGTGGGTCTAGTTCTGGGGTTTCTATTCTATTCCATTGGTCTATGTGTCTGTTTTTGTGCCAATACCATGCTGTCTTGATGATGACAGCTTTGTAGTAGAGGCTAAAGTCTGGGATTGTGATGCCTCCTGCTTTGGTCTTCTTCAAAATTACTTTGGCTATTCGGAGCCTTTTGTGGTTCCATACAAATTTTAGGATTGCTTGTTCTAGCTTCAAGAAGAATGTTGGTGCAATTTTGATTGGATTGCACTGAATGTGTAGGTAGCTTTGGGTAGTATTGACATTTTAACAATATTTATTCTTCCAATCCATGAGTACGGAATGTTTTTCCATTTCTTTATATCTTCTTCAATTTCCTTCATAAGCTTTCTATAGTTTTCAGCATACAGATCTTTTACATCTTTGGTTAGGTTTATTCCTAGGTATTTTATGCTTCTTGGTGCAATTGTGAATGGGATCAGTTTCTTTATTTGTCTTTCTGTTGCTTCATTATTAGTGTATAAGAATGCAACTGATTTCTGTACATTGATTTTGTATCCTGTGACTTTGCTGAATTCATGTATCAGTTCTAGCAGACTTCTGGTGGAGTCTATCGGCTTTTCCATGTATAATATCATGTCATCTGCAAAAGGTGAAAGCTTAACTTCATCTTTGCCAATTTTGATGCCTTTCATTTCCTTTTGTTGTCTGATTGCTGATGCTAGCACTACCAACACTATGTTAAACAACAGTGGTGAGAGTGGACATCCCTGTCGTGTTCCTGATCTCAGGGGGAAAGCTCTCAGTTTTTCCCCATTGAGGATGATATTAGCTGTGGGTTTTTCATAAATGGCTTTTATGATGTTTAAGTATGTTCCTTCTACCCCGACTTTCTCGAGGGTTTTTATTAAGAATTTTGTTAAATTTTGTCAAATGGTTTTTCTGCATTGATTGACAGGATCATATTGTTCTTTTCTTTTATTAATGTGATATATCACATTGATTGATTTGTGAACGTTGAACCAGCCCTGCAGCCCAGGAATGAATCCCACTTGATCATGGTGAATAATTCTTTTTATATGCTGTTGAATTCGATTTGCTAGTATCTTATTGAGAATTTTTGCATCCATATTCATCAGGGATATTGGCCTGTAGTTCTCTTTTTTTACTGGGTCTCTGTCTGGTTTAGGAATCAAAGTAATACTGGCTTCATAGAATGAGTCTGGAAGTTTTCCTTCCCTTTCTATTTTTTTGGAACAGCTTGAGAATGATAGGTATTATCTCTGCTTTAAATGTCTGGTAGAATTCCCCTGGGAAGCCATCTGGTCCTGGACTCTTATTTGTTGGGAGATTTTTGATAACTGATTCAATTCTTCGCTGGTTATGGGTCTGTTCAAGCTTTCTATTTCTTCCTGTTTGAGTTTTGGAACTGTGTGGGTGTTTAGGAATTTGTCCATTTCTTCCAGATTGTCCAGTTTGTTGGCATATAATTTTTCATAGTATTCCCTGATAATTGCTTGTATTTCTGAGGGATTGGTTGTAATAATTCCATTTTCATTCATGATTTTATCTATTTGGGTCATCTCTCTTTTCTTTTTGAGAAGTCTAGCTAGAGGTTTATCAATTTTGTTTATTTTTTCAAAAAAACAACTCTTGGTTTCATTGATCTGCTCTACAGTTTTTTTAGATTCTATATTGTTTATTTCTGCTCTGATCTTTATTATTTCTCTTCTTCTGTTGGGTTTGGAGTGTCTTTGCTGTTCTGCTTCCATTTCCTTTAGGTGTGCTGTTAGATTTTGTATTTGGGATTTTTCTTGTTTCTGGAGATAGGCCTGGCAATGTATTTTCCTCTCAGGACTGCCTTTGCTGCATCCCAAAGCATTTGGATTGTTGTATTTTCATTGTCATTTGTTTCCATATATTTTTAAATTTCTTCTCTAATTGCCTGGTTGACCCATTCATTCTTTAGTGGGGTGTTCTTTAACCTCCATGTGTTTGGAGTTTTCTAGACTTTTTCCTGTGGTTGATTTCAAGTTTCATAGCATTGTGGTCTGAAAGTGCGCATGGCATGATCTCAATTCTTTTATACTACTTAAGGGCTGTTTTGTGACCCAGTATGTTATCTATCTTAGAGAATGTTCCATGTGCACTCGAGAAGAAAGTATATTCTGCTGCTTTAGGATGAAAAGTTCTGAATGTATCTGTCAAGTCCATCTAGTCTAGTATATCATTCAGGGCCCTTGTTTCTTTATTGATTCTCTGTCTATATGATCTGTCCATTGTTGTAAGTGGAATATTAAAGTCTCCTGCAATTACCACATTCTTATCAATAAGATTGCTTATGTTTGTGATTGTTTTATATATTTGGGGGCTTCCATATTTGGTGCATAGACATTTATATTTGTTAGCTCTTCCTGATGGATAGACCCTGTAATTATTATATAATGCCCTTCTTCATCTCGTTACTGCCTTTAATATAAAGTCTAGTTTGTCTGATGTAAGTATGGCTACTCCAGCTTTCTTTTGACTTCCAGTAGCATGATAGATAGTTCTCCATCCCTTCACTTTCAATCTGAAGGTGTCCTCAGGTCTAAAATGAGTCTCTTGTAGACAGAAAATAGACGGGTCTTGTTTTTTCATCCATTCTGATACCCTATGTCTTTTGGTTGGAGCATTTAGTCCATTTACATTCAGTGTTATTATTGAAAGATATGGGTTTAGTCATTGTGGTATCTGTAGGTTTCATGCTTGTAGTGATGTCTCTGGTACTTTGTGATCCTTGCAACATTTCACTTACAGAGTCCCCCTTAGGGTCTCTTGTAGGGCTGGTTTAGTGGTGATGAGTTCCTTCAGTTTTTGTTTGGGAAGACCTTTATCTTTCCTTTTATTCTGAATGACAGGCTTGCTGGATAAAGGATTCTTGGCTGCATATTTTTTTCTGTTCATCACATTGAAGATTTCCTGCCATTCCTTTCTGGCCTGCCAAGTTTCAGTAGATAGGTCTGATACTACCCTTATGTGTCTACCTTTGTATGTTAGGGCCCATTTATACCTAGCTGCTTTCAGAATTCTCTCTTTATCCTTGTATTTTGCCAGTTTCACTATGGTATGTCGTGTGGAAGATTGATTCAAGTTACGTCTGATGGGAGTTCTCTGTGCCTCTTGGATTTCAATGCCCTTTTCCTTCCCCAGATCAGGGAAGTTCTCAGCTATGATTTGTTCAAATACACCTTCAGCCCCTTTCTCTCTCTCTTCTTCTTCTGGAATTCCTATGATACAGATATTGTTCCATTTGATTGCATCACTTAGTTCTCTAATTCTCCCCTCATACTCCTGGATGTTTTTATCTCTCTTTTTCTCAGCTTCCTCTTTTTCCATAATTTTGTCTTCTAATTCACCTATTCTCTCCTCTGCCTCTTCAATTGCAGCTCATTTATAGCATTTTTTAGCTCCTCCTGTTTCTTAGTCCCTTGATCTCTGTAGCAATAGATTTTGTGCTATCCTCTATACTTTTTTCAAGCCCAGCGATTAATTTTATGACTATTATTTTAAATTCATTTTGTTATACTGTTTAAATCGTTTTTGATCAGTTCATTAGCTGTCACTACTTCCTGGAGTTTCTTTTGAGGAGAATTCTTCCGTTCGTCATTTTGGATAGTCCCTGGAGTGGCACGGAACTGCAGGGCTCTTCTTCTGTGTTGTCTGGAGTAACTTGCGTTGGTGGGTGGGGCTGCAGTCACACCTGATGTCTGCCCCCAGCCCACCGCTGGGGCCACAGTCAGACTGATGTGTGCCTTATCTTCCCCTTTCCCAGAGGCAGGACTCACTGTGAAGTGGTGTGGCCCCTGTCTGGGCTACTTGCACACTGCCAGGCTTGTGGTGCTGCTTCTATGGGATCTGGCGTATTAGCGGGGGTGGATCCACAAGGTGCACAGGGGTGGGAGGGAGGCAGACCCTCGGAGGGATGGATCCACAGAAGCATTGGGTGTTTGCGCAGTGCAAGGAAGTTTGGTGGCGGGAACTTGTTCCCTTTAGAATTTCGGCTGGGGGATGGGAGAGGGAAATGGCACTTGCCAGCACTTTTGTTCCCCCGTGGAGCTCTGCCCTTCCAGGGACTCAACAACTCTCCCTCCTGTTGTCCTCTAGCCCTCCCACTCTCCGAGCAGAGCTGTTGACTTATAACATTCCAGATGTTAAGTCCTGCTGGCTGTCAGAACTCATGCAGTCCAGCCCCTCCGCTTTTGCAAGCCAGACTTGGGGGCTCTGCCTTGCCAGGCAGGCTGCCCCTCCACCATCCCGGCTCCCTCCTGCCAGTCTGTGTAGCGCGCACTGCCTTTCCACCCTTCCTACCCTCTTCCATGGGCCTCTTGTCCACGCTTGGCTCTGGAGAATCTGTTCTGCTAGTCTTCTGGTGGTTTTCTGGGTTACTTAGTCCGATGTGGGTGGAATCTAAGTGATCAGCAGGACGCGGTGAGCCCAGCATCCTCCTACACCACCATCTTCCGGGAGTGGGGGCAGGGGAAAGAAACCAGGCAAGACTTTCTGAAAGATTAAACCAAACTGACACTATTGTGGCATACCCAGCTTACCTGGTATGTGTGTATGTGTTATTTCTACAGGTACCATTTGGAGGATTTGTGGGAGTTTTAAAATTGGAAAAGGGTCAACACTCTTCTATTTAAAAGGAAGAGGACATATTAGATGTGTGCATTTTTTTCTATCAGGGACCTTCAGTGATCACCGTGGAAAGACACGGAATTTAGACCATAGGAAGTTCCAGCCACGATAAATCAAACTGCATAGAATAAGGCAATGATAGAAGGGTGTACTTTGGGGTGAGAGAATCCAAATAAATTAATCTTGCTGTAAAGAAGAGACACACAACAATTCAAGGCTTTTGAAAAAAGCATCATTTATTTCAAAGTACAACACAAAGTTGTATTTTTAAGAAATACACATTCAATCTTGTATTTCAAGACTTGGCTATGTGCATTTCAGTTTATCTTTAAAATAAATTCAGGTATACAAATGGTACATACCTCAAGTACAAACAGCACAGAAAATGCATATGGTCTCAACCGAATGTTTTTACATTCATTCACTGTTCTTAAAGTTGACTTACATTTCTGTAATCTGCTTTTAAACCAAGACAGCCTTATTTTAAAAAAATACTCTGTATTTTTCAGCACAAAGTCCTCATATGTTTTTAAAATTAGATCTTGGCGCATAATATTGTGAAATTATTAAAAACCAAACTTGGTAATTTAATAAAATTGTCACATGCCAGGACTTCTGATTCAACTCAAATTATTTCCTTAGCTGTAAATGTCAAATTTGTGTTCATACAGATAAATAAAGGATGGAAGAAGACAGGTGGTGGAAACTTGATAGCAGTTAAGGTTTTCAGATGTACAGGCCTTATTAGAGTTTGTGGCTGAGTCCAGACTTTTCCCTAAAAGCACAACAGCAAATCTCATATTATCGTAATTGCAAGAAAGATCTGAAAGAAGCGAGTGGTACGAGCCTGCCCTGCTTGAATCTGTTTTGCAAAGATGAGGAGGGTGGGGAGTGGGAAGCTACAGCAGTAACAGCCTTAAAAGATGTCTCAAAAACTGGCATATCATGATCTAGATGAGGGGCCCCCACTTTTTTTTTTTTTTTGCCTAATTTCAATTCTCATGAGGGAAGTGTGAATTAGACCAAGGGTCAGAGCTTCTTCTTCCGATTGTGGGGCTCCATATCCGCCACGGGTTGTACGTTTGCCCCAGATCATCGGCCGGACTGGAGGTGGAGGGAGCATGAGGAGCAGAGGAGGTCTCTGTGCCCATGAGGCCGATGCTTGGCAGCGTGGTGGCTGCGGTGGAGAAGGGCAGGGTGCTATTCAGGCTGCTGGACCAGATCGAGTTGCAGAATGGAGTGGTGGACCACAAGCTGCTGGTGTTGCCGAGGATCGACTGACAAGACAGAAAACATAGCATGGAGCATCGGGGCTGACAGGCGCGCAGGTGGGACGTGGGTGAATGTTAGGCTACAAACCGGGACTAGGCCGCAGCTTCGATAACCTTCTTTATCTTGTATATAAATGTTTCATATATACGGGCATCTCAGGGTCTGGTGTTTTAAAGAAAGGTTGGCAAACTACACTCGGAGGGCCAAATCCAGCCCTGCCTGTTTCTGTCCACAGGAGGTCTGCCGGAACACGGCTGCACCTGCCTGTGGCCGTGCTGTCCCACTACTTCTGTGCTGCCGTGGTGCAGGTGAGCAGACGTTACAGAAGCAGCAGGGCCCGCAAAGCCTAAGATCTTTCCTGACCCCTGTTTTGAAAGGCACCTTAACCATTCATTACAGTGAATATAAGTTTGAAATCCATGAAGGTAAAATATCTCCTGTTCAACCCTGCTTGTCTAATTTAGTTTTCCTGAGAATGAAGAAAGAATCACAGTGGGATATTTTTTTGTCATAATTTTGTGAAAGCTGAAACCAGTAATTATTTTCCTTGGTAAGAATACTTTTTTGGTGCATGGTCTTTATGGAAAAATCTAGCTGAGAAACGCACACTGGAAAAGCTCAAGCTAAGACACAGGTGTTTCTCAGAAGCAAAATAAATGTGACCCTCCAGCAGCTTGCTCCTGGGGGGCTGAGGGGCTGCAGGATGGAGAGGGTGAAGGCCACCCTCAGTCGCTGTCTGGCCCCAGCCACAGGTGGGGCAGATTTACAGGTTGGGAAGATGCTGGAATGACTTTTCTCTACTAGGAGACCAAACCCACAGCTGCTCATTTGTTGTTTCTATAATTTGACTGTAACAGCTCTGAAGAATACTGATGGGTTACTCTGGCAGAGTAAGAACAGAGCAATGGAGACAATAAAAGAACTAACCTGGCCCTTCCACATTGCTCTCTGGCTTTTATAACGGTGCCAGTGCTGCCTGAGTGACAGTGACAGCAGTAATAATGAGGGTTCAGGTGAGGCCCAAGCCCCAAGTACTCACAGAGGCCGTGTGGGTCGGGGAACCGGAGCTGGCTGGCCAGGAAGGGCTGGGATCCGTTGCTGGAGAGTCCCAAAGGTAGGAAGGGCCACTACTAAACTCGTTCCAGCCCCTCTGGGAGGCCTGATTGCACGACCGAGATAACCCGAGTTTGCTGAAAACTTCTGCAAGTAAGGAAGCAATCAGTTCTGTATCTTATGTTGCCACACTCACTCATGCACGACAAGATGGGGCATTCAGAGGCACATATCCCCCCACTGCTCACTTGGAGTCTCACACCTGCTCTGCCAGCTCCCACCACACCCCAGGGAAGATGGGGAACAGGGTGCGTTCCCCACAACACAGGCACATGGCACACAATCTGAGCTCTTTACCCACACCCATCACTGGATGACATCAAGTGCAAATACCCCATCTCTGACATGACCATGGTGAATGCAAAGCTTGCACTGTTGCCTCTAATTCTGGACAGCAAGTAAGGAGCCCAGCACAGCCAGGAGTTGTACTTCAGACACAAAATCCTTTCTCGAAGTTCTTAAATGCTGGGAATACAAACCAACTGGCACTCCTAGCACTAAGCTCGTGCCTTTGGCTTTGGGCCTGTGGGGAAGTGGAGGTGGAACAAGAGACCCTTTTGAGAGCTTCACACTGGGCTTCCTTCTTCCCCAGGCTACAGTACCAGGGGCTGAGTGGGGCTGGGCTCCTGAGCACCTGTCTGGGAGAGAAGCCTCGGCCCCACTGCCTTAAAATCAGCCTGTGTATCTCATGTCTGTTGGGACCTGACTACAATGACGAAGAAATGCACCTTTTAGAAATGTCTACTGAGTGACAGCCTTTCCTATTTCAGTGGGCCTCTTTACACAAACTAGACTTCGTCTTCCTCTCTTCTTTGTCTACAGGCTTATCATTTACAGGTCTAGTGTTAAACACTCACCACCAGTTAGGTTAAAAGAATTTCCGAATGCTGAGAATGAATTGAGGGGAGTGAAGTCGGGGCTGCCGGGGTTGCTGGCAGGACTCCACAGACCCGAGCTGGATGTTACAGGAGGAAAACAAAACACACAGAGATGTACGGTGGTTAGCGGGGACAGGCCCATTACACACAGCCTCACAAACAGCAGACGCTGCTTCAACTGGGGGTGCTCAAATATTAAAGACAAAGGCAGAACTGGAGCATGGCTTCTCTGCCATGAAGGATTAAGCACGGAGAGGTTCTGAGCTCCTATCCTACCATAAGCTGTGAGTTGGGTTCAAAGCAAGTGTTCTGAAGAGAAAATAGCTATTTTTTCCCTTATGTTTACTTTCTGGTAATGGGGGATTTATTTAAAAACTTTCAAATCTAGGACTCATTCCTTTTAGTGAAAAGTAGGTAAAATTGGGACTATCCTGACAGTGTTAACTGATATTTATCTGGGACCATGAGCCAAGGCAAGCACTGTATGTCGCCATGCCCAGTAGGATTGCTGTGGGTCAGGAAAGTGGCATGTCCAATAATTTACCATAAGCTGTCTAGCACTGGCTTCAATTTCCTTCTCAAGCACATTTTTGTTCTCCTATGTCTGATTATCAGATCACAACCTGTCCTGTGACAGACCATGATAATGAAGAAGGATGAGCACACATCTGAATCCCTGAGATGCCACGTGTGCCTCCTTCCCTGTTGGGGGTGCCGCCAGGGGGAGCACAGCAAGTGGCTCTGATTCCACACAACAGACGGGTTTCTAGAGGTGCCTGACTGCTTTGATGGCCTACCTGTAATCTAGGGGAGACACAAGTATGGACAGAAGAGGCTAACTTGCCTTGAGGAACATTTATCTTTCGATTAAGAATGGTCTACTGTACCTGTCTGAGCCGTCGCTGTCAACAGGAGTGTGTGAAATGCCAAGGCTGCTGGAAAAATCTGTTTTGTTTGAAGAAACTTTAGCAAAGCCATTCCCTCCTGTAACAATACACTCTGAATCAATCAACTGGGCAATTCTGCCCTGCCCACAGCCCGGGTGTGACAGGTCCAACACCAAGCCACTCACCTGGGCTCTTGTCATACCCGGCTGTGACTGCAGCAAAAGTGGGGTTGCCGTTCTTGCCAGGGAGGGAGGCTGCTTTTGTCAATTTGTGTTTGCTTCCATTTGGCTGCTTGGGTTTAGGGTCACTTGAAGGGAGAAGCAAAGACCAAGGTCATTCCTCATCAGCACTGTCCACAGCGGACGGCCGCTGGGGGCCCTTGTCTCAGGCGGTGGGACTGCCACAGGACTGAGTGCACACAGTACTTTCATTGCGGCCTGGCCCAGGGCAGCCCCCAGACCACAGCCCAGCCTCATGTAAAATGCTCTCACACCTGAGACTGTGCAGTCTGATGGGACATAGGGACTTGGGGGAGAGGTACAAAAATATAGGGCCCCTAGGAAAGAGATGAGGGAGGGGATGAGCTGAATGGACGAGGGACTGGAAAGGCTGCAATCCCAGCAGAGAAGAGCACCAGAGAGGGAGCCAGCGGGTTGTAGAACGAGGAGAACAAGAGATTGCCGGTCGGCAACAAAGCTCGACAGGGCTCATCTCCTGCTCCTGTCAGGAGCCGGTGAGGGGCCTGATTCAGCAAGGTCCCAAGCAGGGCAGCCTGCCCCCAGCCTCAGTGGTTACTGCCTCTTTGGCGAGAGATAAAAACTGGGCAGGGTTGCTGCAGGTGGGTAGGTGGCTCCCCAAGTGAAAGGCTGGGATGGTGATGGCACCTGAGCTGTGCTTGCTGGGGGTGACACGCGGAGCTGACAGCAGTGCGGACACGCAGTAAGAACTTGTTACAGGCTCCTCACTCTCGCTGCTAACTTAGGCAAATACAGTGGGGGCTGTGGACCTCCAGGGAGGAGTGCAGTTGGGAGGCTGCCTCCCATGGGCACAGCACTTCCGGCAGCACCTCTTGCGACAGCCAGGCTTGTGCCAGACCCTGCTCTTTTAACTGCTCAGCTCCATTGCTTTAAGCTCAAAATAAATGTCCCATAAAGCCACGTCCTCCATGCACAGGGCATCTGTAGATCTTCATTTAATACTCAGGATGCTTACTGACTCTAGAATTATAATGTAATTCTAAGTTAAATGATGAACCTGTTGGTTCCTGGGTGATGAAAGCTAACGACTGGAGTCTGGCATGGACATGGGAGCACTGACCCTGGGCAAGGGCAGAACACTGAACAGCACAGGTGTGAGAGGCAGGACAGGACAGCAGGCTGTGGCCACTGAGCATTTCCACTTGAAGGGGGCAAGCACCTGCAGAACTTAAGTTATCTGAAGAGTGGTGGAGCCAGGGACCCACCTGTTGGAGCTGCTGTTGACGATGCTGCTGTAGCTGCCCCGGGCTGCAAACGGGCAGGGGGCGGCGGGGGGAGAAGGAGAGGCAGGTGTCGGTGAGGTCTGGCGTTGTTTTAAGAAAATGTCTGCATTGAGGGTTTGCAGAGAAAGTTTATAAAGACTATCGGTAGCTGGAAATGAAAAATAAAAGGTCTCATTAATGTGTTTTGATTCTTACTCTTCAAAATTAGTTACTTTTGAGGTTCTGATACAATGCAGAACTCAAGTGCATCTACAAAGAAAAAAAAGTAAAGCTTTTACATGTGTTCTGTTTAAAGGTCTGAAAGGAAAGAGGGAAGTCGTGTCTCTCTCTGCAGTAGGAGACTTCCCGAGAATCACCTGCACGACCCATCCTCTCTGTGTTCTGCAGGACCCTCCTGGACAGCTTCTCCCACCTCAGGCTGGGAAGGTGGCTTTCCCATGTCCTTCAGGCATGCACAGGGAGAGCCAATGACTGGAACCTGAAAGAGTCTCTGTGCTTCCACCCAGGCTCACACCTGCAAAACATCCTTGAGTTCTATTCCATGATGCTACCCTGCACTCCGCTGGCAGGCCTGGTGTGTGGCCGCCCCCAGTCCGTTTTTCAAGGATATGAGCTAACAGGAGTCCTGCTGCCCTTTAGGGTAATGTGTACACAGCTGTCTGAAAATCTTAAAAAATTTGTTTAAAACAGAAAAAACTGTTGTGAAAAACCTATCCTGCTCTCACTAAAAGCAAATACATAGAACTTCGTTCAGCAAATGGTATCGTCTTGCACGTCCACCGTGTGCAGCGTGGTGGCATCCTGCTCCAGCTACTGTGAAACAGTCTCCATGGGCTCCCGGTGTGCAAGGCTGCCTTGCCTTGTCCTCCTCGTTTTCCATCCCTGCCCAACACAGCTCTGTCCAGGTTGGCGCATTTCCACCTCATCCCCTCCTGATTCCCCTTCACGCCCTGTGCAAGCCCTGCCCACAGGGAGGACAGTTCGCTCTACTCCTATTTTCTGTGAAGGGTCTGTTTCATCTCACTTCCAGAACAGAAGCCTGCTCAACACAGTGGTTCAACTTCCCTTGTGATTCTCTCCTGCACCAGTGGTTCCCCTAAACCCCCAGGGCTCGGGGCCTGGATAAAACCGCATGTTCCTTGACTGTGTCAAGGCATCCGTTACGGTGTTGCCATGCTAAGCACACTTCTTGAAGCCCAAGGTATCCATTCACTCCCCATCTTCAGTGCCACCTTGTGATCTACCCCAAGAATTCTGACTTTCCTCAGTGGTGCTGGCACATCACACACTGTCCTTGTCTCCACCCCAACTTTCACCTGTGGTTATGTGGATAATCCTCACATGTTCTGTTGTCTGCTGACTCGATGTCCATGCTCAGGGCCCGTCTCAAATGCTATCTCCTATATGGGCCCTGCTCAAAGCTCTCCACCTTTCTGCCTGCCTCAAAAGCCCCTAACATACTGTCTGTCTGATATCACCTCTATATTGTAGGGCCATTATCTGTACAACTGTCCTGACCCTTCCCTAGCCACTCCTTGTAGGACACCTTCTCTCTGACCCCACCCCCCACCCTGCCCCCCGAAGTGAGCTGGGAACTGCCCACGCTGGAACGGGCCACACTCCGCCTTGTGTGTGCTTGCTCGCCCCAGGTGCCTGTCCTGGTGGGGGTGGGGGGACAGCGTGTGGTGCATCCCTTGGCAGCTCTCCTTTAGTGGGATGTGTTTTACTGGGCCCAGTAGCTGCAGAAGCACTTACTAAATGTCAGAACGAAACAGGAGAAGAAAAGTCAGAAAAACATCTTATGGAATAATGTTTGATGTAGGAAGGGAAGATGGGGGAAGGTAAGGGGTGGCCAAAAATAGTACAGGACATGGGCAATTAAGAGAACTTTTTGACTCAATATATTTCCTCTGTGGCTATTTGCCTTTTAATAACCCCTTGGATATGTTGTCTGTTTAAACCACAAAATTATTCCAGGAGAATTTTCTCAGCATCTCCTATGGGTACAGGGCACCACGCTATAAGGGGTGCTACTTGGGGTAGAAAGATCTCTACACATGGATTCCCAGCGAAGCGCAGGCTTGCACAGCCCTGAGTGGAAAATGCTTTAATCCGCTGGGAACCCTAGGAAATGAGGCACTGCTAAGAGGGCTTGGAGGCTAGCAGTCTCAGCCAGAGAAATTATTAGCAAAGGGTGAAGGGAAAAAAAGACTGAGAAAGCAGGGGTGGAGGAAGTTTACTGGACTGATTCTTACTGGTTTCATATAGCAATATTGTGTATATAGTGGAGCCCTGCGAGAACTTTCTAGTAGGCTGGTGGTGAGAACAGAGAGGTTACAGGATGTGGGATCAACGTAAGGTATTCATTGGCTGAAAAAACAAAATAATTATGCAGATGTGGGCCTTGGAGCAAGTATACACTTTTTCCAGTGGCAAACCATCTAGCTGTATGACAGTGAGCTCTGCTCTGAGGCACTGGGCTCTCTCAGCCTTCGTGGATGGGCCTGGGGAGGAAACAGAGGCCCAAAGAACTGTGCTTTCCAAACATTTTCTTCTCCAGACCATTTGTCTCGCATTTCTCACATTTCTTCCCTCCTGAGGTGTGGAGCCAAACTCCCACTGGGTTGGATCTGGTCATCCTTCCCTCCTCTGTCCCAAAGGAGTGATGTCAGCATGTTCATCAGGTGCCACTTTGGTGACAACACCCGTCACAGCCAACAATCTTGTCTCGAAGGCTGTGTCTGGTGACGGCCCTCTTTACCACATCACGTGTTGTTACTCACACTAGCAGAGCTTATGTTTACTTTACTGGGCTACAGACAACCCCATGGAACTGGCTCCTCAGGGATGTTGTATTCCCAGTGCTGGAAACCTCCCTCTGTGGTGGAGGTAAGGTCTGTTTAATGCAGAACTGCCCAAGTCACAAACTATAAGCCTAGGACTGGTGTCTAGCTGAAACCTCAGAGGGGAATCTAAGGAGCAAAAAGCATTCAGCCTGGATGCAAGGACTACAGAGAGACTCGTGTGAGATCTCTTGAATGACCAGGGATTTAGGTTTATATCTCATCCCAGGCAAAAAACACTAAAAAGTGCCAGGAAATCTCAAGGCAAATAGGGGGCTACAGGTTTTAACACAGAAAGCGTCTCTTTCCATTGTGTATTTATGTAAGTGAAAATGTGAAAGACGCCATGCTTAATGTACATGGCACCTGGATTTCCAAGTTCTTTGATCTCATTCAACTTTGAGGGCTTCAGTCACCCACCATTCATTTAAATGTCCCTTCACCCCAAACAATCCTGTTGTTCAACCCTAATTTTCCCTTTGGCACAAACTGGCCAAGTGTGAGTTCTAACACTGTGGTGAATGTAGATGATCAGTCCTCAGGCTGGTCCTCTCTTGACCCCAAATCCTTATAATTAGGCCCCTCCCTGGGTTTGTCTCTGTTGTCTTCTATTTTGGGTCCTAAGTATCCAGGGCGAGGACCTCTCTTTTTAGTAGCCTGTGCTACTGTCATGATTTACTGCAGGCCAAATCGGACGAACAAGGTCAAGAAGCTAGTGAGAAAAATAATGAAACCTTCACACAGGAATGTGTTATGTTTTCCATAAACATATGGAAAAGATGTGGGTAAAGTTGAAAGAAGACTGAATTTTTACAAAAATGATTACACTGTAAACGTATGAGGAACTAGTCAGAGAAGATACTGCTGAGTGAATGATTTCATAAAATAGTATTTCTTTGGATGATTCACTGCTCCAGCCAGATCTTCCCATTTTCTACACTGGGAAGTGGTGTGGTCTACCAGCTCTGAAAAAAAAAGTCCTAATGTGAATTGTCTGTCGGTTTCTCTGGTGTAAATACTCCTACCACAGCCAAACAAGCTATGACAGTTTCACAACTGGCAGACTACTGAACAATGGGCTTTTGCTGGCTGGTACAAGTGGGCTCTAGCAGACCACAGAGGCCAGGCCTCCTTTTAACACAATATGCCCTGTGGAGTTTTCCTGCCCAGTGTGGGGCACCATGGTTTCCAAATCTCCATACTTACAGCTGCCGGGTTTGTGAACTGGCACAGAATCCCATTCCGGTGGTGGAGAGTCTTTTTCACCCTCTGAGCTACTGGTGTTGCCTAGTTCTTGACTATTTGGGAGGAATTTTGCTAGGGCAGGTGGCCTGTTATCCACTAACTTATTTGTACCTGCACAAAAACCAGGGAAAAAAACCATTAATGGAAAATAATTCCTTTCTTTCAGATCTGTTTCAATGAACCTTCTAATGAGGACGAGAATACCACCCTAGCCTTTTAAAGCACTGAAAACTACTAATCGATTACTGGCACCTCACAACTAATAATTACTAATACAATGAATTATGAAAATATATTACTCAAATGAAAATACCTTTTGTTTTCTGGGAATTTCGTGATTTGGATCCACTTGTCAATGCAGTTGGAAGAGGAATCTTGGTTGGGAGATTTCTGCGTTGTTTACTTTCCAGTGGGGGAGTATAGGAGAGCTCTAAAGAACTGAAAGACAGTTATGGATGGAAAATTCAAATTTATGCCTTTGTTTTACAGCAAAGAGTAGAAGTTACTGATCGTGCTACAATTTCCATTGCATTTTCTAATCTAGCTTCCTTAGGCACTATGTAGTCATGATCCTAACTTAGCACTGGCTGCTTTCCAAACATTTCTAAGACTGTTCAGGAGACACTTGTAGATTTATCCTTTGCTATTCTGAGTGCTGACAAACTGAAGTCCATTATCTGAAAATCTGTAATGGGTCAGAGCACCTACCTCACATAATGTGTACAAAGCCTTTAGCACGAACTTGCCATTTTCGGGGTTGCTAACCACAGTTATTTTGCTTGTGAATGAGTCTCTCCCAGCATCTAGACTACTAGTGAGATTCTAGAATGTGGAGCCTCTGAAAGGTCTCAGACTTAAAATGTCAAGGCACCTGTTATCCAAAACTTTAAACACATTTTTTTCTCACAGAAACCACGAAATGAACCAGGGCTAAGTTCCTGGGTTGCCTATGAAAATCCACTAACTCACTGCAGAATAGCAGGACTGAACTACTTGCCTAAGGTCTAGGGTGAGTAGGGTGAGATGAATTTTCTTCTTTATTCTTGGAACTCAAGGTTAACCCTGGGCAAAAATTTAAATATTATTTTTATTTATTTAGAGTGTACATGTGTTCTAAAAGATTTAGAGGTAAGCTTAACATAATAAACATATATAAATAGAACCGGCTCTGAACTTCCTGTCCAACAAGGCAGAATGGCAGGCATGATGAGCTATTTTAAGTTCCCACAGCCTGATGAAGAAAACATTAAAATTTGTTGGCAGAGAAGCAATCTCTAGGACAAATGGGTAGGTGACCCATATAAGGTAGCAGTGTGAGCAGTGTAACTATCTGGGCCATAAGGACATTCTTTACCAAGTTGCTTCTGTAATGTCCACCAAGATCAAGTTGTAGGCTTGGGAAGGCCTCTGACAGGAGTTAAGCTAACAAGTCCAAGAAGGGCATTTTCTAGTGAAGGCTGAGACACAGCTTAGAGAACCCAGTGGCCCCTTACGAGAATTCTTCCAAAAATCATCAGTGATCTCCATCATGCTCCTGGTGATGGTCAGAAAACTGTCAGTTCAAGGCTGAGCTGATAGCTTGCTTTTCATTAAAAATCCGACAAAGTTTACTGGCTGATTGAGATGCTCTAAAATGGGTGTATCTCTGGCATTTTCCACCTTAGTGTACTTCCTGTCCTGTCCCCAACCTTCAGGTGTGTGACCCCAACACCCCACTGTGGCCCCCCCCCCCATGCTTCAGATTCTTTTATTTCTTTATGCACCACATCATCTTCCTTCCGTTGCTACGCCAACTTCTCACTTCTGGAAGGCAGCCAATTTCTGCTAGGTCCTGGTACAGGGACAGTCCATTATACTAATTCACACCTGATTTCAAAGGGCAGAAAGGTTCAAACCTTCCAGATAAAATAATACGTAAATATTATTAATAATATAAATACAGTTTAACAGAGGCTATTTACAAATATTTATATGGGTGTAAGGCAAAGGTCATTTTCTTTCTTTCGTTTCTCCATATTTCACACAATTTTTTTTTTAAAGTTTATTTATTTTTGAGAGACAGAGACAGAGTGTGAGCGGAAGAGGGGCAGAGAGAGGGAGACACAGAATCCAAAGCAGGGTCCAGGCTCTGAGCTGTCAGCGCAGAGCCCGATGTGGGGTTCGAACTCATGAACCATGAGATCATGACCTGAGTTGAAGTCAGACACTTAACTGACTGAGCCACCCAGATGCCCCTCACGGAATTTTTTTTGAAAAACGTTTTATTTATTTTTGAGAGAGTGCATGTGCGTACCAGTGAGCAGGGGAGGGGCAGAAGGAGTAGGAGAGAATCCTAAGCAGGCTGTGCGCTAAGAGCATGGAGCTCAAATGTGGGGCTTGAACCCATGAAACTTGAGAACATGACCTGAGCAGAAATCAACAGTTGGACACTTAAGTGACTGAGCCACCCAGGTGCCCCTACAAATTTTCTACAATAAATAGGTATTACGTTTAGAATTAGTAAATGAGCTAACCAAAAATCCAAAGGGCTCAGTTAACCCAAATTATGTAGAATTTTTGGCAGGATAACAAACCGACATGAAAAAATACACTATTTACGGGCAAGATTATTAATGTACAGTTCTATGAATCTTCCAAGTCCTTCCCCTACTGACAGTTATTTAAAAACAACATCTTAAAAAAAACACAAAGGCTCCCATGAAACAGACATCCAGCACTCTGGTGGTGGTGGCGGCAGAGGTGGGTGTGTGGAAGTTATTTTTAAGGAAGTCATTTATAAGTATGGGAGTGGGAGCTATTTATACAAAGTGTAACTCTGTGTCGCTATTAGTTGTGTCGTAAAATTAGTTGGTTTTTAAGAAAAACGGTGCCAAACAACTATTTTATTTTCGCTGATTCATGCTTTCCTAAATTAAGCTAGATGATCTCTATCAAGAAACCTTTTTGAAGGCTTTGGAATAAAATAGGTAAGAGCCTACTTAATTTAAATGATCTTTCTAAAAGGGAAAAACCATAAGGTGGTTCAGATGCCAGGCCTCATTTTTGCTCATGTAATACACAGTACGTGCCCCTGTCTGGGGGAAGTGGAGAGGCAGATTGCTGAGGGAAAGGGTAGGACTTTCCCAGTGCTCATGGGTCTGGAGGCCAGGGTGTGAAAGGTGGTGCCTGTGGCCCTGAGCAGAGTGTGCTGTCTGAGCAGATGATTAGAGAGTACAGTTATTCTATGAAGACTTTCCCCACTTAGTTTAGATTACATTTAAGTCATGTAAACATGTAAAATGTTGACAGACAACCAGAGAACAGAAAGATCAATGGATAAACTGCTGTTCTAAACCAGGCCTGATACCACAGAAGTCCTTTTAGTGTCTTAGAGTGAACTCTAATTCCCTGGCATCTTGGACCTAAAATACAGCTTTCTGGAGGTCTACAGGTCCACTTCCTTCTGCGGTGTCAAAGCTGGCCAAAATGGATTGACCGGGTCTCTACCACTGTGACACCATGCTCCACACTCCCAGGAAATGATTTTGTGAAGTGAATTTATGCGAGTATGGTAGGATGTGGCTGCACCAGCAGAGTCCACGACTGAGGCACTGCTCTGGCTTTATCACTACCTATTTATGCGAAAACGAATTCTTCGGGGCACCTGGGTGGCTCAGTCAGTTAAGCATCCAACTCTTGATTTTGGCTCAGGTCATCACGGTTTGTAAGACTGAGCCACAGTCTTTTTGAGAGCCCACATTGGGCTCTGTGCTGACAACAGCATAGAGCCTGCTTGGGATTCTGTCTCCCTCTCTCTCTGCCCCTGCCCTGCTTGCTTGCTCTCTCTCGCTTTCAAAAAAAAAACAAAAACAAAACAAATTTAAAAAAACAAACAACTAACCCCCCCAAATTCTTCAACATTTCAGGATTGGGGCCTTCTGGCTTAGAGATAACATAATATTCCAATAATATTGATAATATTTAAAGACTAATTTTTCAGAAAGCAAATGCAAGCTAAGCCCACAGATTTCATTAATATTAAAATATCAGTGTTTTGGCTAACTGATATATAGAATAAACATTTATTCCTAATCAGATAAAGCTTTGAAAAGGTGACAATATACAAATGCCTTATTAATGATACCCCTTTTTCAGAGTGCATCTATACCCTTCAGATATGTGGAACCACAGAGTAACACATTGACAGCACTTCTGAGGTGACAGGAGTTTTGGGTATCACTTAGAACTGGCAGTGATTTTACCTGAGCCACAGAGCAAGGCTTGTCATAACTCACTGTAGACAGGGACTGGCTCTATTCAGAGAGGCCACCTTTCTGGTTATTAAAAAAACCAGTCTGTTTAATTCCATATTTGAGTGACTGTACCAATTAATTCTGACTCTTAATACTTTTATCCCCGTGTCTGGGAAAACACAAAACAAGATTGGTGAGTTTAAAGAGATTAGATTAAGGAGATTAGGAGAGTAAGGCTGCATACGGATTTCTCCAGTTACAAATGACAAGGTAAAAAGACAATTCAGAGAACACTGCTTAAACTGTCTTGCTGGTAATGATTTTTCTCTTGACTATATATCAAGAGAACATGAGTTATCCCTGTAACTGTCCCTTGACTAGGTGGTGGAGAACGGGATACTGTAGCTTTTTGTTTACCAGAGAACTTGAAATCCTTACAAAGCTAGTGGTATTCAAGTGAAGCCTTTTCAAAATCAAATTTGCTAATGGTCAACTTATTCTATAAAAAAATCAGAATACAACAGACGTCAGCAGAAAAGGGATGAGGGTAAAAATGAACATGTACTATTTGTATAAAAAATACTATGCCTCTGAGCTCAGGCATCAAGGCTAAAACAGTGTAGAATGGGTCAAAGTAACCTGTGGAATGGTTTTGCTATGGAAATCCAGTTAATGACCAATTTTTAATAAAAAATCAGAATGTAACACAAGTCAGTGGAAGAGGGATGAACGTAAGAATTAACAAGCACTATCTGTTTTAAAAATTATGTCTGACAGCTCAGGCATCAAGGCTAATCATGCAGATTTGACAAAAGTCACCTATGGAATTTTTTATGATAATTCTTAGAAGCTTGGTTTTTAAATTTGTGATATGAATCATAGCCAGATTGTCTATTCTTGCAAGAGCTCCATGAAAACTAGGGTTTTTCATAATTTGTATTTTTTAGCCCTATTTATCTAGAAATATCTGATCAATCACCTAAGCATGAAATAGGCCTAGAAGAATAGTTCTGGTCACTAAGGTATTATTCCTTTCCTGGAGTGCCAGAATATTAGCACTAATTAGTGCCTCAGGATGATTTCTCTCGGGAGAGATCCAAGTGTGTCAACCACTACGCCCCTTGACATTGCTGCTAGCTGGGTCAGATTGGTTCTCATCACACTGTGGGATCGAATCACTCAAATAACAATGTGCATGTAAGAGTGAATTTTAGGTACGAATACTCCACTAATAATGAATGACTGCCATATGCTGTATTATTTCATAAATTTAGGTTAAAGGTTACATTTCACTAGGGTAACACCTAATTTCTTAGTAGGGTTCATGTCCAGTGTAGAGCCCAACGCAGGGCTTGAACTCATGACCCTGAAAATTGAGACCTGAGCTGAGATCAAGAGTTGAACCTTTGACCGATTGAGCCACCCAGGCACCCTGACACCTAATTTCTTATTAGCTATTAGTTCTATGGAACAGAATGCCTGTGCCTGAGTTAAGCTATATTTATTACCTAGGTAGAGAGTCTAGTCTATTAGTGCTTCTGGAAAGCTCCACATATTGTTTGCCGAATCAAAGTTAGAATAGACCTTCCATAAAAACTAAGGCCAGTTCTAATGATAACAGTGTCTTCCTTTATTAACTTATACCCAATTCTTTCAACTTCCTAGGTTGATGCTCACTTAACACAAAAGGTAAATATCAGCCTCCATGCAGATGGCCATTTTATATGATGAACTATGAAGGGCATTAACAATACTAAAACTAAAATTAGCTTATTAGGTAAATCTAAGGTTTAACGAAAGTATGAAGTAGGCTTAATTAATAACCTAACAGTTCAACTCCTTCATTTACTTGCAGAAAGATTCTGCAGCAAGTCTTCCCTGTGGGGCTCACCAGAATCCTGCTCCATGGTGACTGGAATGGAGTTATTTCCTAGTTAATTCATCTTAGACTTGTCTGATAGGTGATAACTGTCCTGAGCATTAAGGTAAGAACAAATTCTTCCAAGTTTTGTGGCAAAGAATCCTAGAACCCAACTGTAGTGGTGGGTTAGTAAACAGATTCAGAGCTCTTTTTGAGAAAAGTTAGGCTCATATCTGTGGCTGAACTATCAAGGTCACCTTTGTACAGAAGTGAAATGGCTCTCTGCCTGGGAACAAATTACCAACCTAAACTTTCATAACAAGTCATTAACTCTGCCTTTTACATGTCTGACATCAGAAGCATGTGGTCCCCAGTCAACATTAAACATTAGAAAAAAAACCCAAGAGGAACATGATGCAGTATATGGCTTTTGTTGCAAAAAACTCCATAAAAACTGACCAGCCACAAAAACATTACCTGGATTTCACCAGTAACTTCTTATATATGTCTTAGTTCTCTGCACTCATTCATTTTTCTTACCTGGGTTTCACATCTGTTGGGATTTCTTTCTTAACATTTAAGAGTTTTTTGCTTTTTTGCTTCACTTGAGACATTTCATTTTCATGTTTTTCAGGCATGGCTTGTTTTCCCTTTTGCTTTTCTGTATCCTGTAAAAAAATGTACACTTAGCTGCTGAGAAGAATTAATAAGTCTATACGAAGGCAGAGACACAAAACCAAAGACAGACCAGATACAACACGTATGTATAAAAACAACAACCTCCTTTCTATCTTTATTATGGTTCTCTCAATTTTTTTAGCCTCTGACTTATTATAATTATGCTTTGGTGAGAGTCTGAATTATAAAGAATGTTATTTTATTTATACTCCTACTCTGTCTGGGGTGGGTGCAGTGGTAGCAGCAAATTGGTAGCTTCTTATTTTTAAGTATTGGGGAGCAAACCTTGCTTTTTTTTTTTTAATAAGAAAATTCAGCTTGGAATACAATATAAAGTTACACACTCTGGAAATGCTCCTAAATCCTGAGCACAAGTAAAACCCAGGGCAAGAAAACAGCACCAGCAAGTAGTAAGTGTTCACACCTGTTCACTAAGTGTCCATGAGTGACAATATGGCCGTGAAAGTGTTATGGCGGGTTTAATGCTAACCATTCACCACCAACGAGAAGAAGCTTAGTTACTCATTCACTTACTCAACAAACATTTACCGGTCAGCCACTTGGTGCTAGGCAATGGGGTTACCAAGGGGGCCCAGGCCCTTTCCCCAAGTCTAATGGGGGGGGGCACACATGACAGCTGGAGATGAACTTGTACCTTCGTGTAGAAATGTTCACTAGCTATGACTGGAGCACAGAAGGGCTGTCTTGCCTGGCTTGAGTGTGGAGCCTGTGCTGAGAAGGACACACCCAAGCTGCACCTTAAAGCTGTACTATTTTCCAGTCCGCCCACTGAGGTTTCTGGCCCCTGACTACTAAGTACAGAAACCACACGTATGCATTTTTATAGTAATTCGACAGTTGTGGCATCCAAGCATGAGACCAGTGGACTTGTCTCCCAAACAGGGCAAGGATCCATTCAGGTATTATGGAACTCTCTGGGGGAGTTGCATTTGGCGTGGGTGTGTACTACTTGTGTACAGTAGGACCATCTAGGTGACACATGGGAAATAAAAAACACCCTGTTCTTCATCACACACAGTTTGAGCAGTACTGTGTGCAAGGAAGCACTGAGGCTAATCAGGGGACAGACAGGGGAAGGACAGACTCAGCAAACGAGCACAGCTGTGGGTGTGGGAGGAATTACAAGCATAAAGGTATATGAGAAGCTACTCAGCTTCAGAGTTCATGGTTACTAAGGCAACTTGGGTTTTAACAGGTCACACCAGGTCAATCTATTTAAGTGTCAAGAGTAAATAATCAGAGAAAGGGCTACAACACCCTCCTGTCCCCACACCTTTTAAGACTATTCTGAATTATTCAAGAATTATTTCTTGACCAGTTGACTCATAAAGGATTTTGTAGACCATGAGCTCTTTGAGGACAAGAACATGGTCTTTTTGTCCTCTGTTGTTTCCCAGACATAAGGTCTGGCACTTGGGTGCTCAGGTACGTAATTTTTTAAAATTTTAATTTGCATTAAAAAAGATTTTGCAGATAGCTGACACAAATGTTACATACATTTCAAGTGTACAACATAGTGATTCAGCATCTCTAGCTGTTATGCTGTGCTCACCACAAGTATAGCTACCACCTGTCAGAAATATCACAATATCATTGACTATACATTATCATTGACTATATTTCCTAAGCTGGGCCTTTCACCCCTGTGACTTATTCATTCCATAACTGGAAACCTGTAACTCCCACTTCTCTTCACCCATTTTGCCCATCCCTCCACCCCCTCCCCTCTGGCAACTGCCAGTTCTTATTTGTGGGTCTGATTCTGCTTCTTGTTTGTTTATCCATCTGTTTTGTTTTTTAGATTCCACATATGTGTGAAAGCATGTGGTATTTGTCTTTCTCAGTCTGACTTACTTCACCTAGCCTAACACCCCTCGTCTATGCCGTCGCAAATGGCAAGAGCTCATCCCGTTTAAACGACTGTGTAATAGTCCACCCAATCCCTACTTTTTGAATGAAAGGGTAGAAAAAGGATGGAAAAGACATCTATGGGAAAGTGATTTGTCAAGTCTGTCATCTAGTTAGGAAGGAAACACACACAACTGGCAAACACACCAGTCACAAAGTAGTAAAAGCACATAAATTATATGCAAGAGTACTGAGGAGGAGGAATAAAAGCTGATCAGAACGGAGTAGGACAGCAGGCATGAAGGCCGCATGGAGGATTCTGTGCTGTGTTTGCAAGAAGCAAATGGCAGGGAGGAGACAGGAGAAGCAGGAGGAAACGAACAACAGAGAGAATTATGCCAGTGGGTGCGCACAGAATGGCGGCAGACAGGGTCAGCTGGAGAGAAGTGTTAGGAGAAAAGCTGGAAAGGCAAGAAAGGAAGTGAGGAAAAGTTGTGAAGAAAGCCTGTGCTGAAAATGCTTTCCAAATGCTTATTTGTATCATCAAAACTGTTGGGATTGCACTCAAAGATGAGTAGATGGCATTCTGCATTTCTGAAGGAATCTGTTAGAAAGGATATACAACCCAGAACAGAATCCAGTGCTATGGACTGTACTGAGGGCATAGAGAGCACCACACCAAATGTGAAGGATGCAAAGGGGAAGGAGGTTGACAAGAAAAATAAGTCACATATAAATTTCATTTAAAAAATTAATATATGCAGATGATACTGTTGGACATCTTTAAGAAATGATTCCTTAGGTTACTAGATTAAAACTGAAAAAGGAATTTGGGCCTAGAGTATTAAAGGCTATATTAGGATCATATTAAATTTGAAATATAGTTATCTAAAAATAAAAATGCCAAAATAGAATTATGCCCTCACTTTTCTACAAAGCACCTATAACTCAGTCCCAGACCCGTTCACAATAGTAACCTTACCTTCCATTTACCTAACACCACTAAGTACCAGACTTTTGCAGTATTATTTGACACTGGTGACTACCCTGATTGCTGAGGACTCTGGGCTATAGGGAAGCTTTCTTGATGTGTTGATGTCTGCTGAGCTGGCCAGTTCTGGGTGACCACTAAAGCCCTGGGTCTTCCCTGAGGCCACCTTCCACTCTAGGACAGTCACTGCCCTCTTGGCAGGAGGAGTGAGCTGCTCCTGAAGCCTGCTGTACCAGCTGTGATAAGACAGGAGAAATCCAATATAATTAAAATGGTCTAGTTCTTTCTCATCCTCTTTTGATACTTAAAATTTGAAACAAATTGCATGAGCCAGGGTAGTTACTATTCTAGATAGTCCCTATCTTTCAAGCAGGGTTTCCAATTTCTAATTATTTTACTTTATCAACATGCTTGCAGATGTTCTTGCCTGGGGGAAATGAAGACCTCCATCCGGGGTTGTGACTCCTTCCTGCAAGACAGTGGCTTAGGCCTGCCTGTGCACACTGAGAAGGAATCCTCAGAACATGTACATATGTTAAAGAGAAAAGGTTCATTCTATATTAAAAAACCCAATCTATGAGACGCCTCCTTCCATCGTTTGTTTGGGGGAGCCCGTCATACCTCCTTGAGGAGAGGCTCTGTGTCTGGGTTGGAGGTCTCTGTGGTGGTGGAGGAGCTGTCGTCATCAGCCAAGGAGTCTTTCAGTTCATCTTCCTGTGGCTTTCCCTTTCCCTTCTTCTCCTTTTCCTCTTGCTTCTTAGGTGGTTTCACCTTGCGCTGAAGAGGTTTTCCTTTCCCTGGGGGTGAAAGTCAAAATAAAATAACTTCTTGGTTTTTAAATAGCTCAGAAAACATAGCCGTTATAACTTTTCTCCAAGAGGCTGGACTCTTTTTCTCATTAATAAAGGTTTCTTTCTTCTCTAATTACAGCTTTCCAAATCATGTTTGGCTTTTTGATTAGAATTTTGGTGAAAGTCAATTTTACTGAGGCATAATTAATTTATGTACAGTAAGACAAACCCATTTTAAGTATAGAGTTCAATGACTTTTGGCAAACTCAGTAGTTTTGACCAGTTTATGTCTGTCTTAGAATATTCTTTTTATACTCCACAGGGCGATGCAGCTTTGAAAAGTCACAGAAGTGAAAACCAGAGATCCTTTCAAGCCTGTTTGGAGATGGAAGCCTGAAGGTGATGCCCATGTACATCACCCAAGGGATAGAAGAGGCCCGGAGACAGAACCATGATGGCTGAGTCCAAATCCTGGCTCTCCCTAACAATCTGTGTGATCTTGGCCTCCCATCTGTAAGCTGGGAGAGACAACACCTCACAGGGTTGTAATGAGGAATTCATAAAGCCCTCAGAGCAGTGCCTGGCACATAAACACCACGGAACGTTCTATATGGACAGAATGAAACAGAGCTATAGAAAGCCTAGTATTTTTATTGGCGTCTGGGTGGCTCAGTTGGTTGAGTGTCTGACTTTGGCTCACAGTTTGTATCTCACAGTTCGTGGGTTTGAGCCCCATGTCAGCCTCTGAGCTGTCAGCACAGAGCCTGGAGACTGCTTCAGATTCTGTGTCTCCCTCTCTCTGCCCCTCCCCTGCTCATGCTCTGTCTCTCTCTCTTTCTAAAATAAATAAACATTAAAAAAATTTAGAAAGCCTAGTCTTTTTAAAAGATGTGGATGCTCCCAAGACAAACAAGAAGCCACCATATATTTGAGTGCCACTATTTCCCAAGCAGCATTCCATGTCCTGAGTACAGCACCAGCACCAACAACATAATCCCTGCCTTCACAGAGCTTACATTCTAGCTGCATCAGACAGCTGCAGAGAAATCCCCGGATTCCAACACCTGTGGAGTCACCTGGGTGGGCAGGCAGGGTAAAGCTGCAGAAGCTGCAGAAGCCACATAAGCCACAGTTTAACCCATTCTATATATGCCAATTAAAAATACATTACTCTGATAATGGTAGCTTAATACGAGTTATTTAAATCCCAACATTACATGGCCACTGTTAATTGTTGTCAGAAACTCAAACTTTCGCATCTAGAACAGGGGATAGCAAACCATGGCCCCTGGATGAAATCTGGCCTGCAGCCTGTTTTGTATAGCTTGTGAGGTGGGAATGATTTTTATTTTTTAAGTGATTGGAAAAAGGAACAAGAATATATGACAGAAGGCAGTTTGTGGCACATCAAGCCTCACATATTTATTGTCTGGCCCTTTCCAGTAAACTTTTGCTGAGCCTGCTCTAGAAAAAGAATAGGTAAAGCTCTGGTTTTTAGGAATGTCATTTTGTCGTTTACTTTCACACTGATTCCAGGGGGTATTACATTTGAAACCATAACTGGGACATTGAGTCTCAAAAATCGAGAAGCCTTTGTTTCAGCGGAAGATCGGCCAGTTGGTTTATTTACAGCCTCTGATCCATCCTGACTGGCTGCAGCTCCTCTCTGCCATGGCAGAAGGGAAGGAGCCGGTCCTACTCTGGCCCCAGGAGCCCCTGGATTTCTCAGATTCTGAGTTCAACAGTTCATGCTGAGAGCCCTTCAAACTTCCCCACACGATAGAGATCAATCCCCCATGCAATGAATTTCTCACCTGCAATTATACAATTTTGTCATGCTTAGGTTCACTGTGTGAGAGGCACTACCTATATAAATAATCGTATTTACAATAACCTGAAACTAGCTTAATAAATAGGAAAGTGTTAGAAGTGATACATTTTTTAAAGCTGGACTCAAATATTGACGACATGGATATACAAAGTAGAAAAAGAAACACTGAACAAACCAAGAGTTAAACTGAAAACTTGGGTAAAAAAAAAAAAAGCTTATCTCACAAAAGACTAGTTTACACTTTTTACCTCCAAATCCCCATCTTTTATTAATTTCTTAATATGCTGCACTTGCACTTGTCCCCAACACCTTAATGAATGGCATTTTGAAAAGGTTATCAATAACTCCTTAGCTGTCAATACCAATGACCTCTAGCACTCCTCTTCTACAAGACCTGTTTGGACACTAGAATATCCCATCTCCCTCCCCGCCCAGCCATACGTCACATTATTATCCTTTTCTGGTACTGGGATTCTTTTGGCAACTTTTTTGCTGGCTTCATCTTTGCTGATGTTTCCTGGAGATCTGCCCTTGGAACTTCTTTCTCCTTTACAGTCCCCCCAGGGGCTCACTTTAATTAATTTGACATAAACAATTCAAATCTAAAATGCCCAAACTGAGTTAAATATCCTAAAAAACATCTTTTGGGTTCTCAGTCTGTAACAATCATACTTAATCTGCTGTAATTTAGACTAATCTGGGGTGCTTTTTTTTTTTTTATATGAAATTTATTGTCAAATTAGTTTCCATACAACACCCAGTGCTCATCCCATCAGGTGCCCTCCTCAATACCCATCACCCACCCTCCCCTCCCTCCCACCCCCCATCAACCCTCAGTTTGTTCTCAGTTTTTAAGAGATGTCGCTTTGTTGGGGCTCCACACTGAGTTTCTGATTAAGCATTTCTGTGTGGGACCTGGCATGGGTAACTTTTTAAAAAGCTCCTGTAGTGACTCTAGCGTGTAACTAGGCTGAGAATCAGTAGTCAATGGTATCAACACAATCACCACTGTATCAGTCCTACGGCCTAGGCTAGCAGCTGCTTCACTGTCCTGTGTGATTTCTTCTGCTGCTTCTGTTCCCAAATTCAAATGTTGGTGGGAGGGGAGAGAACATGTTGTCATCAAAGGACTAGAAATAATTCTGACTGAATCAGCCTGATGATGGGCCTATGTGCCCTGCAAGGCTGCACACACTGGGGTGGCCTCTGTCTTCCTCTTGCCACTTGGTGGGGTGAGGGAAGAAGCTGCCTTCTCAGTCAAGCTTGTTCTCAAGGGTTTATTCCCTTCCTTAGGGACTGGTTCCCAGTGGAAAGACTGGGCTTTGGGAAAGGAGAGTCTCAAACATTTTGCCAAGAGGGGACTGGTAAGCGGGAATTAGAAGTCACAGGGAAACTGCCCTCTCCAAGAAAAATTGTTACCTCAATACACAGTGGAGGACACAGGATATCACCTGCCTTAAGGAAACCACACCTTAACTGTATAATCTATATAAAAACTAACCCATCCAAGTAAAGACAATACAAACTGAAGGGAAAAGCAGCTTACAAAAACCCAGTGTTACCAGCAGTGGCTGATAGACCTAACATGAGCGACAGGTTCCTCAGACTTCACACCACTGTCTGGATGAAATGTCCCTGAGGCCACTCACCCTCTGTCTGCCCACTCCCATCATCACAAAGCAGACTCTAGATTGAGCATGTGTCCATGACCTACTTGGTCAACATATGCCCCCTCGGCACTGTCATTCCTCATACAGTTTAAACACTTGCAGGGCAGCGACCAGCCTTACTGATCTATCTTCAGTGCCTTGCATGGTGCCCAGCACATAGCAAGTGCTTGGCCAGGGTCTGGCAAGCTGTACAAGTTGGTTTTGTGCCTTTCTAAATCCTGAAATACGCTTACAGTGTGACCTGTTCTGAGACTTGCCACCCCAAGTCCGGAAGCTCATCCCATCTCACTCTATGAGTAGAGTTTGAATCCAGGTTTGAATCCAAAGTCAGTCTTCGTGGCAAACTGTATGATTCCATTTATACAACAATCTTTCTTTAAAAATTTTAATGTTTGTGTAAAATTTATTTTTGAGAGAAAGAGAGAGACATAGCAGGAGCAGGGGAGGGGCAGAGAGAGAGAGTGAGAGAGAGAGAGAGAGAAGACACAGAATCCAAAACAGGCTCCAGGCTCTTTGCTGTCAGCACAGAGCCTGACGTTGGGCTCGAACTCACAAACCGTGAAATCATGACTGGAGCCAAAGTTGGACGCTTAACCAATTCACCCACCCAGGTGCCCCTATACAACATTCTTGAAATGATGTATTATAAAATGGAGGTTAATGGTTGCCAGGGGTTAAGGAAGGGACAGGAGTGGGAGGGAAGTGGCTGTGGCTAGAAAAGGACACAAAAGGGATCACATGGTGATGTAAATGTCCTGTATCCTGACTGTATTGGTATTAATACAGGCATACCTCGGAGTTACTGTAGGTTTGGTTCCAAACCACCACAATAAAGTGAGTCAATTTTTTTGGTTTCCTAGTGCATATGAAAGTTACCTTTAGGGGCATCTGGGTGGCTCAGCTGGTTAAGTATCCAACTCTTGATTTTGGCTCAGGTCACGATCTCATGGTTCATGAGATCAAGCCCCACATCGGGCTCTGCTCTAACAACGCAGAGCCTGCTTGGGATTCTCTCTCTCTCTGCCCCTTGCCTGCTTGTGCTCTCTCTCAAAATAAATAATAAAAATAAAGTTCTCTTTATAATATAGTCTATTAAGTGTGCAATAACATTATATCTAAAAAAAGATACATACCTTAATTAAAAAATACATTATGTCTAAAACATGCTAACCACCATCTGAGCTTTCAGTGAGTTGTAATCATTGATTATGGATCACTACAACAAATTTAATAATGAAAAGTTGTGATATATTGTGAGAATTACCAAAATGTGACCCAGAGACACGAAGTGAGCAAGTGCTGTTAGAAGGATACTAAAGGCAGGACCGCCACAGCCGTGAGAGACACAGTTACGTGCGAGGTGCAGTAAAGCAAAGTGCAGAAGAGGAGCATGCCTGTATCCGGGCTGTGATATTGTACTGCTGACTAAGTTGTATGCAGTTGCTGGTTGCCAGGCCTGCTCATAAAAATGGTCAAAATGAAACACTTTCTTCATTGCTTTAAAGCCTGATGGAGTATATCTTTTCTAATCACTGAGTGGATACAAAACTCTTCATTGACCGAAACCATTTGTCCCTATCTGCAGGGTCCCTCAGGGCTAGGCTGTGTGTATGGGAACATAAGGCGGGCTGCTACATATCTGTGACAGAGTACCATCT
The DNA here is from genome assembly GCF_022837055.1 of Prionailurus viverrinus. NCBI lineage: Eukaryota > Metazoa > Chordata > Mammalia > Carnivora > Felidae > Prionailurus > Prionailurus viverrinus. The sequence continues at coordinate 62,436,008 of NC_062563.1, read as the reverse complement.
GCATCTTACAGATCTAGTATCCTTACTGAGCAGTGAAGCTATGAGCCTCATCAAATAATCCAATTATGAGCTGACTACATACATGCTGTAGTCACCACAAGTGCTGTGTGCGTGGGTGAGGCTGGGCGTACATCTAAGAGGCGTGATGTAGGGGAGGAGCTAGGATTTAATGTTATAAGGTCAAGACAATGTGAACGTGAAGAACATTCCCATATTCTCTCTAATCAAGGCAAAATGCCCACTCTGTTATTCAGTGTCCTCAGATTCAAGCAGGAATTCAATGCCAGCAAAGTCTGTTTTTTTTTCAGGTGAATTCTTAGGCTTCCTTTTCCTGCATGAGAACTATATAACAATGTCTGGCCATAGCTGCCAAGAAATGTGCTGCTCAATTTAACACTTGATGGTAACAACTAAATTTGTTCTAGGTTTCTTTTTTTTTTTTTTTTTAATTTTTTTTTTTCAACGTTTATTTTTGGGACAGAGAGAGACAGAGCATGAACGGGGGAGGGGCAGAGAGAGAGGAAGACACAGAATCCGAAACAGGCTCCAGGCTCTGAGCCATCAGCCCAGAGCCCAACGTGGGGCTCGAACTCACGGACCGCGAGATCGTGACCTGGCTGAAGTCGGACGCTTAACCGACTGCGCCACCCAGGCACCCCTGTTCTAGGTTTCTGATGAGAAAGCACCATAATTAAAAACAAACAGATAAAACATCAAAAACTCCTTTTCATCTTTTATTCACTGTTTTACATGTGCTTTAATAATTTAAACCACTTCCAATTAGTTTAAGTAGGAAAAGTATGAATTATAAATTTAAAGAATATGTCCTCTACTAAGGACACTAAGTAGTGAATAAATGAATTTGCAATCAACTAGTTTGGCCAAGCTGCTTTGCCTGTCTCTCTTCCACTTAAATCATTTAACTTCTACCAAAAAGAACCACTTCAGTAAAGTTTCAATTACCAGCCAATGGTTTCTCTGAATATGTGCAGTCCCTGGCAGCAGGGGACCCAAGGCAGGCCATGTAATGTCAATTGCAACACCTGACTAGAATCTCTAGAGAACCACCAATTCTGGCATGAATTTGCCTCCTCACGTTTTGGCTGCTGAAATGGTCTAAATGAGGCCAATAAACAGACCCACATGCAATTTACTTGGGTCAGTATTGGTCATGCAAATTTATTTCTCCCTATTCGCTCAGAAATAATATCTTTATACGAGTATGACAAACTAAAACATACCAAAAGATGCATATGAAGAAAACTCTTCAGGAATTCTTTAAGCTAAAGCAAATAGTTTTCAAATTTTTACAGTAATCAAGGGTGCCTGGGTGGCTCAGTCAGTTGAGCATCTGACTTGCACTCAGGTCATGATCTCGTGGTTCATGAGTTTGAGCCCAGTGTCGGGCTCTGTGCTGACAGCTCAGAGCCTAGAGCCTGCTTTGGATTCGATGTCTCCCTCTCTTTCTGCCCCTCCCTCACTCGCACCCTTTCTCCCTCAAGAATAAACATTAAAAACTAAAAAAAAATTTTACAGTAATCATATTTTGTCTGATTAAACTCTGTGCTTAGATTGTGAAGATACTTGTTTAACTCAATATAAGTTAGAAAAGAATTCCTATTAAGTGAAATAATTTTACTTCTAACCCAGGGAAGGAATTAATAATGAGTCTGTGGGAACACCCATACTCTTTTTATTCTAGCTTTTCTTGTACCTTTATAAGGTCTTATATACCATTTGTGGGGGTAAGCAGAACCAATAAGGTACCCAGGACTAGGAAAGAACTGCACCACCAAAACTTAATAGTATCCAGCATTAAATTACATAGGGTTTTCATAAAATTATTACACTCAATTTTGGATTTGTTTATTCTAGAAATCAAAGTATCACAGATACTACAAAAGCACACTCAACTACAATTTGATGTCAGGAGAAGACAGCTTCTGTCCTGTCTAGACATTTCTCTTCACTCCCTTTAAGGGCAACTCCTCGTCTGCCCAAGGACCACTAGACGGACAGGTGCCCACCTCCCAAGGACATTCACTGGTTATCTTCACTACTGGGGTCACACAGTTATCCCAATCACCTGTGGGCCTTGCTGAATGTGGAGTCTGATTCAGCAGTCTGGGTTGGGGCCCACAATTCTACATTTCCAAAAGCCCCCAGGTGATGTCACTATTGCTGGTCCCTGGACCACAACTTTGGGTAGCAACTACTACCAATACTACTCCCCTTGTGCCAATACTAGCCCATCTCTCGGCTCACTTGTCCACTTCTCCACCTGTATTGGGCAAATCAGGTTGGATTTACTCCATGTATGACAACTGCATACACATTACATTCCTACACACTGTCTGGCCTCAACATCGTGCCCTGCATGTCTCCCAGTCTTCACTGAGGACCCTGGCACCAGCCTCACCGACTTCCTCTGACCTTCAATCTCTCATCATCTGGGCCCCAGGCCTTGTATGGGTCAGGTCAATAATCTCTCATCAGTACCTCTGAAATCCAAAAAGCTCTCAGATTTTTCTCCCTAACTCATTTAGAAACAAAACCAGTTGCTTAAACTCTTGGTGGTACAATTTAAGCTGAACTAATGTTACTTTTTTTTTTTTTTTTAACTGATGTTACTTTTTAGAGTCCTATGAATCACATGGTATATGCATTGCATACCTTTCCCCAAATTGGAACTCCCAAATATGTGAGGCTTCCAGAGTTGTGTCAAGGGCAGCAGACCTGTAGCTCTGTGGCCTCACTGTTGCCAATGGGCTTTACTTCCACTGTGCTTCCACACCCCATTCCGAACGCTGCACCTAAGAACCTGTTACTTCCCAGAACTGCATTTCCTCTGAAGCCCTACAGTGTCAGGCCTCACTTCCAGAGCACAGTCTCACACCACTCCCGTGCTGCTGCCATCCCTGCAGTTGGGACGTGTTGGATCTCCCATCCCTTGACTGCCCATGTTCTCCCTGTCTGTGGGGCTCCTTCTAGCGTGAGGTCCTTCTCTATCCTCCAAGTTCCATGCCTCCAAGTCTGGCATATGCCTCTCCTGCCAACAACCCTGGGTCTTTCTGCCACCCCTGCCCTGCAGAACTCCGACAGTACTATAATCCAACTACCCAGCTTTGGTGCCTCACCCCTGGGCTGCAGTGTAGATTGAGAAGAAGGGCAAAAGTTTGAGGGAGTGCCACTGCGAGCCTCAGCTGGGTCCAAGTGTTACCCGAAGGGCTGCTCCGTACATCCAGCTCTCATGTACCATGGACTCCCAGTCCACAGAAATGTCCAAATGGTCTCTATATTGTTTCTACTCTACCGCTTCTCCCCTCAGTCCCAGCAGCTGTTACTTCAGTTCAAACAGAAGCTCCCCTGACGCCCCCATTCTGCCTCTTCATCTCTAACCCATTCATCCACATCCACGTATCTGTGGAATGAGGAGTGCCCCTTCTTTTATAATCTACTGGACTGGGTCTCCCCCACAACCCACCTCCTTGGGCACCTGCTTCTCTTCTTTTTTTGGAGGCGGCAGTGCAGTGGGGTTGTAAGCCGTAGACTCAGAATTGGGCCTGGGTCTGGCTAACATATTTGCCTCCTGCAACCTTTCTTTCTGGATCTCATTTCTTTCACAGCAATGCCAATCACCAGAGTGCACGATGCTTGCACAATCATGCCTGGAGCATTAATGGTGACCAACACCATCACTCTCAGCTCTACTGGTTTTTTGTCCTTGACCCACAGATATTTCCAAGCACCATGTTCTCCCCGCTTTTTTTTTTTTCATTAAAAATACTACCAAAAGATATATTCATCCCTTTTGTTTTGATTAAAAGTTACAGACCACGGAAACCAGAGGTTAAAGAGTAAATACCCCCTTTTACTTACTTGCCCCCAAAGCACTAAGTGGCCACTGTTCTTTTTTTTTCAGTTTAGTAATCAGAAAATGGGTTCTTTTTATTTGAGTTTATCAAATACACCCTAACTTTGAATTAAAAAAAAAAGGATGAAAAGAAAATTAAAGTTCTAAAAGTATAAACCAGAGAAAATGCTGTGCTTCAGATACATGTGAAAACAATGCAGAATGGCAGGATGTGGGTTTCAAACATCATTCAACACCTGTGTTCTGAATTTCCTCGTATCTCTAAGGGATAGGCAGCCTGTCATTTCAAGGAAAAAACTACAGAAGTATAAACAATATAAAAAGCTTTCTTCATATTTAAGTATATTATAATCAAAACATTAACAGGATGTTCCTTTTTTCACTGTCACTCTAGACACAGTGCTGTCCACTAGAACTTTTTGCAATTCTGGAAATGCCTTATTTTGTAATGGCCACATGTGACTGTTGAGCATTTGAAATGTGGCTAATGCAACTAAGGAATTACAGTTTTCATTTTATTTAATGCAAATCAACACACACAGCTTAGTGGCATGTGCAGTTCTAGACGGCCTATCAAAAAAAATCAAGGGATCAGAATTATGTTTTTCATTTTAATATAACTGCTCAGATCTTTTTTTTGTTCAGTGTAATCTTTTTCCACTTCAATACCACTGCCATCACAAGACATTCGACTAAACACATAAAAAGATGAGCTAAAACCTAATTCTTCCTTGTCTTTAGTAATCAACATTCCATTTCTACAACAATGCCCAATAGTGAGCTTTTTACTAAGGATACACTGATGTTCAACCTCAGCCTCAGAATTGGACCAAATTATCTGTATTCAGTCTCAGCTTAACCCTCTCAAAGGCTGAATGCCAACCCCTGCAGCTATACACCAATTCAGAAGTCCCAGAACCTCTGGTGATGTAGGTACTATCATCATATCTTACTGTTACTGCAACTTCAGCAATTCAAACAAGGCATACCATTAGGATTAGTTGTCAACATCTGACTAATCTGCTTCAAATTGAGGTAAACGTTCTAGATGTAACTTGGGGTGAGAAATTTCACGTAACATTAGTGTTCTAACCAATCTAATATAAATAATTACTACAAGAGTAAAAACGCTACATTCTAAAAGCTATTCGTTTTGTGTACAATGTTTGCAAATACTTCAGTTAAATTTAAGTTGGGAAATTGACAATAAACAGAAGTGGCCACTGTTAACAGTGATGTGAAAAGTACTCTGTATGCCACAGTAACCTGGTTTCTAGTCCTATCACTTCAATGAAACTATCTTGCCAAGGTCAAGGTCAAGCTGCCAGGCTCTGAAGAGCTCTGTTCTCCCTTTACTTCTGGCCTTGTTGGGATATGCCAACCACATCTTCTACTTGCTTTCTGTCACACTGTCTGCCGGCCTTCTCCTTGCTGGCCCTGCCCTCAGGGCCCTGTCTCTAGCCCTCTGTTTGTCCCATTTCTCACCCTTAAGACTAAGTTCCAAGTAGACACTGCTGCTGGGGTGTTCCACAGCGCTCTTGAACTCAGCAGGCTGAAGACGATGAGCACCATTTCCTTCCCTAGCAACAATCATAGCAGGAGCTACACCCCAGTCATGATGCAGGTAGCAGCTATCCTCTCCACTTTAAAGATAACAAATGGGGGTCCAGAGAACTAATTTCACAGTCACACAGTCGATAAGGGGCAGAGCCATGATTTAATCTCTGGGCCTGCCTTATGATAGAGACTGGCCTCACGACCCTGTACCACTCTGCATCTCCCCACCCTAGATAAAGCTGCCCTTCACTCTACCAAAGCCAGAAATGAGCATGGCTGCAGATTCCATTTCTTCAGTTAACGGAGATACTGAGAAGTGCCTGCACCAGGTTCAGAGCTTCCTCAGGTTTTAACCCTCAATCCAGCAACAGCCTCTGTCCAGCCTCTAGGACTTCACATACTGCAGGGGAAGAAACCACACAAGTATAGAGTCTAATGACTGCCCTGCTGTGAACAGAGGGCATTTCTGGGTGCCACCTTCCATGAGGAACAGTGGATGGAGGAATGACTAGGGAAATGGCTGGACGGCCTACAATTTAGGCAAGATCTAGGGAGATTTTATTTATTTGAAGGTAAGTCACTTTGAGCAGTCTCCAAAAGCTAGAAATTACATAAACTCATTACAAGGGAGACTTTTTGTTTGAGATACTGGGGAGGGGTAGGGGGAACAGGGTGTTTCTGAAAACAGAAGGTTCATACTTCATGTAAACATGATGACTATTTGTAGGGCACTGGGGGAAAGCTTCAGAGAGGTTATAAAGGTTCGGCCCAACTAAAAGCCTAGGGTTTTATGACATGCCACTATTTTGCAACCTGGAGATCAATGCCTACCTTTGAAAGTTCATTTAAGAGGCTGGTTTTCCAAATGTATGTTACACTTTAATAACAACAGTTGCTGAAAAAAAAAACTAAAGATTTTGTCTCCTTTCTTCTTTCTGAACAGCAGCAATAGGAAAGATAACAAACAGAATGGCCACTCATGTGATGCCTGGAACCACTGTCTCCTTCTGGGCTAAAGAATCACTAACAATGTGGTGCCCATAAACCATCATTACATATCTTTTAGTAGGCGGACTCTAAGACTGCTGTGATAATTAAAAACCATTTTTTAATTTAATTAAAAAAACTTTTTTTACAAATAAATTTTTACAAATTTTTTACAAATCTACAAATAAATTTTTAATTTATTTTTGAGAGACAGAAACAGAGCACATGTGGTGGGGGGGTGGGGGGGTGGGCAGAGAGAGAATGAGACACAGAATCTGAAGCAGGCTCCAGGCTCTGAGCTGTCAGCACAGAGTCTGATGAGGGACTTGAACTCACAAACTGTGAGATCATGACCTGAGCCGAAGTCGGTTGCTTAACCGACTGAACCACCCAGGTGCCCCCATTTTTTAATTTTAAAATTTACGTTCTAGGTGAATGGCCCTGAAAATAAAAATGGGCCTATCACACTGATATTGGAGGACTATCTTAGACACAGCGATGAGTTATGCAGTTTGACTGACAAATTCTTTCTTTCTGGTAAGAAAGGATCATCTACATTCATTTTATTCATGTCCTCAATATGGGGAAAACATATTATGTAACTTGACCTAATTAAAAAAGGAACTTAAACATTCATTTAATATTACTATAAAAATTTCCCTAAAATAAGTAAGCTCTATTAATAATGAGTTAACAAAAAATATACTTCTCTGGAAAAAGTTAAGTAATATTCAAGATATTTTACTATTTTGCAAATCCAAATACATGTAATTCTAAGAGGATGCTAGGTAACTAGTTTTTGTATCACTGGGACCAGGAAATTATCTAATAGAAAAGTCCTGGACTCTGGGACACTGGATTGCTTTTGGCCTTTCAGTGCTGCCAAGTTCCCCATTCCCTGCATAAACCAAAGGCAAAAACCTCCTTGGTGCACCAGTGAGGAAGATATCGAAACAGGCTTGCAATAACGTGTTTTAGCAGGGCTGCCACAGGAGAGAGAGGAAGATGCAAAACGTTCAGGCTGTAAAAGGATTAATTGGCTTTTACTGGTTTACTGGTTTTTATATTTTGATTTTGGAAGTTACCAAATGGGCTACCACTGTGTATGTGTGGTATGTAATGTCTAAGGTGAATCCCAGTGAGCCCCACCCTCCTGGTGTTTATGCTCTATGGAGTTCTCTCTCCTGGAGTATGGGCCACACCATATTCCTAATGAGCAGAACACTGCAAAAGTTATGGGATGTCACTTCCAAGATTAGGTTGTAAGAGACTCTGATTTCTGCCCTCTCTTGCCTTCTAGCTTCCTTGCTCTGGTGAAGCTAACTGCTTTGAATTGCTCTATGGAAAGGACCCATGAGGGCTGCTGGCCACAGCCAGCAAGCAACTGAGATCCTCAGTCCAACAGGCCACGAAGAACTGAATCCTACCATCAACCACCTGAGTGAGCTTGGAAGCAGATCCACCTTCATTTGAACCTTAAGATGACTTCACCCCCAGGCAACACCTTGACTGCAGTCTCATGAGCTGGAGAACCCAGCTAAGTAAGCGGCACACAGATGCCTGACCCACAGAAACTCTGAGACAGTAGAGGTTGGCGTTTAAGTGACGAAGTTTTCAGGTGATTTGTTACTGAGAAATAGGTAACTAACACAGCATACAGAACTCCAAAGCAGGGATCAGCAAACTTTTTTTGTAAAGAGCTAGATAGTAAATATTTTCAGGTTTGTGGACCTTACGGTCTTTTGCAGCTACTCAACTTTGCTGTTGTAGCATGAAAGTAGACATAGACAATATGTAAATGAATGAGCATGGCTTGTCCCAATAAAGCTTTATTTATAAAAACAGGTGGTGATTTGGCCCACTGGCTGTAGTTTGCCAACCCCTGCTCTAAAGTACAGGTTCTGTGGAAATGTTATTTTCGAGTTAAAAGGCAGAGATGACCTCCATTTTACCACTGTATAAAAATTATTTTAATGATTAAAAAAAGAAAGCTCAACCTATCACAAGACAACAAACACAAATAGTTGAAAATGGAAACAGTTGTCCAATAAGTTTCTGAGTTTGGTAAGTACCTAAGAAGTACAAATATCTTTTATGATAAATGGGTCCCTGTCTATTTACATCTGATACAGAAAAGTTTCAGTCCAAACTGGAGGTAAATTTGAACCACAAGAATACTTACCAAATTAGCTGTTTATCACAACTATGATCGCAACAGCTCCTTAATTATGCACTGGCTTTCCCTTCATATACCATGCTTTTATGACAGTAAGAGCGGATGATTACCTTTGCTTTTGGACAGTGGTGATGGCGGCTGCTCTGTAAACACTTCTAGGGGTGGGGAATCATGGTGGTCGAAGTCTTTGTCCATGGCTTCTATGAGACTGGTGATGTCTGAGTCCTCTGAGCTGTGCCTTGTGCTGCTGGCACGTTCTGGGTGGGAAGGGTGCGAGAGGGGGGCGGGTGACAGCCTTTCCAGCTGCGGTTCCTGGTGCTGAGGCACTGGTGGTGGCGGTGGAGGTGGAGAGTGCCGCTCCAGTGGGCTGTGGGCATGGTGCTGACTGCTGTGCTGGCTCTGTTTTGCCCCTTTGGACTTTCTGCCTGCTGTGTGACCTTGGGCCACTGCATTTGAATCTAAGACAAGGGGGCTTGCTTTACTAGCAGATTGTGCAGAAGTCCTGCTAGAAGTGCTTGAGCTGTTTTTGGCTCTGACGTTTTCCACGTCAGCTGAGTTTCTATTGCTGTGACTGCTGTGTGGGTGGACCGGTGGGCCACACTGCTTGTGACTCCCTGCACTGGGCCGGGATGACGAGCCGCCTGCTCCACAGAACCCCCTACTGTGACCGGGGTCACAGCTGAGTGTGTTCAAGCTGAAAAAAGGACCAACTGTAGATCAGTAAATAGCAACCTACAAAATCTAAGATTAAAAAATTTTTATTTCATCAGTACAGCCCCAAGAGAAAAATACAAGCTACTCTAAGGAAAAAACCCCAGCAAGACATAGGGATACTTTCCACAATTTTATAGGGTCTATTCTCTGAAAATTTAGGAACCAAGTCAGTGATCTTATTATGAATATTTTAACCCTCACCAACATAACAAAAACATGGGATTTGCTGTTGAGTTCTTAGTAGCGAAGACAGCTATATATACAGGAGATTATTAAGTAATTAGAATTAAAACTTTTTCTCCCTTGAGCAAAGATGAAAAGAAAAACTTATTTTTTCTTTGAATTACATCAGTCAAATCTATGTATACTAGAAAATTTATTTCCAGCATGTGAACATACTTTCCTTCAGACGAAATACCAACGATTCTCCTGAGATCAAATGGTCTTCCCACATCAAAGGGTGGGTTCGAGGCCTCAAAGGATAGTCGCCTTCGAAATGGCTCCCAAATTCCTTGAGCTTCTAAATAGGCTGTTCCAATTACCAAGAGAAACAGAGCACTGTAGGGGTACAGAAGGCGGAGCAGCGGGATTCATTTGTTAGTGCAACAGTAACAAAATTTAATATTAAAGGCAGAGTTTCTTGGTAAAGTACACAAGGATATAAAAAACAGAGATGCTGGTGACAGTTTTCATTGGACTGGACAAAAACAAAGCACTATGGATAAAAGTCTACACACTTGTTTTTACAGAATGCCAACTTACATGGAGACTTCTATAAAGAAAATAATTATTTGTATCAGAACAGACACTTGGAGGACACTTTTCCTTTTACCAAGAAGGTAAACTGTCTTGCAGTTTTAACTCTCTACCAACTCTTTTCCCTTAAAGGATGTGTGGAGTAACCATGTAAATTTAGAGGCAAGTGTATCTGACTCTCCAAACACATAAACAGACTGAAAAAAAAAATACGGTTGCTGAGGATTTAAAAAGTATTTCTCATGTTTCATGTTGCTTGGGTCTGTTTCAAAAAAAATATTCTATAATGTTGATTAAGTTACATATGCTGAAATGAAGTAACTGTACCTGGTAAATTATAAATGGTTTTTTCCCTTTAAGAAATTAACATGTACTTAATTTGTGTAACAAATTTTAAGGGAAGAAGATATGTCTTTACTGTATATGCCACCCAAGCAGGGTTAGTTCTGACTGCTCCCACTAGTGTGCGCAGGTTTGACTGAGGCAGAAAGATCTGTTCTGTTCACTGACAGATTCCCAGCACTCAGAAGAGTGGCATACAGTGAGCATGTGATGAACAGTGTCAAGTGACGCCTGAATACCAACCTCAAAAAAAGACACAAGTACCTCATTATTCCTGAGATGATGATGTACAGAGCCAGCTCCCAGTTGGGTCTGGGTAGGGCTTCTGCACAGGTTGCTAACATATGGTATGGAAGGGATGCGTTCAATACAAATACAAATTCAGAGCCACTGGTTGTTATAAACTTCAGTTCACGAATAACTCTAGAAGCTGTGAAATCAGGAGTAAACCTAAAACAGAATGGTAGCAGTCAGACTAAGTTTTAAAAATATACCAGAGCAGTTTACATATAACACCAGTCTCACACACCTTTGAAGCCTAACAGAGAATTTGAGAGTTTGATAGTTCTGTGCCACTTCCTCATTTTAAGATGGAGAAAGCATTATTCCATGAGGTTAATGACAAATACAGCTATATTCTGTGGATAACTGAAGAAATTACATGAAAAAGAATAACGCAGCTTTGCATAATTATTAATTCAGGAAGTGTTCTCTGAGCTTCTCTCCCTCCCCCTTCTTTTCTCCTTTATCTGAATCTACCCTCTTCTCCCAGAATATAGTTCCAATAACACCTTTGAAAAAAAAAAAACACCCAAAAAACCCAAAACCATCCTAGCCCTTGTCCTACCTCCTGCAGTACTTCTTTCTGCCCCAATTATTTCATTTTTTACTTTTTGTTAACTGTATCTCCCCAACCAGATGATCTATACCTTGAGGAAAGGTGTCTTATTCTTCACTGTACCTTTAGGTACCAAGCATTATACCTTACCTGAGTAATATCACTATGTACTGAGTCAACGTCCATTGAACACCATGAAATTATCACTCAATTAAGGGGACAGAGGTCACATTTTATTACATAAACTCTATAATCTAACAAGTTGTCAATTAATATTAAAATAGGCTGCAGCTATTACTAATACAGGCAAAAAAAATTATCTTCTGACCAAAATATTACACACTCCTACACTGCACACACAGAAAAGTGCACGTATGTGATACAAGGAACTGGTCTGTTGCTGAGACTGAATTTATAGTCAATTTCCTACCGACATGTTACACTTTAACACAACCCTGAACATAATTTTGAAACCAGTTTCTAAGATTATCTGATCCACTTCTGATACAGAGGATGTTTCACAATTTTGAAAACAATGAAGAAATAACCAACGATTAAGTGGAAAAAAGAAATCAAATAAACTACATTTGTGGATAAAATACCTTTTGTTGTATGAAAACGTATCTTTGCAAGGAGTTTAAGCAATTGTATTATTTGAGGTTGATGAGAAGCTAGTGATTCATTACACCTCAGAAGAAAATACTTACAATATGATTATGTCTTTAGAGGCGTTGGCGCTTAGTGCAAACTCTTGACAATTAACAACTTTAAAGCCATATCCCTCACATGAGTACCCACTGACTTCAATGGTTTCTATGTGAATCTGAAGTTGTCCTGTATTCTCTACTTTAAATGTTCTTTTCAATGTGAAATTTGGTTCTCTTAGTTTTAAATCTAAAGGAAAAAAAAATCAAGAGTGAATATAAATCTTGCATGCACTCCAGATTCAATGAATATATGCCAGACATTATGAACCACCTACTCATGCCAAAGAGATCAGCTGGTACCCAGCTTTCATCAGAAGTACTCCACTTTACTGTGTCATTTTAGACAGCAAAAGTTTAATTATGCTTTACTTTCCATACTCAGAGTAAACCACCTAAGACATGCAATGAATACTGCCCTGAAAGCAAGTCAGAGTATTTCATTAAAAATCTTAAGTATTCATCACTAATATATACAGGTGCATGTATAGAAATACTGTTCTTTTTTGGGGAATTATTTATTGTTGGAAGCAAATACTGAAGTTGTGCCCTTGGAACTGTTAGGAATACTTACTATCTGTACAGTCTTTCAATAATGCTTCTGTGATTTTAAAGCGTAAGGAACTCCCTGGACCCGGAAGTTTGCCTGCTACTCTCAAGTTCTCAGTTGTTCCTTGTCCTTGGACCATCACAGCATCCACCACGGTCAGGTTATTTCTGTGCAAGAAGAATTATAGAATTTTCTCCCACTAAATTTGTATAATAGAAATGTAAAAACGAATACACTCATTTTTTTTTTTTTTTTTACTATTTATTTATTTTTGAGGGGGAGAGAGAGAGCAAGAGAGAGAGAGCAAGCGCGAGCTGGGGAGGGGCAGAGAGAGAGGGAGACACAGAATCTGAAGCAGGCTCCATGCCTGTCAGCACAGAGCCTGACAAGGAATGTGAACTCACGGACGGTGAGATGACCTGAGCTGAAATCGGATGCTTAACCCACTGAGCCACCAAGGCACCCCTGAATACACTAAATTTGAGACTGAAACATTTATCCTCTAAGAATTTAAAAATCTACACAGAGAGAAGAGTTTTTCAGTTTTAAGAGTCACACATGGTACAGTAAGAATATTTTTTCAGGTTTTCAAGTTATAAACATAATCATAGAGGTACATTTCATCCGGTGTGGTGTGATGGGTGCATGTTTTAGACAAAGTGAATACCCTATTTAATAAATTAGACACGTAAACCCAAATTAAAAATCAAGTAAGGACTTCTGTATAAGTACTAAAAACTGACCCACACTTAAATCATAATGCATACCTGATTATGATTAGTGAAGAAACAGTTCTGTTGTGAATTGGAGTAAACTTTACTTTGACAGATTTCTTTTCTCCAGGTTTTAAAATTAGGTTTAAAATTAAATGTCGAGACAGGCCTTCTGTAAATCCTGTTGAACTCTGCAGTGGATGAGCCTTGAATCATTGGGTAAATAAACAGAAGTTATTACTATATTCTCTGGAAAGACTTTTCCTTTACGCCATCCACAGCCCAGTATGAGTTTCTTGAATAGATTAAATATGTGAACAATTTTATTCCTCATGATTTAGATACTGGTCAGTTTACAAGCAGAACTGGGCAACCAGTGATGACCCTTACTACTGTGCATTAAGTCCCCAAGAGGGCTTTGAACCCCAAGTGACCAAAGTCCTCATATTTGTTAGGCATTTGTTTTTGTATACAGATCTTTTTATTTTTAACTTAAAAATTTTTTGAAATGTAATACACATACATAAAAGGACACAAACTTAAGAACTGTAGCTCAATGTCTTAGCACAAAGCAAACAGCTGTGTACCCAGCTCCCAGCAGCCTTAAGTCTCGTGGATGCTGTTCTCACTTTCACACTGCTTTCCTGCTCCTTCCCCCTCTGGTGGGTATCAGCCAAAGGGTCTTCAGGTTGCATCAGATTTTATTTGTAAAAATATTTCTAACTCAATATCAATCTATCTTTGAATTTTATTTTGAGAGCTCAGCATATAATTACTGTTTCATTAACACTTGATGACTGAAAGATTAAATAGTTTAATAACCAAAATAGGACTTCTTGACAGCTTGTTATTGATAAAACTTATTTTTTTTAATGTTTACTTATTTTATTTTTTTAAAATTTCTTTTTAACATTTATTCATTTTTGAGAGACAGAAAAAGAGTGGGGGAGGGGCAGAGAGAGAGGGAGACACAGAATCAGAAGCAGACTCCGGGCTCTGAGCTGTCAGCACAGAGCCCGATATGGGGCTTGAACTTGGAACAGTGAGATCATGACCTGAGCTGAAGTCGGATGCTTAGCTGACTGAGCCACTCAGGCACTCCTACTGATAAGGTTTAAATATTCATTTTGTATTTAAAAAAACATAAGGATATATTGTTAATAAACCTTACAGGTTTATTTTTGACAGAGAGAGAGAGAGAGAGAGAGAGAGAGAGAGAGAGAGAGAGAATATGAATATGAATAAGCAGGGGAGGAACAGAAAGAGGGAGACAGAGGATCCGAAGCAGGCTCTGTGCTGACAGCAGAGGGCCAGATGCAGGGCTTGAACTCATGAACCGTGAGATCATGACCTGAGCTGAAGTCCGACACTTAACTGACTGAGTCACCCAGGCACTCCTACTGATAAGATTTAGATATTCATTTTGTATTTAAAAAAAAAATAAGGATATATTGTTATGATTTTTAAAAAATGTTTGAGAGATGGGGGAAGGGGAAAGGGGCAGAGGGGGAGAGAGAATCCCAAACAGGCTCTGGGCTGTTAGCTCGAAGCCTGACTCAGGGCTTGATCCTACCAACCATGAGATCATAACCTGAACTGATGTCAAGAGTCAGGACACTGAACCAACTGTGCCACCCAGGCACCCCAACTATTCTAATTTTTTTTCCAACTATTCTAATTTTTAAGTAACATTGTTTAACCATTTTGGGGGGAAGGGTTGGCATCACTTGGCTATATTTTTATTTTAGAGAGAGAGAGAGAGCGAGCACGTGAGCATGGGGGGAGAGGGGCAGAGGGAGAGAGAGAGAAGCCTAAGCAGGCTCCATGCTCAGCACTCACACTCAATCCCACGACCCTGGGATCATAACCTGAGCCAAAATCAAGACTCAGATGCTCAACCTGAGCCACCCAGGTGCTCTGGCAACACTTGACTATAAACGTCCATGGCTCATCATGGCTCTGCTAACATGTGGAAGGGGAGTGAGGTTTGCACGACTTTCTACTCCACTTGGCATAGTTAGGTTTCAAACATAGATCTACCTACCTGTGTTAGCATGATTCTACAAACATTATTTCTAGTCAATAGACTTACTGACGCCCTTACTTTTTAACTCTTGATTCTGAGGCACAAACTTTTTTCTGCATCTAACATTCTTCTCTGTCAACATCTACCGGGACAACGGAATATCCTGACTGCTCCAAAATGGTTGGTAAATAAGTTCTTTGTTAAGTAAACTATTCTGAGTAATTGATGGACACATTATATACTATGCATATCTTACCAATAAACACTAGCTAATTTAAACTCTGATGATTTGGCAAACATTTGAGGATGTTGTGATGCCTCAGGGATATCATTAAGGCCTCAATAATTCTCAGTAGTTTTGCAGTAGTGGCTCTCTAAAGAGTGACCCATGGGACCCCTGGGGATCTCAATCTTTTCAGTGTATCCATGGTGTCAAAACTATTTTCATAACACTGACAGATGCTATTTGCCTTTTCCACTGTGTCGACATTTGCACCAATGGTCAGCAAAATCAATGGTGGGTAAAACTGCTGATGCTTCAGCTTAAAGGAAAGGCAGTGGTATCTCACTTCCTTAGTGGCTACTGTATTCTTCACTGCCATGTCCCTGTAGTTAAAAAAAAGTTATTACTAATAACTTAGTATTAGTTATACTTAGTTATAACCTAGTTATAACTTAGTTAATAACTTAGTTATTACTAATAACTTACTATGGTAATGATATTAATCTTAATAAATCTCAGTCTTTGGGCACATGCATTTTTACCATTGTGTGATAAAATGGGAAGTATGCATATAGCACTCCTGCTGCCTGCTGAAGTACCATGTTGTCTTGAGAAGCTATCATTTGAGATACAAATAGAATTAGCTGCTTTTCTCATGGAAAACCATTTACAGTTGGAAGAATGATTGACAGTTAATCTGTGGTTATTCAGACTTTGATATTTGGTGACAAATTCACAAAAATGAAGTGCATCTATGCAATCAAGGACCAACAACTGACGTATTTGCTGCCAATGATAAAATTCGAGTGAGAAAATTTAGAATTATGGGAAACTTGAATCCACCCCCTGTGAACTTCACAGCCTCCCAATAGTTAAAGAATTCCCTGATGAGACTGGTAGTTGTATTAATGAATATTATTTTTTTTTAATTTTATAGAGTGAATCATGTCAACATTTGGAAGCTCTGCATATCTAGATGAACCAATATTTTCTGAATGACTGATGCATGGAGTTAGAATTAATTAAAAAGGCAATGAAGATACTCCTTTTTTTAATTTGAGAGAGGGAGAGAGAGAGAGAGCGAGAGAGAGAGCGAGAGCATACACATACAAGGTGGGGGTAGGGGCAGAGGGAGAGAGACTGAGAATCTGAAGCAGGCTTCATGCTCAGCACAGAGCTGGATGCAGGGCTTGATCCCATGACCCTGGGATCATAACCTGAGCAGAAATCAAGAGTCGGATGTTCAACTGCCTGAGCTACCCAGGCACCCCAATCTTTGGCCTTTTGTATAAAAAAAATCTCTCAGTTTTAATTTTTATTATGCTAAATATGGATAGATATAACCCACATAAACAAAAAAATCTCTTTGGAGTCCTGAATAATTTTTAAGACTATAAAGGAGACCCAATACTTTGAGAACCACAGTTTTATCAGCACTATAGAGAACTGTGATAGAATTTATCGTAAGTTCACCCTAAGACCTAGAACTTCACATTTATAATAAATTTCTGAAGTCTAGAGTATTCTTATTTGTCTTCCTACTTCTCACAGTGCCTACACTTCAGTGTTTTATATCTTGCAAATAACACAAAAGAACTTGTATTCAATAAGAAAAAAAGGTAAAAATTAGCTCATTTACTTCTTATGTGTATTTCCATCCTTATCAAAGCAGAATGAAAGGAATTTCTGGTTACTGAGATTTCTAATTATTTGGAATCTAGATAACCTTGAGCTTATTATTAGGTTGTCACTCTACGTATGTAAAAAACAGATTACAAAAAGATTCCAAGAGAAGGGCATGAGACTAGAATATATGATTGCCTAAATTTCAGTCTAGTGTTCTATTATTTGGCAGAAGAAAGACATATTGAGAATTACTTTCCTATACAAAATTGACTTAAAGACTATATAAAAACTATTCTACAAAGGTTTAGCTAACATATACTTTAGAGAATAAAACACAAAACTATGGGAAAGCACACACATATTTCAAGAACTATAAAATATCTGGTTTAACGGGCTAATTAGTGAATCAGCAATGACCATGTGGCATGAGTATGGGCAAGGGCTCTGGGATCTGAGAGAACTAGACTTGAATTTGGCCCTGCCAGTTATCACGGGTATGAACTTGGGTAAGTTGCTTTCTTTTCCTGAGACTTCTTTTTCCTGCCAAGTGAACAAGGGAAATACCTCCTGGGTTACTAGTAATTGCTCAGCTTGGCTACTATAATGACTATGTGAAATTATAAGTGTGAATGTCTCTGGCACATGCTCACACATACTAGATGCTCATGAAAAACTGGGAAAGGTTCTTCAACATAGCCCCCAAATACTAAAAACACTTTCCACTGCTTTTCTTTCCTGGCCTACTGAGCCACAGATTGTCTTATCCAGTCAACAATAACCATGGTCTTCCTACATATCAAGGAACCAACTGAAGGGCTTCCCAAGTGAATTTGTTTAATCTGTTCAACAACCATGGGTTTGACATTCATTGAGCTTACAATTTTATTAGGAAGTAACCAAAATAAAATTTTAAATGACTGAGCTGATTATTTTGAGGTTTAATAAAAATAAATTATGTTAGTTCATACCACATTTATATATCCTCAGGGTTTCTGGTTGTCATTATTATAAAACTTCATGAGCTTATAATGCCTGCAAACAGGAACCTTCTACCCTGTGTGCCTCATGTTCTAAATCCCATCCATTTCTCCTGGTTTTTTGCCTCTAAAATGATTACTGGACTGCTTTGACTTCTTTAGTAACCTGCCCTTCAGTCAAATTTCAGGGTAGTCAGTAGTTTTCTTCCAAATTTGCTCTGATCATATCATAGTTATTTCTTTGGAATTAGTATGAAGTTTACATACTTACAGTGTTTCTGAAGACTTGGAATTCTAGTGTTCTTAAATCTATCTTTGCAACCTTACTCAAGTTAAACCTAAAATAAAAAATGTACATATATTTCTTCATAAACAGCATCATAATTAATTAGGGGGTAAAGAGTAATTATTAAGTTTGTATTTTATTTGCAAATTACCTTCTGGCTGATTTTGAGGTCAGTATTACATTAATGGCTTTCCAAAAATTAAAGGCCACAACTTATTGTTAATATTTTGCTCATTTTTTAAAAACTAAAACATTTGAAAGGTTCCACTTGCTTTCTCTTTATAATTTTTTAGAAAGGAGTTCAACATTACTTTTTCTTATCTTAAGCTGAAAACTTTTCTAGATACTTAAATACTTAGATATAGCTATATCTCTCCTCAGTACTTCCTTCCAATTTTACAGATCTAGAATTTCTCTAAGCCAATTCTATTACTGTATAAGCTGCAATAAAGTTTTAAATGTATAAAATAATAATCAATGCTAATATGGAACATTTTGATTATTTAAAGCAATGCTTACCTTGATATTAACTTATCTACAAAGACTGAAGGATTGGAATATAAAGCTAGAGGAATAAATTGTATATAGACAGGAACATCTGCAGGATTTTCTAAAGTAATCTCTTCTTCCTTAAACAAAGTAACAAAACAGTAAACGAGAGGTTTCCACAGTTAAAAGTTAAGGGTAGATACTTTATAACCCTATTATATATTTCCCAAAACCAAGGTCATTCTGAATACTTACTGAGGAGCAGTTTGTATTAGTAAGTGGAAATTTCAAGTGCCGGGGGGAGCTAATTATAGAAGGCCAAGAGAGCTCAGCAGTGATTTTTGACAGTATATTTTTTTGAAGGTCTGTATTTACTTCAAATAAAGCGCTCAATCTAGAAAAAAATAATTTGTAAGTCACTATATCATTAAAAATTTTTTTTCAAATGTTTATTTATTTTTGAAAGAGAGAGACAGAGCGAGTTAGGGAGTGGCAGAGCAAGAGGCAGAGAGAGAGGGAGACACAGAATTCAAAGCAGGTCCCAGGCTCTGAGCTGTCAGCACAGAGCCTGATGCGGGGCTTGAATTCACAGTGAGATCATGACCTGAGCTGAAGTCAGATGCTTAACCGACTAAGCCACCCAGGCACCCCTATAAGTCACTATATCAAAATAAAATATTTGAATTTTCTGAATACCATCTATTATTATATTCTTTTTTTTTTCAACGTTTATTTATTTTTGGGACAGAGAGAGACAGAGCATGAACGGGGGAGGGGCAGAGAGAGAGGGAGACACAGAATCGGAAACAGGCTCCAGGCTCTGAGCCATCAGCCCAGAGCCTGACGCGGGGCTCGAACTCACGGACCGCGAGATCGTGACCTGGCTGAAGTCGGACGCTTAACCGACTGCGCCACCCAGGCACCCCGTATTATTATATTCTTAAACACAGTTTTATTTGCTCTGATATTTTACTACACTTTTAATAGACACGTATGAAGATGTCTCTGTTTTGGCACAAAGAGCTGCCAAAGTCTCTATCACTGATCACCTGTGTTGTTTTTTGTACCAAATATGTAAAGGACAAGGCAGGTATACACAGATAACATATGGTGTTAAGGGGATCCTAAAGGATCCTGCATGCCTAGTGGAAAGATCTAGACACCAACAGCAGGCTGCTGATGAATATTCATCAGGACAACCTATGGGATGGCAGTGCATTGCTTGGCATATGGCTTTCCCTCTTTGGGATTAAAAAATAAAGGAAAATCCTGACATGCAATGAAGATGTTAGTTGAAGTGGTAATACATATGGGCCTTTATACAGATATATGTAAAGTTATCAGCAATATTCAGGACGTCATCTGAGTATTTCCCTACTTATGACTGTTCAAGAACCAGCTGTTTAGAGACCAAGAACACATTTCCTAAGGAAACAATATTACACATGGGGCTAAGGTCCCTGGGCCCAAACACTGAAGCCTACTTTAACCCACAATACCAGTGAATACCAATACTCTATATTGGTAAGAATACAGGCTTTACAAGACTAGAAACAGAAATTCTCTGTAACATACACAGTGACACGGTAGGAGCGGGGAGAATGCCACACTCACTGTGCACCTGGGACGTGATGGTACGGGGTAGATGCAAAGCCCAGCTCTTTAGCAGTGGAGTGTTGGGCACAGGTGGAGGAAGGTAGGGCTTTTGGTGGGTAGGAGGGGAAGACGTTGCTCGATAGCACTCCAAGTTATGTATTCATAATATTAAAATTTGGACACTGTCTATACATTGTAATGTCTGTAATGGAAATGTTGGGGACGAAGAACTATTTTATTGAGTGTTCTCTTGAGTGAGTACATCAGAAGTCTTTCTGTACTTATTTTAACCATTTTAAAGTACAAATTTAACTCTCGTCTGCCTTAAGAAATCTTTCCACAGCAGATAGTTCAGATAAACAGAACGCCTTAAATTCAATTGCTAATGGTTTGAAAAATTTAGTACCTATAAATGAGAATATCCTGATAGTGACAAATAGATTCAAATTAGGCAAGTGGAGAATAGCAGTTTTTGTTTTTTTTTAACATTTTAAGTTTATTTATTTTTGAGAGAGAGAGAGAGCACGCATACATGCACACACACACAAGTTGGGGAGGGGCAGAGAGAGGGTCACAGACTCTGAAGCAGGCTCTAGGCTCTAAGCAGTCAGCACAGAGCCCAATGCGGGGCTCGAACCCACGAACTCTGAGATCATGACCTGAGCCAAACAAAGTTGGAAGTTTAAACAACTGAGCTACGCAGGCGCCCCAAGAAGACCAGTTTTTATCAGCTGCCATAGTTATCATTATTCTAGTCAAATTCTCTGCTGAAGCATAAGAAAGATTGTACTTCTACATTCCTGAGTAAGTGTGCATCTACTTTTGAATCCAGGTGTGGCAGTGATTTGTCATTAGCACATTTTCTGCCTGCCAAAGATATATCGTTGAGCCTATGTGAACTGGGCTCTGTGTGCCCCCTAACAGTTCAGCATTTGAAAGGGAGGAGGTAGTTCTTTTCGCAATGAGCAAACAGACACTTGGTCTCCATTGTGGGATTAAACCCAGGACATGTTTTGTCTGCCTCTAACAGAGGTCAGTGGTAGGTAAAAACTTTCTTTCTTATGCAAATGGCTGTATCTAAGGTGAACACTGTATTCATCCTATACAAAGACAACTTCAAATAGTTCTTTGATTTTAAGGAACTATCTAGAGCACTGGAGAAACGAACAAAAATGGTAGTGTGTATATTTCTAAGCAATATGCAATTAAAATGGCAATTCAAGATGCCTCATTAATAATTTTCTGAAGATAAGGTGTTATTTTCTTAGCCATAGAGAAGTAAAATAACCTAATACAAGAATAACATCTAGAAAGTAACATCAACAGGTACATTTTGAACTGGTAAAGATAGCTAAAATACTTCAAGCAAAACCACTCACCTATGACCTGAATTTTCCTTTATTCCCATCCATCCTTTGAACAGGCTTTGATGCAAATCCCAGTCAGCATCCCAGGTGTCTTCCTGCATGGCTACACCAGGCTGTACTTTGGGTTCGGCTAAAACAAGGAAACATGTATTATGACACGTTTAGCCCTACATCTATATCCACTTGTCAATTTTCCTTCAAATGATTTCCAGGGTACCAAAGGATAGAGTGGCGGCCTTTCATCAAAAAATATTTTGGGCAGAATGAAGGGCATGAGAGAGAATAGCAAGATAACTTACATTTGGATAGAAAAGGCAAGCCAACATAGCAATGATCCCCACACTGCAGTCCAGGATCAAAATAAATGTTTGCAATCTACAAAGAGGCACAGGAGAATTGTGAATCCCAAATCCACAGAAGGTCACAATAACACAATACTAACACATGGGAATCCTCAAACACAACGTTTTCAAACCTTTGACTTTTTTCCTGGCTCTAAGTCTTCCTTATTGCCCCGTAACCGTTTGTAGTAAAATCGCACATCTTCTGACAAAGATCGTATTTGTTGTATCTTCACCTTCTGTGAGAAGGAGTTCATAATATTTAAGCTCTGATGAACTATTTTCCCCTGAAGGAAGAAAACAAACAAACTCATCCGTATGTGGTTGCATTTTCTTAAGAACAAACAATTTAGAGGTGACAGACATATTTTTCAGAAACTGAAGCCCAAAGGATACTTAGAATTTTTATCACTTAATAATCTCTAATTTGTTAATCAGAGCCCTCTCAAATATATCTATATTGCTATTTCTGTGTGTGTGTGTGTGTGTGTGTGTGCGCGCGCGCACACACACACACAAATTTGTTTTTTTCACGGCCTGTTATAGAAAAACTAGCGGGACAAATCTCTGCACTCTTATGAAAATGAATTAAAATAAGAAAGTAAAAAAAAATGTTCACACTTGATGTTAAAAAAACGAGGATGCCAACAGAGACAGCTCTGAATAAAGGAAATGGTCACTGTCAGTCTGTGAAGCAAGGTTTGTTTACCAAGGCCAGGCTGCCCCCAAAGTATCCAAATTCAGGATGAAAGAATTTAATTCTAAAATCAAAAGCCAAACAAGACAAAAACAAAAATCAGATTTCCTTAGGAAAAATTTTTTCTTTTTAAAAGAAAATGTCATTTGTACCAAAGAGAAATGAGATACCTTTTAAAAATACAGTTTATCAAGTATCTTATTAAAATAGCAGGCAGATTAAATGACTAGATAACCAGTGACTGCTCTTATCAACTGTATGCTTCTCCCTATGATAGGGGGATCAGATTTTAAGTAAAAAATTGAATGATTTATATAATCCTCAATAAGAATTATGTTAAAATCTTTCTTTTGTTTGAGTACAGAATTTTACCTTATAATTTGATTCCTAGTCATCTGAAGAAGTCTCGAAAATGATCATACCCACTGGGCTAATATTTGGTACTAGAAGACACAGAGGTTAAGAGAGTGTACAGAAAAAAGAGCTGAATGAAGGTGAGGTTCTAAGTAACACTCATCATTTGCAGCCCGGCCAGAGGGAAACAGCAGAAAGCTATGAGAGGCCAAGTGTGCTGCTATGATGGGGAGAACACAGGAGCAGGAAGCACAAGGCCTTTGACAGCCCCAGTTTGGCCTCTAACCAGCTGTGTGTTCCTGGCAGTTACCTGGTCTTCATGCACCTGTAATAACCACTTCACTCAAGTCCATGTCTTGTCTTTCAGGGGGGTGGGGGTGGGGGTGGGGTCAAAAGAGGTAACAGATACAAAAGTTTATTTTACAATGGTATTCAAATATTAAGTATTAAACTATGAGTTACTTCAAATGTTTATCTGGAGGTACTGTTTTCATTAGTTGGCACGAATATACTCCACTAGATAAGAGATTTTATAGAACCTGATGACTGTTATGGGCTGAATGTGAACCCCTCTCCCCTCATTCATATGTTGAAATTCTAACCTTCAATGTTCTAGTAGTATTAGAGGTGTGTTTCGGAGTAGTGTTTCGGAGAGGTGATCGGGTCATAAGGGTGGAGTCCTAATGAATGGGATTAGGGGAGAGACAAAAGAGCTTGCCCTTCCTCTCGGCTCTGCTGGCTAATTGAGGTTACAGTGAAGACAGCCATTTGCAAAACCAGGAAGAATGCCCTCCCCAAACACCAGATCTCCCAGCACCCAAAACTGTGAGAAGTAAATGTTTGTTGTTTAAGTCACCACAATATGGTAATTTGCTATAGCAGCCTGACTAATGCAGTAACATCAAGTTAATTTGTGATTCCAAGCAAATATTTGGTCCTGTAAGCCACCTGAAGATATCTAGAAGTTCAACCCAAAGTAGTTCAAAACCAACACCTTGTTTTTATACAGATGCTTTCTCGTTTATTCCATCCATGGGCCTTTCACTGTGTCATCTACTGAATTATTCCCGTCTAGGGTTTATTCTGTGTTTAGTATCACTGATTGAAAAGGCAACTGAAGAATGGAACAAGGTCTTTTTGGATAAATAATGAAGTCAAGAATTCTGTACAGTCAGTGCAAAGTGGAATCACAAGACAAAAATTTCATTAAGACCCAACTTAAATGTGTGGGACCTATTAACTCAAAATTTGTATTTTTAAGTTGCTCAACTCTGAATTTAGGTTTATTTAAGATTTTACACTGCACTATTTCTCTTAACCCATTATGTCTCCTTCCACAGGGTAGGGGACACTTCTACATTTGTCCCCATGTACCCTGAACTGACCATATCATCTTTCTGCAAAAAGCAGTGGCTGTCTCTTGATTTCCCTACTTCTTTTCTCCTTGTTCTCTAGGTTCAAACTCTAAGTCATATTTTTGACTCTATCT
Source organism: Prionailurus viverrinus (assembly GCF_022837055.1). Taxonomy (NCBI): domain Eukaryota; kingdom Metazoa; phylum Chordata; class Mammalia; order Carnivora; family Felidae; genus Prionailurus; species Prionailurus viverrinus. The sequence continues at coordinate 62,411,326 of NC_062563.1, read as the reverse complement.
ATCCTACCCATACCTGCCTCAATTAGTAGGACCTTCTCAGGATATTCAAGCACAATTCAAATGTGAAATGTCTCTTGCCTAAGTTCTTGTCTCCATTATTTTGCTCCTTCAGCCAGCCACCCATTATCTACTAACTGCCTGCTTTGGGGATAAAAGATCCTTCATCCCTTTCCTTGATGAACTCAGAGTCTTACTGGGGAGACCAACACATAAGGCAATATTTAAAGCACATGTGAGGCCTGTTGCAAGAGAGGTTATTTAAAATCATTTTAAGATCACACATGTAACAGCTAGTAATGTCTAGTGGAGTCAAGAAATGGTCAGGGAAGAGATGACAATGGAATTGAATCTTGGAAGACAGTGTAGTTCTTTGAAGGTAGGGGAAGAGGAACGGCGTTCAAGACAAACAGCCAAGGCTTAGAGGTATGAAAGGGCTTTATTGCTCTGCCAATGCCCTAAGCTCAAACCTCTTCTTGACACTTCTCATACAGATTCTGTATGAGTGCCTAGGTTGGCCTCAGGCACTCTATTGTCACTTCCTAATTCACCTTATATTTACTTCTGCCAGAAAAGAAAAAAAAAAAGTTTAAACTCAGCTCTGGTGATGTCAAGCCTCTGCTTAAAAACTTTAAATTTTCATGGACTTAAATGTGCTGTTTTTTTTCATGCTATCACTCCAACATGTCATTCCATCTTCTTAAATTTCCCTCCATTCTTTTTTTTTTTTTTTTTTAACATTTACTTATTTTTGAGACAGAGAGAGACAGAGCATGAACGGGGGAGGGTCAGAGAGAGAGGGAGACACAGAATCTGAAACAGGCTCCAGGCTCTGAGAGGTCAGCACAGAGCCTGACGTGGGGCTCGAACCCACGGATCGCGAGATCACGACCCAAGCTGAAGTCGGATGCTTAACCGACTGAGCCACCCAGGCGCCCCAAATTTCCCTCCACTCTTATCAAACTGGGCAACTCACTACTGTGTAAAGCCATCTCAGACTTTACTGCCTCTGTGTCTATACTCAGGTTGACTCCAGGGTCCTGAATGCAAGTTTTTACCTCCCCTATTTTCCCTGCTAAAAGAAATTCTAAGCCAGTTTACATGTACCTTTATCAATTACATATGTATTTCCCTCACAGCACTTCATTTTTATACTTTTTAGGGCACTCTCTACATCCTGCTTTACATTTATGCATCATGGACCCATTTCCCATTCTTCAACGTTTATTTATTTTTGGGACAGAGAGAGGCAGAGCATGAACGGGGGAGGGGCAGAGAGAGAGGGAGACACAGAATCGGAAACAGGCTCCAGGCTCTGAGCCATCAGCCCAGAGCCCGACGCGGGGCTCGAACTCACGGACCGTGAGATCGTGACCTGGCTGAAGTCGGACGCTTAACCGACTGCGCCACCCAGGCGCCCCCATTTCCCATTCTTGATCGAAAACTTTTTGAGAGAAGGAACTAGTTCTCTTTGTGTCTCCTGTGGAAGCTGGCTCAATGTCTTACCTTAAAATAAGCAATTAATAAAGAATAACTGACTTTACTGTTAGGTTATAGGGACACAGAGGTAAAGGCAAAGAAAAAAATTACAAAAAAAAATCTATAAATTAAATCTCTTACTGGAAAGGAAGGTGGAAGAACCATATGTTTTGGGAAGCAAGTCAGTGAACCCACTGCGATTACAGCCTTCACGGGAATTGTTAGAATCTGTGGAGTGAAGTAGACCATAAGGAAATAAGTGTTTAAGTCTGAGATTAATCTTGATCATTACTGCATAAGTTTTGTGGATGTAAAAAAAACTCAATTTGGGACTTATATTAGCAATAACCAACTCAAAAGTAATATTAAAATTACCTACATATACCGTTTAACTTGACCAATGTACTCCATCAAATGCTCTGAAATATAGTAAATTTCCATGTACTGCTCAGTGATTCAAAGAAAACATGGTAAATAAGACCAAACAATGGGAAAGGAATGAAGAGCAGATTTTCATAATAGGTTATTCTGCAGATTATTAATTTAACAAGGAAAGTCAAATTGTACTAAAACAATGTATGAAAAACAGCATTTTCTAGAGTTACATAGTTCTCTATTTTTTGTATATAGTAATAAATTAACATCAACTTAATTAAAAAATGAGTTGAACATTATAGATTTAGAATATCAACTCATACTCTATTTATAACTTACAAAGATACTTCTCTAAGATATTTTTTCCTAGTTTTCATTTTTATCCATACTAACAAAAACTTGTCATAGCTATGAAATGCACTTATTTGTATTATGAGTGATTAACAGGAATTCTTTACTTTTGGAGGTAATTTGCCATACTCCCAACAAATCATTTATTATTACTTTAATTCTAATTATTATTTTTATATATTATTCTTATTATATCACCAATTATGTTTATTCTGAATTCACTTTCATTCATGTGGGGGTGGTATATGATGAAAATAGGTTGGAGAATAAGGGAAGCAACTTGTTGAATCTAGTAGTGTTCAAATTTACAAAGAACTGCTAAATATTAAATTAAAATACTTAGGTGTGGCAGAAATATATCCATTCAAAATCCCACTAAATGCAACATGTTAGACACCACAAAGAGTCTTTCACTCAATGATCTTCACTTTGCCCTTGACTTAGAATGACTCATGTAAATATAATCATAAGAACTCAAATTAAGATGTGAGTTCTCGACTGTATCTTCCTTTTTGGAAATATCACACAGGATGATATTAATGATTGCAGAAGAATCAGTGATCTAATTCAGGAATTTCAGTCAGGGTCTTTGCAGTGCTATAACCTAAGCAGGTTTCTAACACAGCAATTGTAAGTGTGCCAAAGCCATTTTTCTCAAGTTGTTTTCAGTTAAGAGGTTTGGGTTTTATCAGAAAACTATGAGCTAATGAACACCATTGTTTTATAAACTATTCTCAAAAGCTCAGTTTTTAAGGTTATGAAACAGATAAAGTGTAACTTTATCAGTAAACTTAGTTGTTTCTATTGAAAACAAAAAAAGGACTAAATCAGAAATACCTCATTGACATGAATCCCCATAGTCTTACCTCATAGTCTGTGGTGATCTGTATGGCTCCATCATGAATCCCTTCCAGTTTTTTTGCAGTAAGTTTGACTCTGAACACTGCAAAATAGCCTGAAGCTAATATTACCTGTATGTAGTAGAAATGACATCATTCATTAGCCTTGCTAGCTCAAGTTTCCTATTAAAATGGTAAAGAGAGCTATTGTGATGAAGTGATTTCTGAATTCTTATGTATGTCTAATGTATGACAGTGAATTGCCACACCATCTTGTACAAATATCTCAAAATAATGTCCATCCTTTGATACCTATTCCATGGGCCACCAAGAAAACTGGCTTCCTGAGGAACAATCTGATTCCCATCTACCAAGATGGAAAGGGGTATGGTCCTCACACATCCCACCTATACCCGCACAGACAAAGAGGGTGAGAGCTGGAGCAAAGGGACACAGCTTTCCACCAATCCTTCAGCTATTTTAGGGCACAAGTACAAAGTTGGTTCTGTTTCAAGTTCTGAATTTAACTGTCACATTAATAATCATGCCTTCAAAGCAACTGAGATTATTGCATCATACGAAAGTCTCAAATATAATGGAAAGAAAGAAGAGTTAATAAAAATTTGAAAGAAGTATGGAAATTTTATCTGTTTTCTCAAGCTATTTGCTGATGTTGCTGGCATTTACCTTTTTTTAACTTAAGTATAGTTAACATATAACATTGTATCAGTTTCAGGTATACAACATAATGATTCAATACTTGTATACATTATGAAATGATCACAATAAATCCAGTCACCATCCATCACCACACATAATTAAAAATTTATTTTTCTTGAGATGAGAACTTTTAAGATTACTCTCTTAACAACTTCCACATACACAATACAGTATTACTAATTATAGTTGCCATGCTATACATTATATCCCCATGATTTTTAACTGGAAGTTTGTAGATTTTTACCCCCTTCACCTAGTTTGCCAGCCCTACCCCCTACCTGCAGCAATCACCAATCTGTTCTACCTATGAGCTTGGTTTGTTTTATTCTTTTATATTTTACATCTAAGTGAACTCATATAGTATTTCTCTTTCTCTGTCCACCTTCTTCCATTTAACATAATGCCCTCAAGGTCCATCCATGTTGCTGCAAATGGCAAGATTCCTTTCTTTTTTATGACTAATATTCCTGTGTGTGTATGTGTGTGTGTGTGTGTGTGTGTGTGTGTGTGTGTGTGTTTGCGTATCAACCACATCTTCTTTATTCAACCATTGATGGTCACTTAGGTTGTTTTCATATCTTGGCTACTGTAAATAATGCTCAATAAACATGCAGGTGCATATATCTTTCTAAATTAGTGTTTTCGTCTTCTTCAGATAAATATCCAGAAGTAGAGTTACTGGATCATATGGTAGTTCTATTTTTAATTGTTTGAGGAAGCTCCAAACAATTTTCTACAGTGGCTGTATCTACCAATAGATGAAGGTTCCCTTTTCTCCACATCCTTGACAACACTAGTAATTTCTTGTTTTCTGACAGCCATTCTGGCAGGTGTGAGGTGGCATCTCATTGTGGTTTTGATTTGCATTTCCCCGATGATGGCTGATGTTGAACATCTTTTTTATGTGTCTGTTGGCCATCTGGATATCTTCTTTGGAGAAATGACTATTTAAATCCGCTGCCCATTTAAAAATCAGACTGCTCATTTTTTTGCTGTTGAGTGGTATGAGTTGTTTTACATACTGTGGATATTAACTCCTTATTGGAAACATGTTTTGCAAATATCTTCTCCCATTCAGTACACTGTCTTTTCTTTTCTTTTTTTTTTTTTAAAAAATTTTTTTTTCAACGTTTATTTATTTTTGCGACAGAGAGAGACAGAGCATGAACCGGGGAGGGGCAGAGAGAGAGGGAGACACAGAATCGGAAACAGGCTCCAGGCTCCGAGCCAACAGCCCAGAGCCTGACGCGGGGCTCGAACTCGCGGACCGCGAGATCGTGACCTGGCTGAAGTCGGACGCTTAACCGACTGCGCCACCCAGGCGCCCCGTCTTTTCCTTTTATTGATGGCTTCCTTTGCTACGCAGAAGCTTTTTAGTTGGATGTAGTCCCAACAGTTTATTTTTGCTTTCGTTGCCTTTGCTTTTGCAGTCAGATCCAAAAAAATCATCACCAAGACTGATGTCAAGGGACTTACCCTTATGTTTTCTTCTAGGGGCTTTATGGGTTCAGGTCTTAAATTTAAGTCTTTCATCTGGTTTGAGTCAGTTTTTGTGAGTGGTGTGTGACAGTGGTCCAGTGTCATTCTTTCCACACTCTCTTCAATTGTGTACAGTTTGTGAAGCTGTACTTCAATTATTAGTAGTTATATTTTATCTAGAATTCACATTTACCTTAAAATCACAAATGTCGACACACCAAACAGACTCGCTTTCTCCTTTTTTAGAAGCATTTTCTGTGTTGGTTTTGTGCAATTCTAACACTTTCATCATGACTCCTGCTGCCCAAATCAGAACACAGGTCTGAAGGTCATGGACTTGTTGGCAATGTGTGTTTCATAAGGAACAGGATGCTAATTTAGTTCATAGCTTTGGGTTTTGGGAAAACAGTTGAAAGTTTAGGCACTGTAAACTTAAAAAAATCATTTTGTGGAGTTGCTATTTTGAAGTTGGCAACTCACTACAACTTCCTATTTTAAGAGTTCATAACAATGATCTCATCTTTCTGTCCCTTGTTTTTAAATTTAGAGTTTCATATAAAAGCTAATTCTAAAACCCTAAATTGTCAAACAGGCTTTCTGTTGTTAAACGGACCTCTCAAATTTAAATAGTATGTGTTAACATATGCTATTTATTGTTAGGAAATGATCCAGATTTCTAGAATTATTGGGTTTATAATGTCTTACTAGGAAACAGAAAACTCAACCACGTGGGAGCAGATATACACATGATTTGACTCTTTACAGTTGAAAGGAATACATTAATGGCTGGCTTAATTATTATCTGTTTTCAGCATTCTATTTCTATTAAAAATAAAATCTCATTTGCAGTGACAAATATTACTTCTCATGGATATATCTTTGTTTTAAAAGGAGGCTTTATTTTTGAATCAAATTTAATACACTATAAGTTACTGAAATATACACACCCATAAATTACCACTATTCACAAATATCTGATTATGTAGCTTGAATGCTACATAGTTGCAATTAGAATATATGTCAGTACTGTTTTCCCCCTTTTCATAAATCCTCTTCCAAGCTTCTACACACAATCATCAAATTTTTATTTACTTCATATTCAATCATAAAACCATGATTTACTTTATGTACTGGACTGTTCCCAAGTATTTGAATTATTAGTAATGTTACTATAAACATCTCCATTCTCTCAGCTTTTACTTCTTCAAATTATTTCCACAGGAAAAATTCCCAGGAGTGGTATATATTGCCAAACTGCTCTCCAAAATAACGATTTTTGGGGATCCTTCTAGTATAAACTGTTTAAATCAATTTTTATAGCCTATGGCATTCCATGGAAGCATATTTGTCAACCATCTCTGTGCGTAAGGACATTTTATCTTTCTTTTGTTAAAACTGCCACAAAAAGTTCTATCCTTAGTTTAATGGATAATATGTTAAGCTCCTCCTCACACAAGGTGACTCTACTAGTTCTGTTCTGAGTAGGTATAAACTCCAAGTTCCACTTTCTGTAGTGGAAAGGGCTTTGACTAATATATCTGTTATCTCTGTTTCATGCTCCTTTATGACCAAATGTACCTATTTATACAACAGAGTAGAAGTACAAGGGCAGATCTAGAAAGGGATCAAACAGTGTTTACCTCACTGATACTCTCTTCCCATCAGTACAGGAAACTGGCCACAAATATTCTGTATAATCGAAAACACTTTCTGCCAGTGTGCAGGGCCATCTTTTTGGCCAAGTAAATTCAATGAACACAGGGTTAGTTTAGTACCTATGGGAATTTCTCTTATAATGACACTTGTGTTACAAAGAGATTATTTAAGTTTTGTTATAGAACTTTTTATGACAAGGCAGAACTTACTCCTTTGGGCTTCAAGTGCCCTCAATATAAAAGGAGGGGTTGAAGTAGATTACCCACAAGAACCTTTTAATATCAAATAACAAATGTTACTATGAATCTCACAAAAATATTAACTGAAATATGTGTTGTAGGAATAGTTTTTTACTTGGGGTTTAGACATACATCTAAGTTTAAGGCAACAATAAGAAAATTTACTTACTGATGACTGGTCTGATAAAGAGGATTTTTCTAATTCTGGAAGGCTTGAAATTATTGTAGTTCTATTGCCTTTTTCAGAAGCTACAAGTTCTATCGATAAACCGTCTCCTATGATGTGCCAACTTTTTATGGCCAACTTAAAAAAGAGAAAGATATGAAAGTGATTATTGCAGCACTAGCATAAAATCCTTAAATGCGATTTAGAATAAAAACATATATATATATTTTTTACCTCAATTGGATTGCTGTTTATAATTGCAAATAAAATGTTACTTGCTTCTGTAGCACTCAATATGCCAAAATCTATGAAACGTTCCTCTATTTTAGGGGGTAATACAAAGTACTGAAAAGATATGAAAGAACTAGGTTAAGTATACAATCACATTTACATAAAAGAATGTTATCAAGAGAAAGTAGCTATATAAAGATATCCTAAGGTTTCTATATTTTATGTCAATAAACACAAATATACACATATATAAAATATAATTAAGCATTCTGTACAATGAAATATTTTGAGTAATCAGAAATGAAAACATTCATAGTCTCTATGGAATAATATTGCTTCTCTAAAGGCACATAAAAGAAATAAGAAGATAAAGTACTAGGGAAGGTTAAGTGGAGCCCTAGAGGATGAGGCAAAAAATCCTTGGTCTCAGGAAACATTATGCATTCATGAGAGCAGCCATGATATATAATTATTCAAGCAAAACAAATGAAGAAGTGGGATAATTCTGCAAGTCCCCCCAGCTCTGAAATTCTTATTGATGTTGGCTTTTTGGAGAACTACATCTTTATATGTTCTAATTTTCTTTTTAGCTTTTGTATCTTTCTTATCAGTTTTATTTCTTATCTAAAGTTCTTTCATTGATTATCCTAAGGACAGCTTAGTTTGGATTTTTTCCCTCTGGCTTATTTTCTGTATTAGAAAGACCTTTATTCTTTCCTACTATTCCCAACTGTGTGTCTTTACCACCTTACTTTCATCTTTATTATTTGACTCTCTTCTTCACCTTGTATTTCCTAGTTTGAGTCATCTCTTCCTTAAATACTTTCCTCTTCACCCTCACTGTAGTATTGTTTTTTTCTGCTTATTATTTTCTCCTACTTAGTTTGTTTTTACTTTCCCGATTGTAACAGTTTAAAAGCAAAACCAAGAGAAAGCACAATGTGGGGAAGATCTAAGTACAAGCTGTAAGGGAAGGATTCAACTGTGACATGATAAGAGATGGCCACTGGGAAGGATGAAAACCAGTTATCTGAAAAGTACTGACTGGGGCGCCTGGGTGGCGCAGTCGGTTAAGCGTCCGACTTCAGCCAGGTCACGATCTCGCGGTCCGTGAGTTCGAGCCCCGCGTCGGGCTCTGGGCTGATGGCTCAGAGCCTGGAGCCTGTTTCCGATTCTGTGTCTCCCTCTCTCTCTGCCCCTCCCCCGTTCATGCTCTGTCTCTCTCTGTCCCAAAAATAAATAAAAAATGTTGAAAAAAAAAAAAATTGAAAAGTACTGACTGAGGAGGGATGACACCAACTTGTAGAGCTCAGAAAATGGCAAAATTTAAGTATGTACCTGTACAAAATGATTGCATAATAATAGCTGAACACACAAAAGATGGGTAGAGTTAAAATTTTAAAGGTAGGTAACATACTTACATCTAAAAATCCTGTATATACCCGCACAGGTAAATGAAATTTAGAAGCATTGGTAATAAGTAAAATATTGTTATCTATGTGCATGGATGATGTGGATGGCATAAAAAACAGAGTAAAAATGTATCCTGATTCATTTGGAAGAATTAAGACTGGTTTGCTGAAATTGTGAACCTAGGAAGTGAGGGGAGAGAAAAAAAACAATGTGTCAGCATCATCTAGTTGATAGATTAGTAAAATTAAAAGTATGGGTGTTCCCAGACATACTTTAAACATTGTTTTGGCTTCTTCTGGTAGCAATACATCATGAATGAGGATTGCAAAGCTGAAAGTGTTCGTAAGGTAAATTGGCCTTTCCACAGGATCAGCAGGACTGTCTCGGATGTGAAATAATGTTGCAGCGTGATCAAATCCCAAATAACTATTTGAAAAAACATAAACAAATCATTTTTACCTCCATGTGTTAATTTAAAATCTAAGTTTTTCTGTTTTAATAACTTTACATTTAGCATTAAGGACATAACTGGAGAAGTATAACTATAAATATTTTAGAGATTGCACATGATTTAAAACAAAACTTAGCTTACAAAATATTGACATGTAATATAAAGAATTATTCTCTATTGAATTATATGCAGTCAAGTAAAATCAAGGATGTATTAACAGAAAAAGTTTTAAGCTACTTAAGAAAAATCATGTTTATCATTTAATTGCAACCAGCTTTGTTAAAATGAGTCCCTACCAAGAGGGATATTGAACTATTATTATTTCAAGTATAATCAGAAAATGAACTACATATTTTACTGCCCATTTATAAAAAGCTGTAATTCTAGAAGACTGTTTATAAGTTTATTAAGGAATATAAATGATTTTGTTTCAAGTGACAATGTAACTTAATAACAAGCCACAACTGACTGTATGTTACAGAAGGAATTACAGAAAGGAAACAGCTTCAATGATTTGAATATTATTTAAAAAACATAGATTCACTTTTCTATTGTATTACTGAATCATTAAGACTTTATTTAAGCCCACATTATATCATCCTATTCACCTTTTTCTTCTAAAAAAGTTAAACAGGACGTTTTTCTCCTTTACAGTGGAGGTTGTTCTTTTCAACAATTCCATGGAGTTTATGTGAATTTGGATACTACTTTTGCTAGGGTCAATGAGTAGGAAAACAAAATTTACTGATTAGTGAAAACTTAGAAAGCTTACTTTAAAGAGAAACTCACCCATCTAAAACTTCTGCTTGATATGGTATTTCAAGTTTAGAATAACTCTTTTCCTTTGCCTTAACAGTTATTTTCCCAGAAAACTGAGACGGTTTTTTTGCCTTTGATGCTAAAAGGAAGCATAAAAAATAATCTCTGTCACCTTTTGCTATCAGAGTTTATATACAGAGCAGGATGAGAGTGACTTGATGTAAGCTGACAAAATCTTAAAAACAAAGCTGAAGTTTCAGATTGGCAAAGAGGAGACTTTTACATTTTATATCAAATTATCACACTTTTTATCCAAAAGAAGAAAAATATTTTAATTTTCCAGTAATGGGATTAAACAGATAAGGAATTAACAAGTGAACACAATTCAGGAGGGAAAACACTGTATTTGAGCTATTTCCCTAGAGCCATAAGCCATGACTTTCCTCACACCAGGGCTTCTCAACCTGGGCACTAGTAACGTTGTAGGCCAGGTTAGTTCTTTCTGGGGTGCAGGGGCTGTGCTGTGCTTTGTAGGATGCTTGGTGGCATCCAGGCCTCTGCCTGTTAGATAGCAGTAGCAGCCCCCAGATATGACAACCAAAAATGTCTGTGGACACTGACAAATGTCCCCTGGCCTAGGAGGCAAAACTGGCCCCCATGGAGAACCCCTGGTTTACAGCTGTGTTAAGAAATAACATTCCTTGTATGGCCAGAGTCTGTTATAAACACCAAGAAAGTAGCATGGTGCAAGAAGCATCCGGTGTTGTGTATTAGCCTACCCGAATTCATAGTATAAGACTCTCCCTGCCATCATATTGCCCTTACAGATGAAGTAAAATCTTTACATTTTGTAGTAGTTGTGAATAAATCCATCTGGAATTACAGAAATAGATTCAGTTGGATCCAATCTGGGTACCCATTAGATGTTCTTTTCAAAGCAAATAAAGAAGCTGTTTATCTTTATCCTACTTAAGGTACTTCAGAAACACTTCCAGTTAGTTCTGCAAATGTGTGTAATCCAACTTTAGCACAAACAACAACAACACAACAACAAAAAGGGTATGACATCTAGTAGGTGGCTATGTATAGACAGTGATTTCAGATTTTAAAAACTCCCCCTCTGCCCCCCTTCCCCCCCAAATCAGAAGGGGTGCTTGGGTAACTCAGTCAGTTAAGTGTCCAACTCTTGATTTTGGCTCAGGTCATGATCTCGTGGTTCAGAGGACTGAGCCCCACCTCAGGCTCTGTCTGCTCCACATGACAGTGCAGAGCCTGCTTGGGATTCTCTCTCTTTTCCACGTGTGCACACATTCTCTCTCTCAAAATAAAAAAATAAACTTAAAAAAGTGCCTCCCATTAAACCTCATTTCCTTCTGCTTGTTATATGGCTATTACTAGGTTTATTATTTTAGGAGGCTGTACAATATTCCTACTATGGATGGGAGGATGGAAGGGGAGGGAGAAGGTGACACCATTCCCATGGTAATAGAAACCACTTTTTTTTTTAACATTTATTTTTGAGAGACAGAGTATGAGCAGGGGAGGCGCAGAGAGAGAGGGAGACACAGAATTCGAAGCAGGATCCAGGCTCCGAGCTGTCAGCACAGAGCCCAACACAGGGCTCGAATTCACAAACCGTGAGATCATGACCTGAGCCAAAGTTGGACTCTTAACTGACTGAGCCACCCAGGTGCCCCTAAAAACCACTTTTAAGAAACGTATCATTTACTTTTTTTTTTCTTTTTTTTCAACGTTTATTTTTTATTTTTGGGATAGAGACAGACAGAGCATGAATGGGGGAGGGGCAGAGAGAGAGGGAGACACAGAATCGGAAACAGGCTCCAGGCTCTGAGCCATCAGCCCAGAGCCCGACGCGGGGCTCAAACTCCCGGACCGCGAGATCGTGACCTGGCTGAAGTTGGACGCTTAACCGACTGCGCCACCCAGGCGCCCCAAGAAACGTATCATTTACTTTTAAAAGATGCTTTTCCTTTATATTAAATTTTACATAATTTAAGAAATACTATTTTAGCATCTATGATCTCAGGAGAACCAACATTATTGACATTCATTTATATCAAGAAGGGAAATACTGCACTGGGTTGTCAACTCAGGAGCTGGAGAAGAACAGTGTGGGAGAACTACATAGGACAACTGTTCCTGGTGAACACACCCCCACTGCTTGGATTTATCAGAAGGATGGATCCTAAACGTTCTTAGGGTCAGGAATTACTATTGGCCGCTCTTCTTAGTAAGAGAAGATAATGTACTTGCTGATGCTAATACTGGTGGACATGACTGTGGTATCCCAGCAACAGAGAAGATAATTTATCAAAGATCTGGAAATAACTGTGGCATCAAAACCTTCTGCAGTACTATTTCTTGATAGCTGGGTTATGAAAGTATGCCACATATTTAGTTGTGATTTCTTAAAAAAAATTTTTTTGAACATTTTATTTATTTATTTTAAGTAAGTGCTATGTCCAGTATGGGGCTCAAATTCATGACCCTGAGATCAAGAGTTGCGTGCCCCACTGAATGAACCAGCTAGGTGCCCCTTAATCTTGATTTCTCTGGGAGTTTTCTCTGAGCTCATGGGATGAACACTAAAGCTTGGCACCCAGATTGTGCACTGCTCCCGATCCTCCCCAGAGCCCTCAAGTGCAAGGAGTAAGCACAGATGCCCTCACAAACACTGTGCATAGTCTTCCAGTATTCTGCTATACTTGGTAGATCACAGTGATCAAATGCTCTCTTGTGATGAGGAGTGCAGATGTGAAATGTGGACTATGAGCAGAGGTGGCTCCATCATAAAGCCAAAGTATAAGCTTCAGGGCTCCTCACCCTGCAAGGGCCCTTATGAGAAAAGCCCCATTTGGATTTCAGTTCTTATTAAATGTAATTACACACATAGTTAAGCAGCTATCAAATCACTATTTAAAAATTTTTGTGACAGCAAATTCAATAAATGTTCTAGTATAGGGGATAAAGCTGGATAAAAACATGCTATTAAGATATGTTAAAGTCTGGGTTAACATTTCAAATATCAAAATATACAATATATATGTTTGAAATCATAGTAATCTGACAATGCTATCATAAAGGCTATTATTTTAGGTAGGCAGAGCTGTCTTCCCTGTTTAAAAAGCCAATATAGGAAACTGTTACAGGGAATACTTTATTTCTATTCTCAAACATGCTTCTGAAACTCAAATACATTATCACTCAATTACAAAAAATAATGACTTCATAATTAAGGTAAATACCTTAAATACTATATATTCACTAGGTACATATGTGAAAGCCCAGATTACAAAAATTTAATTCCAATCCTAATGTATTTGCTAATACTATTTTCTCTTTATGAAGCTGCATTTTCTTTGATGAAGCAATCAAATAAGAATTTGTGATGGTTTATAAGATAAACCAACCTAAGCAGTAATACAAAATCTGACTGTAAAATGGTCAGGGTTTCTATATGAAGATGTCAGTACAGATGTCTTCTAGTTTATCAAAATAAGATCACCCCATTAGAGAGTGAAAGCCGAATACTTACCATCAAAACTAATACTTGCAACCTTGGTATATTTACTTTCTGAAGCTTTTAACGTAATTGGTTTAAAGTGTACCGTTATAGCGTCATTTTGTGGTGTAGGTCGAACACTCTGCAAACAGAAAAAAATACGTATCATTATTTTAGTCTCATGGTTCAGTTACATTACACTGGAGAGTGTACTGGAAACATGCAGCAGAATAAAAAAATGGAAGTTTAACTTTATGCGCTCCCTTTAAACAGAATAGGCCAGGGGAGCCTATTCTGAGGGCTCAGTTGGTTGAGTGTCCAACTCTTGATTTTGGCTCAGGTCATGATCTCACAGTGATGGGATTGAGTCCCACGATGGGCTCATGCTGGGTATGGAGCCTGCTTAAGATTCTAGCTCCCTCTCCCTCTGCCCTGCTGGCACATGTGTGCTCTATCAATAAAGCAATAGAATAGGTCAAACTGGCACAACATCACATTAATTTCATCAGAATATCTTCATGCAATAAAATGATGGCCATAGGAAGAGTTTAAGATCAGTAAGTGAGTGTAAAAATCTAGAGACAAACTAGTACCATACACTAGGCATGAACACATAAAACAGGAAAAAAAAAGGTATAATGAGTCATATATGAGAAAAGGAGACACGAAGATTTATGATAGGGTCCCTCTTAAAGAACTCCACCATACCGGGGCGCCTGGGTGGCGCAGTCGGTTAAGCGTCCGACTTCAGCCAGGTCACGATCTTGCGGTCCGTGAGTTTGAGCCCCGCGTCGGGCTCTGGGCTGATGGCTCAGAGCCTGGAGCCTGTTTCCGATTCTGTGTCTCCCTCTCTCTCTGCCCCTCCCCCGTTCATGCTCTGTCTCTCTCTGTCCCCCAAAAAATAAATAAACGTTGAAAAAAAAATTTTAAAAAAAGAACTCCACCATACCAAATGTAACAAACATCCTGACTATGTTGAATAACATCCTGAAAATGAAGAATGATGTGAATTTGGGAGCCAGTACTCCTCTGCCACGGTGTTTTTGCAGATCCCTCTTCTTCCTCTTCCTCTTCTTTTAATATTTACTTACTTTAAAAAAATATTTATTTATTTATTTATTTATTTTTTACTTACTTAAAAAAAATTTTTTTTAATGTTTATTTATTTTTGAGAGAGAGAGACAGAGTGCAAGCTGGGGGGGGGGGGGGGGGAGGGCGGGGGCAGCGGGCAGAGAGAGAGGAAGACACAGAATCCGAAGCAGGCACCAGGCTCTGAGCTGTCAGCACAGGGCCTGACGCAGGGCTCGAACTCACAAACCATGAGATCATGACCTGAGCCAAAGTCAGACACTTAACCAACTGAGCTGCTCAGGCGCCCCTAATGTTTACTTACTTTTGAAAGAGAGACAGAGCATGAGTGGAGGAGGGCAGAGAGAGAGGGAGACACAGAATCTGAAGCAGGCTCCAGGCTCTGAGCTGTCAGCACAGAGTCCGATGTGGGGCTCAAACCCACAAACCACGAGATCATGACCTGAGCTGAAGTTGGGCACTCAACTGACTGAGCTACCCAGGTGCCCCTTCCAGATCCCACTTCTAATGGGACTTTCTCTACCTCCCTAGGGCATGGCTGTGTAAGTGAGGCATGCCACTGTTACCAGGCAAGGCTGTACTCTCAGCTGTGGGACTGAGCAGTAGACTGAAGGGCTGTGTAGCTTGGAGAGGTCAGAACAGTTTAAACTTAAAAAATAAGATTTTTCTATTCAACAACTAAATCTATAATAACAAATACCATAAAAGCTTGCACTTTTGGAGTAAACTAGAAAAATAAATACAGTTTAAGGTGCAGTTACTTTTTTATTACCTTACTGACACAAAGCATTTTTCATTGGAAAGAACCTTAAAGATCCCCATCTCCTTCCCTGTTTTACAGATGAAGAGAACCTTGCAATATGGAGTGATGTTTCAGTAGCTAGGCATCAAGAGGCGGGACTGGAAACCAGATGTCCTGACTTGGTTCAGGGCCTGGGCCCTTTACTGGCATCCTAGTGCCTAAACATGTATTAATGAAGTCATGGTATTGTACACAAATCTTGATCAATACTCTTCCTTTAGAATTCAACTAGGGGGCACCTGGGTGGCTCAGTCAGTTAAGTGTCCAACTCTTGATTTAGGCTCAGGTCACACTCTCACAACCATGGGATCAAGCCCTGCGGAGCCTGCTTAAGATTCTCTCTCTCTGCCCCTTTCCAGCTCATGTGCTCTATCTCTTTCTCTCTCAAAAAAAAAAAAAAAAAAAAAAGAATTCATTTAGAATCTTACTTTGGTCTCAAAATGCTTCTGGAGTTTTTGGCTGATTTTTCAGGGGCTTTATAAACTTGTCAAAGCCTGATGCTTCCCATAGAAAGAACACAGTTCTTTTCTGTGACACCCACCAGGCACACGCCTGCTAACATGGGTGCAGTCAGGTCCCTGCAAGTCACCAAGTTCTTCCCTGTCTCCCTACCCACCCTTCAGTACATCCGTAAAGGTGGAATCTGACTACAAAGGTGGAATGAAGGTACAAGAAGCACCTGAGAGAGTACGAAGAAAAACTGCTCCTTTTGCACTGGTCTGCTATCACAGGGAAGAAAGTTGGTTACACATAAAGATTACAGACACTGCTTTTACTACCAGATGGTGGGGCGTCTCCCTCCTCACTGCTTGTTAGTCTTTACTGGGCCTGGAATGATGACCCTAAGGATGGTTCTGCAGTTTTCTGAGCTGGAAATCTTAATAGCCTGAGCTCTTGGCCTCAGGGTCTTTTGGTATTTTAACTCTTTTATCTTTCTTCTGAACTTCTCATTTGCTTTGGAATCTCTAACTGGGGCTGCAAGTGGATTTGTTCATATTGATATATTTATTATCAGTATGCTTGCGATTAGTAGCAATCGTTTAAAATACAAATCTCTTCATCCCTTAAAGAGTGAGTGTGTGTGTGTGTGTGTGTGTGTGTGTGTGTGTGTTATTTTTAACAATAAAACAAAGCAGTCTGACTATAAAACGGGAAGATTTCATGTATTACATACCTACACTAATACTTCTTCTAAAGGAAAGGAAAGCAGTACAGAAGTGTACGTGACAATCCCATTTGATGAATTTATGCAACAAAAAAGATATTAAGTATTTAACTAGAAGTGTCAGTTTGAGCAAGCTGCCCACCTACTCTGGGCCTTATTTTTCCTGCCTGTAAAACACTAGGGGATTAGATTAGGTATTTTCTAAGATCCCATCTATTTACAAAATTTGGTGGTTGTATTAATTTTGTTCTTTTTTCAAATGAGCACTTTTACCCTGAGGTCAAGATTTGTTAGAGAGATGATCATATAAAGCTTTGTAGTTTGCAGAGGACTTCCACATGCTCTACTGAATGTGTCAGAGTAGGAATGGAATCTTGACCATTTTCAAACACGCTTAAAGACTGCAAGTAGCAGTTCATTAGTAATGACGACGACACCTTTTGAGTGCTATTAGCCTGCACAACACCATAACAGAAATAGCTAAATAAAACTATTTATTTATTTAAAACAGTCACTGTAAATAGTAGGAGCTTAGAGTACTTGATGAAAAATGTTTTCTCACATGTAACATATTACTCTAAGATTTTCCTTACCAGAGGAAAAAAATTTTTTAATTGTTTTCCTTTTTTTTTTTTAAGTTTATTTATTTTTGAGAGAGAGAGAGAGAGAGAGAGAGAGAGAGAGAGAGAGCGCGAGCGCAAGCACAGGGCAGGGGCAGAGAGAGAGAGGGACACACAGAATCTGAAGCAGGCTCCATCCAGGCTCTGAGCTGTCAGCATGGAGCCCAATGTGGGGCTTGAACTCACAAACTGTGAGATCATGACCTGAGTAGAAGCAGGATGCTTAACCAACTGAGCCACCCAGATGCCCCTAGAGGAAAATTTTTATATTCAGTATTATTAACTCTCTCCTTCTCTCTTTCTCTCTTTATTGCACCAATAGTAAGCAAACATTCAATTGACTCACTTTTTAAATGTTTTATTTATTTTTGAGAAGGAGAGAGAGAGACAGAGAGAGGGAAAGTGTGCACACAAGTGGGGGAGGGGCAGAGAAAGAGACATGGGGACAGAGGATCTGAAGTGGGCTCTGTGCTGAGAGCAGCGAGCCTGATGCGGGGCTCAAACTCATGAACCCTGAGATCATTACCTGACTCAAAGTTGGATGCTTAACCAACTGAGACACCCAGGGGCCCCATTGACTCAAGTTTTATACAAATGATCTGAACTGTTCACTTATTATTAAAAAAAGCCCAACAAAATGGAAAAATCCATTTTCCAAGGAATCAAAAACAAAGCTAAACAAACAAAACATTTAAGTAGTGGCTCATTCTGTTTTTTTTTTTTTTTTCCTATTCTGGTGGCCTTAAATGAAAAATAATACAAAATCATTAACTTGTATTAAGCATATTTACACTAACAATCTATTTTAGAATCAGTTACTAACAGTTGCATACTAAAGATAATGGAGAAGTAGAAAAAAAATATGGCAAGATTCCCGGGAAAGGCAGCTTGCACATATTCTAAATATAGTTCTAGCCTTTTCTCACGATATTCATACCCAACTAATGTTCAGTAACTCTCAAGTGAGATTCAAAGGCCCAGCACATTCTAAAACTATTTAGAAAAACATTTGAAAAGGAAAATAACCTTCCAGTATGTAACAATTGTATTTCTAACAATGGATACACAAATTTATTAAAGCTCATATCAAGTTTACACTGGTAAAATTAAAGTATATCTGTCATTCTTATTCATCAATTAGTAAGGAAACTTCATGCAAATGTTCCTCTTAAGGTATCTCAAAGCAAATTTATTCCATCATTTATACTGCATTAATGTTTTTTAAGTGTTGAGGAAAAACCATATTCTCAAAGTTGCATTACAGACAATCAAAGTCAGACAGGCTTGAACCTGAGTATCTTGTCCATTAACAGGTGAGAACTGTTTATTTTCAGATGCTTGCCTCAGGAGTCCCATATCTAGAAAGATGAAAAACCTCTGAATTCCTTTAAGGGGAATTAAAAAAAACAACAACAACCCTCCAGCTTCTGGCAATGCCTAGGTCATCCTAAAGATATTATGTATTTGTGAAATGGACAGAGGTGGGACATTTATAAAAATAAGTCAGTCTCTAAGTACGGCATATTATGTAGCAAGATACAGGAAAAAACCTTAGGAAGCTCTCTTATAACTCAGTTTCCATGGTAGATGGGTTTGTTTCCTGGCTGATAAGGTAAGAAGTCTAAGCTAACATTACCTCTCAAGTGGACTAAGGCAACGGACTCCTAACTTCCTGCAGTGAATTCTCCACAAACTAGCTACTATGACCTTTATAACACATAAATCAAATGATGTCTCTCCCTTGGTTAAAATTCTGTAATTTGCTGTTGCACTTATAATAAAATCTAAACACCTCCCAGAGCCCAGAAAACCAGGATCAACCCTCTGGCCCTCCCTTTATGTTCAACCCTCCTTTCTTTCCCAGGACATCCCAAGTTGTTTCTGCCTCAGGCCTTTGCAATCGCTGTTCCCTTTGATGGTAACACTTGTCAGCTAGCTTTCTTAGGGGGTGCCAACTTCTTACTCTTCATTTATTACCTCAAATGTCAGCTCCTCTGAGACAACCCTGTCTAACCATCTCCCTCCCTCACTTACATTCTATTCTGTTTCTTTCTTTGTTAGAACTTGGTTTGATTTACAATTTTGTTGCATACCTGTCTGTCATCAATCTCACAGCTAAAAAGTGAGCTCAATAGGGGCAGTAACCTTGGCTATCTGATTTACTGCTATGTTCTCACACACCTCGCACAGAAGCTGGCATATAGTTGACGCCCATTAAACGGAATAATGAATGAGGAAGTAAGAAGAAACTAACAAAACACTGGCAGAGTGTAGGCTCTGGATATTAAGAGAAATACATACATACGTAGCTACAAATGCAGATATACAGACATATATTATAGATTAAAAGATTTTTAGTAGAAATACTGAATATGAAATTAAAATGATATATTTATAAAGACTTGATGGTGTCATTATATACTAATATACCTTCAAGTAACTTTTGAGTTTTTATGGTTGAAGAAGTCACTTTTAAAAAAAGCTGATTCAGGGGCGCCTGGGTGGCTCGGTCGGTTAAGCATCCGACTTCGGCTCAGGTCACGATCTCGCGATCCTGTGAGTTCGAGCCCCACGTCAGGCTCTGTGCTGACTGCTCAGAGTCTGGAGCCTGTTTCAGATTCTGTGTCTCCCTCTCTCTTTGACCCTCCCCCGTTCATGCTCTGTCTGTCTCTGTCTCAAAAATAAATAAACGTTAAAAAAAAAATTTTAAAAAAGCTGATTCATTTCCCTTATTTGGAAAACTAGAACCTGTGTACTTTATAGGACTGTTGTATTGAATAAGATAATCTATGTAAAGAAACTAGCATAGTGCATAACCCATAGTAACAACAAAAATGTTCACTTATAATGTATCCTAAAACTGCCTCTTTAATTCTGTTATAATTGAACTGAATACAACAGTATTTTTTCATTCATTTTTTTAAATAATTTTTTAAAATGTTTATTTATTTATTTTTGAGAGAGAGAGAGAGACAGACAGACAATGCAAGTGGGGGAGGAGCAGAGAGAGGGAGACGCAGAATCCAAAACAGGCTCCAGGCTGTCAGCAGAGAACCCTACATGGGCTTGATCTCATGAACCATGAGATTGTGACCTGATCTGATATCAAGAGTTGGACATTTAACCAACTGAGCCACCCAGGTGCCTCTCATTCATATTCTTAAGATTGATAATTTCACTTTTAAAGAAAATGTTTATTGTAAAAGACATTTGTTTTGGTCCATTCATTGTATGTAAAAAAAAAAAAATAGAGAAGATTGTTTGGGCTATGTAAAGGTACTTTGCCATCAAATCTCTAAATCCTCACATTTGGGGAAGTGACTGCAGGCCTGAAGTCTGCCTGACATGAAAGTTCTCATTAACGACCCTGCTTGGTGCAAGGCATCCTACAGATGGAAGAAACCACTCACGGGCAAACAGCATGGAGAACACACTAAAATAAAAATTATCTGACATCTCAAACTGAGGCAACAGCAGGGTGATCCATCAACAACAGCCAGTGTCTGCCCCACAGGCAAATGAACTGCCGTCCACAGCTAAAGAGGTATCTCTGAACGTGTCACCAAGAAGCTATGGTACCAGATGATTTCTCAGTGGAGAAAACACTTGAGCTTTGGAGAGAAAAAGAACTGGGATGAGTGGTGCCTACATTACCATGTATACAGTACATGTGCTCTATGTGGTCAATTGGGCTACAAAAGAAATCAGTATCAAAAAGTTCAAAGAAGATAAAAGTAGGCTGGAGCCAAAGCAATCTGAAATATCTAGCAGAAGGAATTACACTCTATTATGGAGGAAAGTCTGATAAATTAACCTCGAGACTTTTAAACAAAAAGAATCACAATTCTTGGTGTAAAGAACGATTTTAAAATGTTAACACAGAGCAGTGATAAGAAGGCCTTTGCATTTCATTGACTGGTAAAACCTAAGATGTGTGTGTATGTGTTTATGGTTGGGGAGGGAAGACTAACAGGTTTTCTAATTTTTTAGTTTGCAAATGTGAGGAGGATAGTGGCAGGGGAACAAAGGGAGTCTCCTACTCTCTATTTGATTCATCAAATAAAAGGATGTTTTAATGGCAAACAAAGAAAAATAGAGAAAATTAATAAAACCATACATTAGTTCTTTGAAAAGATCAACAAAATTGACAAACCTTTAGCTTGACTGACTGAAAATACTTTTCAAATATGGAGAAGACTAATTATAATCAAGAATGATAAATGGGATGTTACCATCTACTTCACAGGGAAAAAAGAAAAGTATTAGAAGAGAACACTATGAACAGTGGTATGCCATCCAATTAGAACACTGAGATGCAATGAAAACACTCCTAGAAAAGTCATAAGTCACTGAAACCGACCAAGAAGAAACAGAAATCTGAATAGGCCTAAAGAGATTGAATTCTAAAACCTCCCACAAATAAAAGTCCAGGGCCAGTGGACTTCATTGGTGAATTCTACCAAACATTTAAAGAAGAGTTAATGACAATCCTTCACAAATTCTTGCCCCAAAAGGAGAGAATACTTTCCAACTCATTCTATTGGAAACCACAACACTAGCAAAACAGCTATCTACTACCTTTATAAAATAACTGATATTTTAACATCAAACAAAGAAAACAAAGCATATTATTGCAGAACAGTCCTTGTTTAGAAAGGGTGTTTGCATTAACATACATGTAACTCATATTTTTAGAAACATTTATACTGTCCTTATTTTGCTTATTTTTCTATAGATTTGTGAAAATTTCACTATAAAGAGCCAAAACCAATCACTAATCACTTAATATAGCAATAATCACCATTATGTATTTTTTGAAAAGTGTAATTAATTATTGCTATAAATAGGAATTAAAAAGAAATTATACACAGGAACATTCACTGTAATATTTTCTTATGTAAAAGGTCACTACCAGAGAACATGCTGACAATTTCATTCCAAAGAGACTTTGATGACAATCTTTCAAAAAACTGAATTAAAAAAAACAAAGTCACTAAATAAAAAAATGAATATATTTTTGAAAGCAAGCATATAAAAATACATGGACTAAGGGACCTTTGTTGCTATCAAAAAAGAAAAATAACAAAAACAAGGGACATAATGCTGCTGCTCACTGCTTTTGTGTTTTGTTTCAATGGTATCAGGGTGGCCAGGTCAAAAGAGCTGTTCCTTGTCACCTGCAGTGGGGTCCCAACCCTTGAGGATCCTTGAGGGGTACGCGTATGTATCACGGCAGACCCAGGCAACTGCTCTCAGCCTGCTCTCAGGCTGCCAAGAGTGGACAGGCAGGAACTCCAAGTGGGGCAGTTTCAGCCCACTGCATAGTGGGGAAGCATTCTACAAAACCCATTCCCCCAGTTCTTCTACCTAGCAGGAAGAAATACTAGGTCAGACAGCAGGACACCACCCAGAATGTGATCCCACTCATGAGCACAGTCACTGTGCATTAAACTATGGTTACCCCCTTGGGGTGCCTGGGTGGCTCAATTGGTTAAGCGTCTGACTTCAGCTCAGGTCATGATCTCACAGTCGGGGAGTTCAAGCCCTGCGTCAGGCCCCGTGCTGACAGTTCAGAGCCTGGAGCCTGCTTCAGATTCTGTGTCTCCCTCTCTCTCTGCCCCTCCCCTGCTCATGCTCTGTCTCTCTCTGTCTCAAAAATAAATAAAAACATTAAAAAAAATTTAAAATATAGTTATCCAATCTTGCTCCCTCATTTAGGGTTTATAAACTCTTCTCTCTTTGGTCTACTCCACCAGTTGGCAGTAAACTCTGGGTTTGGCCCTGGATGGACAAAGGTCCCTTAAGTCTCATGCCCCTTTGATCTGTATCATTTTATCAGACTTCTCTGAATTTAGGCTTCTGAATCAGCACACATTATAATTAAAATGTACTGCTTTCTTTTTCCATTATTCCCTATGTATGTATCTTGTGGACTTCACCAGAAGGTGAGGTTGTGGGCCAAAGCAAAATCCAGATAGCTCTCTTTTACTTTTTTCCCTAAAATTGTGTACTGGCTCCTCAATTCCACTGTAAGACATAAAAGTCACTTGTTCTATGTGCATGTGTGAGAGGAAGAGATGACCTCAGTTTATAGTCTGCTATTTAGTATACTATAATAGCTGCCAGGTGGAAGGGGTACCTTTGACAGATGTTAATAGCATTCTAATGTTACCTACCATATCTCTTTGCTTTATTATTATTTCCCTTCCCAATTCATCTGAACCTTTTTTCCTTTTCATTTACCACACCTTAAGTCTAACAACCAAACCTGATGGAATCTTTATAACTTGTTTTTCTTTGCACATGGCATACATCCTAGGGTTTATCAGAATCCACAAGCCTCTTGTATGATTCTGCCTCAACAAGAACCTCAGGAACTTTGATTCAGACTTAGCTTGGGGAAGATCACCTACTTTCCTTCTCATCTTTGAAATTTGGTGGTTAGAGGCAGAACAGGTTTCTCACATCACACTTAGAACCAAAGTGTCATTAGGCCACCAAAGAACAGAATCCTTTAGAGGAAGAGTTTAATTAGTTTTAAGGTGGTCATAAGTTTAAAAACAAAGAATATATAAATTAGGAGAAAATAAGTAAAAACTTACTGTTATTGGTACATCTTTTGTTCCTGAATTTAATAAATGAAGGTTTAAAACTTTTGGTAGATCTGTTAAAATTGAAGAGAAGAAATATTTCTTTAACAGAAGTGCTTTATGGCAAACTAGAATTTTACCTTATTAGATATCAGATTGAATCTATTCTAGAATGTGAAAAAGAACTATAATCACATTAATAAAAAGAATGTGATTCCGATTGAATCTATTCTAGAATGTGAAAAAGAACTATAATCACATTAATAAAAAGAATGTGATTCCACCTAACTCATAAATAGCAATCACCTTACTCACAAGGACACTGTATAAGAACTGTCCCCTCCTAAACAACCAGACCAAAAATCAGAACAAAACATATTTTTTTAGTGAAATTAGACATTATTACTAATCTTTTAGTTCTCGAGGAAAGCATAAGGAAGCAAATTAATAATGTTAAATTATCAGTGTGAAAAATCTAATTTTCAAAAAGGGGTCTCCAATCCTCAACAACCAACTTCTAATTACATATGGTCCATAGAAATCCCAAATTACGAGTATTTCTATTTTTTCCTTAATAAATCCTTTAACTTGAGCATTTTCAATTTTAGAATTTGAATTTTTTCTTTGACCATCTGGGACATAATTTAACATTATGCTATTATAATGCAACTGAGTAATCCATTTCTAAATAAAAATCCAGAAGTAAAGCTCCCCCCACCTTTTATTTACTGTTAAAAAAAGGAGTAAGCATAACTGAATAGGTGAGAACTTGGATTTAAAAACTCAGAAACTACTTTGTGCCTGAATATTCCCTTAAGTTATCTTATGACCTTGCTTTCCCACCTGGTAAGCAATGGTAGCCCTCAGAGGAATGGGGTATTAACCTGTGAGGGCTTGAAGTTCCCCAAAGAAGGTTTCTATAAGATCATGCAACCCACTGACAAGTAATTTCAAAGCTGAGCTACAAAGGGGTTAAAAGTAGAGCCATTCAGCACTGAACAGAGGCATTTTTGTTTTTTAAAGACTTTTAAAAATACTGTCTTCTCCCCACCCCCCCCCCCCCTTTTTTTTTTTTTACCTTGTGTTCGTAGTGTACCAAAATCTAGCATTTCAGTTGAGGAATAAATTCCAGGAGCTTGGAAGACAGCAAAGTAAACCATTAGATTTTTCTTTGCCCAAAGTTAAGATGTATTGAATACAAAACAAATGCATTTACTGTTCCTCTGGTTTTCTACTAACCTGTTGTAACTTCTACCTCCACAGGAAGGATGATAAATTCTGTGCTGTCTGAAGCATTTGTCTTTATTCTGATGAAGGCGGTGTGATTATCTGCTTCCCTGGATGAAAAACTGGCTCTCATCACTCCCTTGGTTTCATAAGGAGGAATTTCCTGACAAGTTAACAGACCATAATGTAGCACGGCTTTTGTGATGGTGCAAAAGCCACCATAGTTTTTTGAAGAAAACAACATTGACTGAGGATGCATTATTATTTTATATACCTACTAAGAAAAGAAAAAAACAACACACTGCCATTTAAATGGATATATTCCATGGATTGTAACACATACTCCAACGTGAAGAATATTACAATGTGAAAGAAGCCCATCTTAGAACTGAGGAAGCATGATATGTAAAATTGAGCCAAGTGATAAGAAATAAAATTTTCAGTTGCAAAATTATCATTAAAAGATAGAATTAATCTATAAAACCAGTTATCTTTTAGTGTGATGCTTGGACATATAATTCAGTACTAAGATTCTCCACCAAATAGAGATGTCAGCATTGGAGGGAAATCCTTTTCTAGAAATCTACAGGAATCTCTTTAAATAATAATCAAGAGAGCTTGGACTCTCTCTGTCCTTTCATTTAAAACCTAACACAACAAAGCTTCTCAGGCAAATCCACAGTTGACCAACTGCTTTCAATAAGTGTCTTAGCAAGGAAGATGGAAAAATTTTGAGGCCTGTAATGAGAGAACACTGACAAATACACTAGAGGGAAGATTTATTGGGGCAAAAAAAATTTTTTTTTTGAGATGGATTTCTTTTCCTGGTTTTACAACAATCTGGCTTGCTTGGGACCATCAGAATTTCTCTGCACATACCTTCTGGCATATTTAAGGAAATCCCTGTGTTTTAGAATTTATTATTCATCTCACTTACCTCTATTCTCTTAACTTTTTAGCCTCAAAGTAGGAAAGAAGTGATTGGAACCCTCCTGGGGCCACAAGAGATGCACCATCCACTTCCCCATCTCTAGGGAGCTGACTTGGTCTCTGGGCTTTTCTTATGTACACTGAAATGGGCTGAGGGTGAGGTCAAGGCCAATTGACTTTTATTTTTACTCTACGTTTGTAGGAAGACGAATAACTTTATCTTTTCTTGTAGCCACTGGGATTATTAAAACATTATGCCATCTCTGCTACCATTCATTACAGTTCTTAACTAATTAGAAATATGAATTCTCTTATGTTTATTGGATACCAATTATATTTCACCGTAAATTCTTAGCTCTTCTATGTAGAATTATAATACAAACTTAATAGCTTATAGTTAATTCTCTGAAGCATTGTTTTATATACTACTTCTCTCAAAGGTTTTTCAAACAGTAACGTAATTTCAAGATAAAACATTTTTGTGAAAGGATATAAATGAACCATCCATTACATATTCCTATTTGCCAGTGTGTTTCTATATCTGGGGAGTTAACCAAATCCTGACAAATTTGTTTCTAATTGCTCAAGTGAACATCCTAGAAATGTCCCTTCTGCCTCCCTTCCTTGGTCGAGACTGGTCAGAAGACAGAACAAGAGGCTACGTGTGTTTAACAGAGCAATTAATAAATAAATCTGATCTTCAGAACTCATTCATAGTGGTAAAGTCCGTTGTCTTCAATTATGGATAAGCAATGATTAGAGTGCCCTCAGTATAAGAACTGTGTTTACTGTGCCTTTCCCCTCTTTGATTAAAGCTTGGTAACAACATTTAAAGAAAAACTCTCCTAAGGCAGGAAACTTCACAAATAAGGTAGTTGCTACACATACATTGATTAATATTTGCTGGCATTCTCTAAGAAACAGGGGTTCTCTAAGCATTGACACAAACTAGTGTTAAATATTCAATAATATTAAAGGTGGATGTAGATCACCTAAGAATTTAAAATTTTCTATGTCATCACAAGGGCTGGACTACATTCCCTCCGAAAACGTCATCTCTATCAACAATAAGTCTGAAAGTTCAATTCTCTACCTCAAACATGTAATGGATATCCTTCCCAGAGGTTTTTTTTTTTTTTTTTAAATCTTAGTATAAAAAGCACATTATAAATTGTTAGAGTCAGAGACAACTTTACCAATATAACTCTGTGGATAGTTGAAATCTCTTCCTTTCTACACAGTGGGTTAAAGTTCCCACCAATTTTGTTCACTGCTCTTTCCAAAAATTACTTATACTTTTCTCTCCCTGTATCATCCAATTTTCAAGAATATCTGATGTAAATTTAATATTAAGATATAATTAAGGGGGAGTCACCCACATTTATTCATGTGATAGGAAGTTAAACTATTTTCTGGTGTATTTGAGAAAGTAACTGAGAGAGAAATATGCCAGCACTCACCCACAGTTTTCTGGTGCCTCCTTGTTGACCTGTTGGGAGTTCTAGGTGAAGATCTCCTCCACTAGAGTACATTTCTACAACCTGTGATGAAAGGGCACATGATGGTTAAGCTCAAAATCATATTCTCAACACAAGTGATTTGCCGTTATATAGAAATAAGTCTGACATCCTATGTCTTAGAAAAATTTAAAAATGTTTATAGATATAAAAGTAGGATAAGTCTCATGTCTTATCACTGGAGTCAGTGCTTCAGATGTGTGAGCACTGGTGATTTTTTTTTTTTTTTTACATTTATTTATTTTTGAAATACAGAGAGACAGAGTGCAAGTGGGGGAGTGGAAGAGAGACAGAGGGAGACACAGAATCCGAAGCAGGCTCCAGGCTCAGAGCTGTCAGCACAGAGCCCTATGCAGGGCTCAAACTCATTAACTATGAGATCATGACCCAAGCTGAAGTTGGATGCTTAACCAACTGAGCCATCCAGGCTCCCCAATGGTGATTATTTTTAATTAAAACAAGGTAAATTTAAAGCATTAAAGTTAGAAACAGTATAGTTATTTCAGACACTGTATTAAAGAAAATCTATCCATAGAACACTTTTTATTTTCAAAGGAAAAATAGTTTATGGAAATTATCAAATTTTAGAAATATAAATTTTATATTTCTTGTAGTTACACAAATGCTTCTTTATTCACACATTTATAACAAGCTTTAGCAGATCTAATAACCACTATAATTGTGAAATAGTGAAGAATATGTTATTCTGAGATATACGTAACATTTTTAAAGCACTATGACAATATCTGGTTTCTCTTGGTGGCAAAACCATAGGAACCATTAATAATACCTCTGTGGCTTGTATCTATACTCATGATTTTTAAAAACTATTTTGCTGAGGTATAACTGATATACAATAAACAACACATATTTCAACTGTACAACTTGATAAATTCTGACATACATATACAGGCGTGAAGCTACCACTGCAGTTAAGACATTAAATATACCCATTATCTCCAAATTTTCTTCATGCCCCTTGCAATCTACTTGTCTCTCTCTGTCCCCCTATATCCTTAGGCAACCAATGAGCTGAGCTCAGCCACTCTAGATTAATTTGTATTTTCTAGAGCTTTATATAAACAGAATCATACAGTATATACTCTTGTGTCAAGCTGCTTTAACTTGGTGTAATTATTTTGAGATTCATCATGTTGTTGTATGTATTAATAGTTCATTTCTTTTATTTTTATATATGTAATTTATTGTCAAATTGGTTTCCGTACAACACCCAGTGCTCATCCCAACCGGTGCCCTCCAATGCCCATCAACCCACTTTCCCCTCTCCCCCACCCTCCATCAACCCTCAGTTTGTTCTCAGTATTTAAGAGTCTCTTATGGTTTGCTTCCTTCCCTCTCTGTAACTTTTTTTTTTCCCCCTTCCCCTCCCCACTAGTCTTCTGTTAAGTTTCTCAGGATCCACATATGAGTGAAAACATATGGTATTTGTATTTCTCTGACTGACTTATTTCACTTAGCATAACACTCTCCAGTTCCTAAATGTCCATCAACTGACGAATGGATAAAGAAGATGTGGTTTATATATACAATGGAATATTACTTGGCAATGAGAAAGAATGAAATCTGGCCATTTGTAGCAACGTGGATGGAACTGAAGAGTTCATTTCTTTTCAATTTTATGGCTATGCCACAATTATTGATCCATTCACCTACTGATGGACATGTGGGTTGTTTCCAGTTTTTGGTCATTATGGATAAAGGTGCTATGAACACTGCATTGTATAAGTCTTTGTGTGAACATCTGCTTTCTTTTCTCTTGGGTAAATACCTAGGGATAGAATGGGTCATATGGCAAGAGACTTTTCTTTTTTTTTTTTTTTTTTAATTTTTAAAAATGTTTATTTATGAGAGAGAGAGAGAGACACAGCATTAGCGGGCAAAGGGCAGAGAGAGATGGAGACACAGAATCCGAAGCAGGCTCTAGGCTCTGAGCTGTCAGCACTAGAGCCCAATGGAGGGCTCAAACTCACAAACAGTGAGATCATGACCTGAGGCAAGTTGGATGCTTAACCAACTGAGCCACCCAGGTCCTCCGTTGGAGACTTTCCTTTCAAGGCAGGTAACCCTATCTCTTAAAAAGAAATAATATATTTAATTAAATTCAAATGTGGAGTGAAGTAAAAGAATGGGTGGAAAACCTTCACTTGTTTTATCACATAAGTCCTTCACGAATATATAAGAAAGGACAATGCAGGAAAAACAGCAATGCTTTAGTATGAACTTAAAGGTTTTGCGTGTTATGTTGTTAGAGTAATGCATTTAGCAAAAACTAACAAGCTAAGATTTTCTAAGTATTCTTACCTGCCTTTTGATTTAGTACAGTGTTCCCCTATGGTCCCAGTTGTATTGACAGTAATACCATCTTTTTTTTTTTTTTTTAATGTTTATTTATTTTTGAGAGAGAGTGAAAGCATGTGAGCAGGGAAGGGGCAGAGAGAGGGAGACAAAGATCCAAAGCAGGCTCTGTGCTAGCAGTGGAGAACCTGATGCGGGGCTTGAACTCATGAACTGTGAGATCATGACCTGAGCCAAAGTTGGACGCTTAACTGACAGAGACACTCAGGTACCCCAATAGTAATACCATCTTAACTGATGGAGTAACTGTAGAATCTTTTCTGAAAAAACCAGAAGACATCACATATTATTCATTTCAACTTCCAAGGTATTAAGGAAACAAGCCTAACAATGTGTGGAAACAGAAGATTAAAGGGTAGACTACTGATTATTGGGAAAGGAATAAAGAAATGGGTACAGAAAAAGACTACATTATAAAATTCAAAGGAAAGATCACATTAAAATTAGGAATGTGACATATCACTGATTTTAAGTCCAGTGCTATTTATTCTAATTTAATAAAGTGTAGAAAAAAAACGAAGGCAAAATATAAAGAATATAGTTCGTGTAAAAAATTTTTTTTGCAAAGAGTGTTTATTTTTGTGTGTCCACATATATGTGTACAAGTGCCCTGAATGAGGTCTGATCTGGTGCACCAAGATCATATAAGTAGCATCTATGAGGAGGGGCTGGGACTGGAGCTGAGCTAACACAACAGTTACCAGATACCTGGAGTTATTTACATTTAAAATTACAGAAATAAAAGAAAATAAATGTTAAGTTTCTAAAAATTTTTTTTTTCAACGTTTTTATTTATTTTTGGGACAGAGAGAGACAGAGCATGAACGGGGGAGGGGCAGACAGAGAGGGAGACACAGAATCGGAAACAGGCTCCAGGCTCTGAGCCATCAGCCCAGAGCCCGACGCGGGGCTCGAACTCACGGACCGCGAGATCGTGACCCGGCTGAAGTCGGACGCTTAACCGACTGCGCCACCCAGGCGCCCCAAATGTTCAGTTTCTTAGCCACCCCTAGCCACAAATTCAACTGCTCATTAGCCACGTGTGGCTAGTGGCTGCTGGACAGAGCAGATACAGACACACCATCGAAGAAAGTTCTAGTGGAGAGCACTGGATTAAAAAAGTAGAAGTTCAAGGGGAGTTTTGCTTTACATGTTTGAGTTGTTAACTTTTTTTTTTTTTCAGTGAGAACATACTAATGGGGCTGTGTTTTATATAAAATAAACAAATCACATACAATTTCCTGTTTACAGTATTTTCTTAAATTTAAGGATAAGACTAATGGCACAGTATAACCTATTGTAGAACCATCAGGTTAAGAGTGCCTTTCAGATAAATCACCTATACTTGTGAGGCACTGAGGTGGCTCAGCTGGTTAAGCAACCAACTTTAGCTCAGGTTCATGATATCCGAATTCCTAAGTTCAAGCCCCACATCGGGCTCTGTGCTGACAGTGTGGAGCCTACTTCAGATCCTTTGTTTCCCTCTCTCTCTGCCCCTTCCCTGCCTGTGTGCTCTCTCTCTCTCTCCTCTCAAAAATAAATAAACATTAAAAAAAATAATCTATACTTTTTCTAAGAGGACAGCTTTGGTTTTTCCATTTGCTCTCCTGCATGCTGGTGAAAAGTCCAGTGTGGTATACATTCTTGAATTAAAATACTATAACTAGAAAAAGCCTAGATGAACATCAACAACAACAAAAATAAGCTGACCAAAAACTGTCAAGGAAAGAAAGCAGCAGGAATTTATTTATGAGGTTTCTATATAATTTCTGATAAAAGTTTGCCAAAACAGAGAAAATACATTATTATCTAAATTTAGCAAAAGGATATAAATGATCGAGTGATGAAGAGGAAATACAAATACTTTTCACTTGTAAAAACAGGACACAAGAGACTTTTCTTCTCTTGTAATGAAAATATCTAGCTAAAAATAATTCAAATTTGGGTAGAGTATTTTTATTAGTAGTTATGCTCACCTAATTGTTAGCCAAACGTTGGGAAGAAACCTCTTTTTTGCTACCTTAGCATATAATTTCACAATTCAGGCTCTAAAAATCTCATTTTTTTCTCTTCTACATTTTCTTTTTCATTGTTCATGAACATTTCTACCGGGGGTTCTGGGATGACAATAATCAGTTTGGTTGTCAAAGCTCTGTAGCTTACTACAATATGTAGTATTTTCCCTCCTCCTGTTATGTTCAAGCTACTGTTAAGGCCTGCAGTACTGGTCCTAAAGAACTTTGGGGAGGCTGGGTGTGGATATTATAAACTATTCCAGAAAGCATCCACATTTCCTTTCAACCAGACAATGCAACTAGAACCTACAGTGGCAGCAAATGTCACATAGTTGGAAGTCTCTCGGGATGTATGGTGGGGATTTTAGGAAACACATAAAGGAGTGACACTTGCCACTCTGACTATAAAAGAGACCAGGAACTAGTGAGGAGAGATGTCAAATTTGAAAACAATCAGTACCTAACAGATTGAGTAAAATTAGGAGTTGGATTATCTCATCTCATCTCATCTCATCTCATCTCATCTCATCTCATCTCATCTCATCTCATCTCATCTCATCTTATCTTTAGAGAGAGCAGGGGAGGGGTGCAAAGAAAGAGAAAGAGAGAGACAGAGAGGGAGAGAATCTTAAGCAGACTCCATGCTCAGCGTGGAGCCCAATACTAGGCTCAATCCCATGACCTTGGGTTTGTTGCCTGGGTGGAAATTGAGAGTAGGATGCTCAGCTGACTGAGCCACCCAGGCATCCCAGGAGTTGGACTTTTTAAACAAAAAATAAGTTTGCTTTTAATCGTGATTCTATATTTACCCTTCCTCAGACTTTAACTTCCAGGCTGCCATCACCCAAAACTTATTACCAAAAATAAGTATGAACTGTTTTAAAAATTTACGTTACATCAGAAAAGCAATGGCCTTGTGTACTTGAAAACTCTTAAGTTAAATGCAGACCTGCTAAACTGTAACACCAGAGAAACCACAGTTGTTTAAAAAGTGGTTCCAAAAAGTCAATACCTGGACTATTGTAATCGAAAATTCTGATCACAGCAAGTTGCATTAAAAGAATAACCACTCTTTGATATATCTATAAAATCCCATTATTTTAAATAGTTTTGCAAACTGTAACAAACTGAGATTTCATGGTAAGCATTAATTTCCACCAAAATGTAACTCATTCAATATCATCAACATAAACTCACCTGTAAAGGCTCACTGTGAGGATTGTGTATATTTATTATAGGTGAGAAACTGCTGTTCACAGGGACTCTGGCCCCAAGGAATGGCCTCAGTCGATATGGATTTGGAACTCCAACACCAAACACCTATTTTAAAGGAGAAAAAAATGCAATCTGGGTTAAACTCCAACACCAAATACCTATTTTAAAGGAGAAAAAAAATGCAATCTGGGTTGCTTTCATAACTAACATTTTTATAGTTATAACTGATTGATCTAGGGAAAACTGATGTGTCTTATTTAGATGGAAAAATCCTGACTACCTTTAAAAAGAATACACATGTGGTTTCTATCCTTGATTTGGCTATATATTTGATTTACTACACATATGTGTATTTGGAA
Source organism: Prionailurus viverrinus (assembly GCF_022837055.1). Taxonomy (NCBI): domain Eukaryota; kingdom Metazoa; phylum Chordata; class Mammalia; order Carnivora; family Felidae; genus Prionailurus; species Prionailurus viverrinus. The sequence goes on along the minus strand of NC_062563.1, from coordinate 62,377,743 downwards.
TTATTTCTATAATATATTGGAAATTAAAATGATAGCAGTCCTTCATGAGCTCACAGAATAGACAAAAGTAGGCAACAGGGAATCAAAAGATTTCCTTATTCCAACCATGAGAAGAAGATGGATCTAGGGCTCAAACAATTTCTCAAATCCAGCTCCAGGTCATTCCCACATGAGAAAGCAAGGTCCTGGGTTGACTAAACAGAGTGAGCCCATCAGTCAAATGACAAATATTTCTTAAGTGCCTATGATTTGCTAGGCACAAATATATACAGTGTGAATGATTCAATAGTAAACAAGATAGATAATGTGCCTGCCCTCATGCAACTTACATTCCAGTATGAGGGGCACACTAAAAAACAATAAAAAAGTTTTTAAAAAATGGTAATGTGATATAGAATAACTGGCTGGGGTGAGGCTGGGATATTCTTTTAGGGAGCATGGTCAAGGTCATCTTCTCTGGAGAAGTGATTATGAGCTGATGCAAGATGAGAACAAACCAGCACTGAGAGTGTATTTGGGTGAGGGGAAGTATACAAAGGAAACAAGGCAGGAAAGGGGTTAACTTGAAGATCAGGAATAAGATGACAAGCATGGTCAAATGGGATGGAATAGAAGGAACATATGGGAGTCAGAACCTCAGAGCCTTGTTGGCCTTGGTCGCAAATTTACATTTTGCTCTGAAAGCAATAGGACGACATAAAGATTTCCATGGGGAAGTTGACTAGATGTGATTTATGTTCACAGAAGATCATTCCGACTACAGTGAATAACAGACTATGGTAAGGAGAGTGGAGGAGTGGAAGGCCTGTTGGAGGCTACGGTGTAACCCAGGGAGAGGTAATGGTGGCTTAGAAGAGAGCAGTGGCAGTGTGGAGGAGAGAGTTAGACTCAAGATATATTTAGGAGGCAGACTTTGTGAAAGACTAGATGTGGAGAGGTGAAGAAAAGCAGCTGGCCACTGAGGCTCTGCTTGAGAACAAATCGATTACAACCCTCAAGTAGTACAGCTTGGCCATATCCACCTAAGTCGGTTAGGCTGCCCCTAGAGGGCAATGGTAGTAATATTCTTATGACAGTCTTCATTTACTCAACAGGTGTATGTTAAATGAGCATCATCTATATAGCACTTCTAAGTTATTCATCTACACAGGTTGCCTACTAAACAACTGTTAAAGACATATTCACTGTATATAAATACAAGTGCCTAACTAATTGGTTTACTGACACGAATTCTCAAGATATGTGGTATGTTCTGGGTCCTAGAAAAGAAATGTCCAAAAACAAAATCATAAAAACTGTAAAGTAAGACATTATCTAAGTAAGGAGTTAAAACACTGTGTTCTATGCGCAGTATAACACAGTGGTTAATAGGATGGTCTTTGTAGTTATAAAGGCATGGGTTTGAATCCCTGCTTAATAATCTATTAGTAGCATAATTTGAACAAACTACTTAACCTTTCTAAGCTTCACCTTCCTTATCTAAACGAGTGAGAATAACAGTATCTATAACGCATGCAGAAATGTTTGTAAAGTATGTAGTATAGTGCCACAGAAGCAATTCTTCTTAACAATCTTGATAACCTTGATTATAAAAATCTTGACTCATAAGACATTAACAATCTCTAATAACCTAAACATTACACAGAGAAAATAAGAACAAATTTTAAGCAATCTATTCACTAAAGAAAAGGGAGCATGCACGTTTTAATTTTGAAACTATTATCAAGTACGCTTCATAAATGTGCAAAATAAAAATTAAAAAAATTATTATAAAATATTTTTTACAATTCTTTTGCCAACAATCTTACATTAAAACTTTAGCTATAGCTTTAAAAGATCATTTGTTCAGTCTGATTTATAGGGGCTAGTCACAGACATAGCAGTGAATAAAAATGCTCTCAGTCTAAACTCTCACATTTCCTATTATCCCTGAGTTTTTTAAAGAGAGTCATAGGATAGGTTGGAGATAAGAACGATATTTTATAAAATAAAGATTTAGTCCTGGTTCTTACCTGATAAGTAAATACCCCATGATTGGACGTGTTAATAAATAAAGTATTTTCTACATTTCCCACTACTCTTGCAAGAAAAACTACATCAAATGACGTATTTCCTCCTGGAAGTATTTTCTGAAAAAGAAGAGCAACAAATAAAGTTAAATGAGTAACTAAAAAATCCGATTATGCTGACCGCAATTAAATAGCTGAAGTTTGTAAAGCAATCATCTCACAATCATTTTCATGAACTAGCTTCTCCCACTGAAGGTTTAAGCTTTAAATTAGCCAAATTATTCTGCAATGAAAAATAATAAAAACGATGTCTTCATACTGATGTCTACAGTCACACAGCTTTATCAATTACCAATTAGATGCTGTTCATTCAACAATCATTAGGCTGGAATGAAGTACCTAATTACAGACTGTTCCATCATCACATAATTCAGTAGGAGTTGAGCTGAGGCTGAGCTTCTTATATAGATGTACTACTCTACAACTAAACAACAACTTGTACTATTCCAAAGAAGAAATAAGCCCACGCCTTAACCCCTTGACCTCTGTCAGCCATTCACACATGGCGCTATATGTGCCAGCAACTTAAATTAGGAAAGAAGGCAGGAGTGACAATACGCACAGAAACTCACTCCTGTTTTCTTGTACAGGTTGAGAATGTCATTGTAGTTAGTGAAATAAAACTTTATTACAACAAAACAATAGGGCTACTCCATAGAGTTCAAGGGACTGTGACTGTAGTTCTGTCTGTGATGAAGCCTTATGATGCATTTTAATGTGTAAAGTCATCAACCTTTCTCATTTGCCTCTATGGCTTGAACTCTAAAACGCTCCCCAAATTGTAGCTTAAAATACCTGGCATTGAGACTTCTGGCTTCACCTCAGGAAGCAGAAAGCTGGAAAGAGCATTTCCTGTGCATTATCAACAACCAAAAGGATAATCTACAAAAATGTAACTTTTCTTGACCCTATCACAGAGTTTGCATATCAGGTAGCTCAAAATTTAAGGAAAGACAAGCACCTCCAAGGAGAGATGGAATGTGAGTAATGGCTCACCCATGGCAGAAAATGGGAAGATGAGGCTACCATATGAGGGTAAAATGAATTCAGCTAAAATTTTCATACACCGCTAAAAGCTGACAGTGGGCTAAAATCAGAGTATATAACCCCTGGAAGCTGTAGACACTAGGTGGAGGTTACATCTGAGCCAAAGTCAGTAAGAGAAGGATACCTGGTAAATCTCTAAGTAGCTTGAAATTAACAAACTTCTAAATAACCCATTGGTCCAAGGGGTAGTCACCGGGAAATTAAAATACTTTGAATCAACTAGAAATTAAAACACGACATATCAAAATTTGCTGGCTGCAGATAAAGCATACTTATTTTGGGAAATGCTTCAAGTCAATAATCTATGTTTCCACCTTGAGAAACTAAAAAAAGAGTAAATTAAACCCAAAATTTCAGAGATCTAAAAATGTTGAAAAAATTGTTTACAATCAATGAGTATGGTATTCCTACTGACAAGTTTTTTTTTTCAATATATGAAGTTTATTGTCAAATTGGTTTCCATAACACCCAGTGCTCATCCCAAAAGGTGCCCTCCTCCATACCCATCACCCACCCACCCCTCCCTCCCACCCCCCATCAACCCTCAGTTTGTTCTCAGTTTTTAAGAGTCTCTTATGCTTTGGCTCTCTCCCACTCTAACCTCTTTTTTTTTTTCCTTCCCCTTCCCCATGGGTTTCTGTTAAGTTTCTCAGGATCCACATAAGAGTGAAACCATATGGTATCTGTCTTTCTCTGTATGGCTTATTTCACTTAGCATAACACTCTCCAGTTCCATCCATGTTGCTACAAAAGACCAGATTTCATTCTTTCTCATTGCCACGTACTATTCCATTGTGTATATAAACCACAATTTCTTTATCCATTCATCAGTTGATGGACATTTAGGCTCTTTCCATAGTTTGGCTATTGTTGAGAGTACTGCTATAAACATTGGGGTACAAGTGCCCCTATGCATCAGTACTCCTGTATCCCTTGGGTAAATTCCTAGCAGTGCTATTGCTGGGTCATAGGGTAGGTCTATTTTTAATTTTTTGAGGAACCTCCACACTGTTTTCCAGAGTGGCTGCACCAGTTTGCATTCCCACCAACAGTGCAAGAGGGTTCCTGTTTCTCCACATCCTCTCCAGCATCTATAGTCTCCTGATTTGTTCATTTTGGCCACTCTGGCGTGAGGTGATATCTGAGTGTGGTTTTGATTTGTATTTCCCTGATGAGGAGTGACATTGAGCATCTTTTCATGTGCCTGTTGGCCATCTGGATGTCTTCTCTAGAGAAGTGTCTATTCATGTTTTCTTCCCATTTCTTCACTGGGTTATTTGTTTTTCGGGTGTGGAGTTTGGTGAGCTCTTTATAGATTTTGGATACTAGCCCTTTGTCCGATATGTCATTTGCGAATATCTTTTCCCATTCCATTGGTTGCCTTTTAGTCTTGTTGGTTGTTTCCTTTGCTGTGCAGAAGCTTTTTATCTTCATGCGGTCCCAGTAGTTCATTTTTGCTTTTAATTCCCTTGCCTTTGGGGATGTGTCAAGTAAGAAATTGCTATGGTTGAGGTCAGAGAGGTCTTTTCCTGCTTTCTCCTCTAGGGTTTTGATGGTTTCCTGTCTCACATTCAGGTCCTTTATCCATTTTGAGTTTATTTTTGTGAATGGTGTGAGAAAGTGGTCTAGTTTCAATCTTCTGCATGTTGCTGTCTATTGACAACAGTTCTAATGTCAATGAAGATACTCACAAGGCCTGTGGTTCACTACAGGGAAATTTATCCAGCCAGAGAAAAACTGGTTTCCTTTAAAATTTTTATGGGAATGTATGTAAATATTTAAATAATATCTTTCAAAAGCCCATGTAAGTTACAAAAGGTAAGGAAAATCATCATGAAATGCTTAATTCTTAGCATAACCTTTTGCTACTACCAGAACTGGACATCTAGTTTTGAGTAAGTACGTGACACATTGGAGATCTGAGTTTCTAATTCTGCCATTAACTGATTTTGAGGGGCACCTGGGTGGCTCAGTTGGTTAAGCGTTCAACTTTGGCTCTGGTCATGATCTCGCAGTTTGTGGGTTTGGGTCCTGCGTCGGGCTCTGGGCTGACGGCCGGGAGCCTGTTTTGAATTCTGTGTCTCACTCTCTCTCTGCCCCTATCCCACTTGCACTGTCTCTTTCTCTCTCAAAACTAACATTAAAAACAAACAAAAAACAAAAAAACAAAAAAAGAAACTGATTTTGGCAAGTCATTGAACCTTTGTAGGTCTCAATTTCTCCTAATTTCAAAATAAGCCAGTTTTATTAGATGATATCTGAGATCCTAATTATTAAAGAAACCATAAATATGGCCAGTCTCACTGCTTAATTCCTATGGAAGATGGAGAATTTGCTCCATGATGTCATTTCTATTCGGTGGGAAAGAAGGTGGGGTGGAACAGTGAAGAGTCTAGATATGAGTACAAGTTCTCTTTGACAGTTCTCAATACCTATCAAGACTTGAGTACATTATTATCTCAGTACTTTAAGAAGATGTTGAGATAGAACAAATATTTCCTTTCTTCTTTTTTTTAATAACAGGGAAAATCTAATTCCTAGTGACAATGATATAACAAAACAGAACAGCAAAGTCAGACTCAGGAACGTAATCTTCCCATAAGAATTAATCAGATTTGCTACAAATCATCCTTTTGTCCTCCTTCCCACACACTTTCTAAATTAGATGAATTTGGTATGATAAAAAATTAGAAAACAGTATAAAAAGTAACGAAGAACAAACAAGGTGTGCTAGCTTTAACCGAACATTATCTGCAGCTAAGTATCTCTCACCTTTGTACCACAGCTCAGTCCCTGGCTGGCTCCCTTGGTGAGCTCATCCAGGTCCATGACTTTGTATCTTCACCAGTGACTCTTAAACTTCCATTTCAAGTTCGGTCCTTTCTCTTATTATCCAAACTCAGACACCAACTGTCACTTGGCACTTGGACCTGGATGTCTAAGGACACCTCAAATCTAACACATCCAAAACTGAACTACTGATTGTACACCCGAAACCTGCTCTATCCTCAGCCTTCTCCATCTCGGTTGATGGCAATTCTGTCCTTTTGTAGCTTGGGGAAAAAAACAGAGAGTCAATCTTGACTTTTCTCTTTCTCTTAGTCCCACATCAGGAGAGCTTATTGGCTGTATCTTCAAAATATATCCCAAATCCAACAGCTTTCTTCAGTTCTTCACTCTTGTCAGAGTAATTATCTTCTTACCATGGGGTACTGCAGCAGCTAATGTAACTGGTGTCCCTGATTCTCCCTTTGCTCTTCATTGTTTGTTTTTTGTTTTTTTACTTATTGAGAGAGAGAGCGAGTGCATGAGCGGGGGAGAGGCAGAGGGAGGGAATCCCAAGCAGGCTCTGAACTGCCAGCATGGAGCCTGATGTGGGGCTTAAACTCACAAACCCTGGTATCATGACCTGAGCTGAAATAAAGAGTTGGATGCTTAACCGACGGAGCCACCCAGGTACCCTATGATCTCTTTTTGGTAAGTAGTGATACTTACAAAACGTAAGCTATCATTTCATTTTTCTGCTCAAATCCGTGAAGGCTTCCAAGTTCAATCAGGGTAAGAGCCAAAGTCCTCATATCATAGCTTGTACAGCCCTTCACAATCTACCCTACCTATTCCCCTTCACTTCTCTCATTCTTGATCACTCTGGCCTAGCTAACAACACTGTCCTCTTTGCATACAGGTGTGTTTTCACATAGGAGCCTTTATACTGCCTGTACCTTCTGTCTGGAATGTTCTTCCATATATTCCACTTCCTTCCATACAGTCCTCTCCCTTACCTCCTTCAAGTCTGTTCAAATGTCACCTTCTGAATGAGGCTTGCCCTGACTATCTTATTTAAAATTGGAAGAGTGATGGGGTGCCTGGGTGGCTCAGTCAGTTAAGTGTCCAACTCTTGGTTTCGGCTCAGGTCATGATCTCATGGTTCGTGGGTTCAAGCTCCGCATAAGGCTCTGTGCTCACAGTTGTGAAGCCTGCTTGGGATTCTGTCTCCCTCTCTCTTTGCCCCTCCCACTGGTCATCACTTTCTATTTCTCTCTCTCAAAGTAAATAAATAAACATTAAAAAAAATTGGAGGAGTGATGTCACCATCATGGCAGCAAAAGACATTGTGTCTTTCTGTCCCTTCCCCGCTTTTAATGTTTTATTATTTATTTTTGAGAGAGAGACAGAGTGTGAGTGGGGAAGGGGCAGAGAGAGGGGATACACAGAATCCAGAACAGCTCTAGGCTCTGAGCTGTCAGCACAGAGCCGATGCGGGGCTCGAACCCACAAGCTGTGAGATCATGACCTGAGCCAAGGTCAGAAGCTCAACTGACTGAGCCACCCGGGTGCCCCTTTTGGTCCCTGCATTTAAGCTATGGATTAGATATCCATCCACAAACGGAAGTGCCTTTGTGGAAAATGTGGGATTCAGCACCATATGCCAGGGGACCTGGGAGTTGTCTCAACCACCTGTATATCTGGTAGTAGATGGACAAACTTTAGTATGGGCTACAGAACCAGTACATTTGTCCCAACCACTCTTGCCATGTGGGGAAAAAAATCTGTAGAGTACCGACCTAGGAAGATACCCATGGACAAGAGAGATATTGCAAAAGTCCAGTCTTTCCGGGGACATATTCCATTATGCCATTGAAACAAAAAACAAACAAACAAAAAAGTTTGGTCACAGTGGAAACCTTAAGAGGAATTTTCCCAGTGCCACTCCCTCTTCCGGAACTACCCTGCCAAGGCAACACTCCATGGGAATAAATTATCCAGCAGTGGTGACCTCACCCACAAGAGAAAAGGAGAGCAGTCAGTGAGTACCTGGCTATGTGAGTTGTGCAGGACATGGCACGGGAAACCCGTTTCTCTCTAGCGCACCCAGAGTACTGAGGCAGGACTTCCAAAACTGGAGGTGGGAGCAGAGCAGGAAAGGGACAGATAAGAATATCAAAGGGCATTAAAGGTACACAGTTCCTGCTGACTGTGCTCAGGACTTCAGCAGGAAGTCTGCCCATGAGCCTCTGGGAATACTTTACTTGAGGATCCCCATACCATAGGCACTCTAATGCCCTGAGTGCTAAACCCCCATCTCCCCTCACACTGCAGCTGGCTCCTGGTGCTCACTCCCAAGTGCAGTGGTGAGAGCAAGTTCAGTAAATGGACTGTTATCAGAAAAACAGTAGGACCTGTGGGTAAGGGAGAAACCACAAACTTGAGCACTATTTTCTGGAAAATCTAAAAGGTGGAGAAAACCCAAAAATAACAGCACTAACAAATATAACAGTTGGTGCTGTTATATTACCCCATCTGAAGACAACTAGTAAAGATTTAAAAATGTGTCTGTTACTTCAAATGCAAAAGTGGAAATGCAAAACTACAAGGAACATGAAAAATCAAAACAATGTGATCACAAATAGTAATTCTCCAACAACCAAAGGACAGAATTTTGCAAACTAGCTGATAAAAGATTCAAAGTAGTTCTTTTGAACAAATTCAATGATCTATAAGAAAATTCAGAAGGGCTGTTCAATGAAATTAGGAAATAACACACAAACAAAATGAAATATTTAACAAAGAAAAGAAATAATTTAGGAAAGAACCAAACTGAAATTCTGGAACTTAAGATTTCAATGGCTGAAATTAAATAATAATAACAATAAAAAGCAATAGACAGCATGTGTGGCAGAGTGAAGCAAACAGAAGATCAAATAAGTGATCTAGAAATTTTGAATTAACCCATTAGAGCAGAACAAAGGAAAAAGAGTCAAAAAGAGTGATGAAAGCCTATCAGGTCTATGGTTTTCCATCAAAGAACAAATATAATAATTAGAGTTTCAGAGAAGAGAGGGAGAAGAGGGCAGAAAGTTTATTCAAAGAAATAATAGGTGAGAACTTCCCAAACTTGGGGAGAAGCTTGGACATCTATATTCATAAAGCTAATAGATAACCCTATTAACTCAATGCAAAAGACCTTCTCCAACACATCGTATAATGAAAGTGTCAAAACTCAAAGATAAAAACAGAATCCTAAAAGTACCCAGGGAAAAAAAGATTGTAACCTACAAAAGAATTCCATGAGGCTATATTAGTGATTTCTCAGCAGAAACTGTATAGGCCAGGAGTGAGATGACATATTCGAAGTACTGAAAGAAAAAACTGCTAGCCAAGAATACTCTTATCTGGCAAAGTTATCCTTCAGATGCAAAGCAGAAATAAAGACTTTCCTGGACTAACAATTCACTGGAGAATTCTGAGGGAGTTCATTACCTCTAGACTTGCTTTGCAAGAAATGCTGAAAAGAATTCTAGCTGAAATGAAAAGACACTAATAATGACACAAAAACATATGAAAGTATACAACACACTGAGTAAAGGTAAATACACAGTTAGACATAGAAAATTCTAATTCTGTAATGGGATGGTCTGTTAACCACCTAACTGTAATACAAAGGTTAAAGAAGAAGAGTATGAAAAATAATTATAGCTACAATAATTTGTCAATGAATATGAAATATAAAAAGAGTTAAATAATGACATCAAGCATATAAAAAAAGGGGGGAAAATTAAAAAGGTAAAGCTTTTACATGCAACCAAAGTTAAGTTGCTATCAGCTTAAAATGGGCTGCTTTATCTGTAAGATGTTTTACGTAAGCTTCATGGTATCAAGAAGCAAGAACAGATTCACAAAAATTAAAGGGGAAACAGACTGATACCATGGAAAATCACGAGTCTTAAAGGTAGGCAGAAACAGAGGAAAAGAGAATCAGTGGAAATACAAAACACCCACAAAGCCATTAAGAAGATGGCATTAGTAAGTCTTTACATATCAAGAATAACTCTGAATGTTAACAAATTGAATTCACCAATCAAAAGGCACACAGGAACTAGATATAGAAATGAAAGGAATTAAAAGCAAAAATGAACTACTGGGACCTCATGAAGATAAAAAGCTTCTGTACAGCAAAGGAAACAATCAACAAAACTAAGAGGCAACCAACGGAATGGGAAAAGATATTTGCAAATGACATATCAGACAAAGGGCTAGTATCTGAAATCTATAAAGAGCTCACCAAACTCCACACCCGAAAAACAAATAACCCAGTGAAGAAATGGGCAGAAAACATGAATAAACACTTCTCTAAAGAAGACATCCAGATGGCCAACAGGCACATGAAAGGATGCTCAAAGTCGCTCCTCATCAGGGAAATACAAATCAAAACCGTACTCAGATACCACCTCACACCAGTCAGAGTGGCTAAAATGAACAAAACAGGAGACCATAGATGCTGGAGAGGATGTGGAGAAACAGGAACCCTCTTGCACTGTTGGTGGGAATGCAAACTGGTGCAGCCACTCTGGAAAACAGTGTGGAGGTTCCTCAAAAAATTAAAAATAGACCTACCCTATGACCCAGCAATAGCACTGCTAGGAATTTACCCAAGGGATACAGGAGTACTGAGGCATAGGGGCACTTGTACCCCAATGTTTATAGCAGCACTCTCAACAATAGCCAAGTTATGGAAAGAGCCTATATGTCCATCAACTGATGAATGGATAAAGAAATTGTGGTTTATATACACAATGGAATAGTACGTGGCAATGAGAAAGAATGAAATCTGGTCTTTTGTAGCAACATGGATGGAACTGGAGAGTGTTATGCTAAGTGAAATAAGCCATACAGAGAAGGACAGATACCATATGTTTTCACTCTTATGTGGATCCTGAGATACTTAACAGAAGACCATGGGGGAGGGGAAGGAAAAAAAATGGCTAGAGAGGGAGGAAGCCAAAACATAAGAGACTCCTAAAAACTGAGAACAAACTGAGGGTTTATGGGGAGTGGGAGGGAGGGGTGGGTGGGTGATGGCTATTGAGGAGGGCACCTTTTGGGATGAGCACTGGGTGTTGTATGGAAACCAATTTGACAATAAATTTCATAAAAAAAAAAAGAAAGAAATGAAATCCAACTCTATACTGCGTACAGAAGGCTCACTTCAGTTTTAAGAACACAAACTGGCTCAAAGTGAAGGGCTGGAAAAAGCCATTTAGTCCAAGTGGAAACCAAAAGAGTGCAGGGGTAGCTATGCTTTTACCAGACTAAACAGACTTTAAAAGCCAAAAATGGTCACAAGTGACAAAGAAGGTCATTAGATAATGATAAAGGGGCCAATGCTTCAAGAGGATATAACAACTATATATTCATATGTACCCAACATCTGAGCATCTAAATACATTAACAAATATTGACAGATTTGAAGGGAGAAAACAGACAACACAAAAATAAAGCAGAGGACCTCAATACCATACTTTCTTCAATGGATAGATCATCCAGACAGAACAACCACAAGGAAATGTTGGACTTCACCCATATATTAGACCAAATAGGCCTAACAGACATTTATAGAACATTCCATCTGATAGCAGCAAATACATGTTTTTCTCAAGTGCACATAAAACATTCTCCGATGCAGACCATATGAGAATACACAGAAAAAGTCTCATGGCAAATTTAAGAAGATGGAAATAATAACAAGTATATTTTCAGACCATAATGGTATGAAACTAGAAATCAACAAAAGGAAAGCTGGAAAATCTACAAATGTGTGGAAATTAAACAACATATCTCTGAACAACCAAGGGGTCAAAAAAGAAATCAAAAGGGAAACCTAAAAAAAAGATAAACAAAGGAAAATGAAAACACAACATACCAAAACTTATGGGATGCTGCAGAAGTAGTTTTAAGAGGGAACTTTATAGTAGTAAATGTATATGTTAAGAAAACAACTCAAATAAACAGCCTAACTTTACACCTCAAGGAAACCCAAAGTCAGCAGAAGGAAAGAAATAAAAATCAGAGCAGAAATAGAGAGCATAAAAACAATAATGAAAAAAAAAACAGTGAAACTAAGAGCTGTTTTCAAAAAGATAAAACAAAATTGGCAAACCTCTAGCTACACAAACCATGAAAAAATAAGAGAATACTCAAAGTCAGAAATGAAAGAGGAGACATTACAATTGATACTACAGAAATACACAGGATCATAAAACACTAGTATGAACAATTATATGCCAATAAATCGGATAAGCTAGAAGAAATGCATAAATGCTGAGAAACAACCTTCCAAGACCGAAACAGGAAGAAATAGAAAATCTGAATAGACCAGTGAGTAAGAAGATTGAATCAGAAATCAACAATCTCCCAACATAGAAAACCTCAGGATAAGCTGGTTTCACTAATGAATTCTATCAAATATTTAAAGAAGAATTAATGCCAATCTTTCTCAAATTCTTCCAAAAAACTGAAGGGACACAACATTTCAAAACTCATTTTACAAACCCAGCATTACCCTGATACCAAAGCCAGACAAGAACAAAAAAGAAACTACAGACCAATACCCCTGATGAATATAGATGCAAAAATTCTTAAAAAAATATTAGCAAATGGAATCTAAAACACATTGAAAGTATTATATATACACCATGACCAAGCAGGATTTACCCTTGGGATGAAAGGATGGTTCAACATATGCAAATCAGTAAATGTGATATACCATATTAACAAAAGATAAAAAGATAAAAATAAAAGATAAAACATAAAAATCAAAAGCATGTGACAAAATACAACATATTTTAATGACAAAAACCCCCAGTAGACTGGGTACAGCTAGGATACAACTCTACATAATAAAGGCCATACATAGGGTATGTATGGGTGGCTCTCTCGGTTAAGTGTATGACTCCTGATTTTGATTCAGGTCACACTCTCACAGTTTGTGAGATTGAGCCCTATGTTGGGCTCTGCACTGACAGCATGGAGCCTTCTTGGAATTCTCTCTCTCTCTGCCCCTCCCCTGCTCTCTCTCTTAAAATAAATAAACACAAAAAGATATCTTAGTTAAAAAAAAAAAAAGGCCATATGGGAAAAATCCACAGCTAACATCACACTCAATGACAAAAAACTGAGGATCAGGATGCCCTGATCGTCTAGGATCAGGGTGCCTACTCTTACCACACTTACTCAACATGATACTGAAAGGCCTAGTTAGATCAATTAGGCAAGATAAAGAAATAAAAAGCACCTGAATCAGAAAGGAATAAGTAAAACTGTCGTATTTGCAGATGATATGGTCTTTTATATATATATATATATATATATATATACACACATATATATATAAAAGCCTAAATGTCCATCAACTGATGAATGGATAAAGAAATTGTGGTTTATATACACAATGGAGTACTACTACGTGGCAATGAGAAAGAATGAAATATGGCCCTTTGTAGCAACATGGATGGAACTGGAGAGTGTTATGCTAAGTGAAATAAGCCATACAGAGAAAGACAGATACCATATGGTTTCACTCTTATGTGGATCCTGAGAAACTTAATAGAAACCCATGGGGGAGGGGAAGAAAAAAAAAAAAGAGGTTAGAGTGGAAGAGAGCCAAAGCATAAGAGACTCTTAAAAACTGAGAACAAACTGAGGGTTGATGGGGGGTGGGAGGGAGGGGTGGGTGGGTGATGGGTATTGAGGAGGGCACCTTTTGGGATGAGCACTGGGTGTTGTATGGAAACCAATTTGACAATAAACTCATATATTGGAAAAAAAAATCCTAAAGACTCAACCAAAAAACTGTTGGAATTAATCAACCAATTTGGTATAGTTGCAGGATATAAAATCAACATATAGAAATCAGTTGTGTTGGTATACACTAACAGTGAAACAACTGAAAAAGAAATAAAGAAAACTATCCTGGTTCACAGTGGCATAAAAAAAAATACCTGGGAATAAATTTAACCAAGAAGGTGAAAGATTTGTACAGCTGTACCCTCATTTTATTGTGCTCTACTTTACTGCACTTTGCAGATAATTGCATTTATTTTATTTATCTCTTTTTTTTCTTTTTAACAAATTGAAGGCCTATAGCAACCCTGCATTGATCAAGTCTACTGGTGCTATTTTTTCCTAGTAGCAGTTGCTCACTTTGTGTCTCTGTGCCACACTTTGGTAATTTCTGCAATATTTTAAACTTTTTATTATTATTATATATTTTTTTTTTAAATTTTTTTTTCAACGTTTATTTATTTTTGGGACAGAGAGAGACAGAGCATGAACGGGGGAGGGGCAGAGAGAGAGGGAGACACAGAATCGGAAACAGGCTCCAGGCTCTGAGCCATCAGCCCAGAGCCTGACGCGGGGCTCGAACTCACGGACCGCAAGATCATGACCTGGCTGAAGTCGGACGCTTAACCGACTGCGCCACCCAGGCGCCCCTATTTTTTATGGTAATATGTAATTAGTGATTATGACTCACTGAAGACTCAGATAATGGTAAGCATTTTTTAGTAATAAAGTATTCTTAAATTAAGGTATGTACATTGTTTTTTAAGACATAATGCTATTGCATGCTTAACAGGCTACAGTAGGGTGTAAACAGAAATTTTATGTGCTCTGGAAAACTAAAAAAATTCATTTTATTGTGATACTCACTTTATTGTGATACTCACTTTCCTGCGGTGGTTTGGAACCAAACACGTAATATCTCTGAAGTATGCCTGTGTTATGAAAACTATAAAACCTTGATGAAAGAAACTGAAGAAGACACAAACAAATGGAAAGATACCCCATGCTCATGGATTAGAAGAATATACTGATAACTGTCTGTTAAAATATCCACACTACCTAAAGTCATTTATAGAGTCAGTGCAATCCTTATCAATAGCCCAATGGCATGTTTTACAGAAACAGATAAAACAATCCCAAAATTTGTATGGAAGCATGCAAGACTCAAGAAAGAACAAAGCCTAAGGCATCACACTTCCTGCTTTCAAACTATACTACGAAGCTAAGTGATTAAAACAGTATGGTACAGGCATATAGGCCAATGGAACAGAATAGAGAGCCCAGAAATAAATCCCTGCATATACAGTCAACTAATATTTGACAAGGGAGCCAAGAACACTTCATGGGGAAAGACAGTCTCTTCAACAAATGGTACTAAGAAAACTGGATAACCACATGCAGAAAAATGAAATTGGACTCCTATCTTCCATCACTCACCAGAATTAATTAAAAATGGATTAAAGACTTAAACATAAGACCTAATACAATAAACCTCCAGAAGAAAACACTGATATTGGCCTGGGCCATGATTTTTTTTTAATATGACACCAAAGGCACAGCAACAAAAGCAAAAATCAACAAGTGGGACGACATCAAATTAAAAAATTTCTGCATAGCAAAATAAAAGATCAACAAAACAAAAAGGAAACCTGCAAAATGGGAGAAGATATTTGCAAATTATATGTCAGATAGGAGGTTAATATCTAAAATACATAAAAGAACTCCTATAGTTTAATAACAAAACCCCAAACAATCTGAATAAAAAATGGGCAGAGGAACCAAATAGGTATTTTCCCGAAGGAGACAGGACTACCAGGTATACAAAAAAATGTTCAACAATTCTAATCATCATGGAAATGCAAATCAAAACCACAATGAGATAGCACTTCACAACTGTTAGAATGGCTATCATTAGGAAGAGAAGAGATAACAAGTATTGATGAGATGTGGAGATAAGGGAATCCTGTATACTGTTGGTGGGAATGTAAACTGGTTTAAAACAGTATGGAGGTTCTCAAAAAATTAAAAATACAACAATCATATGATCTAGCAATCTGACTTCTGGGTATTTATCCAAAGGAAATGAAAACAGGATATTGAAGAGATATATGCACTCCCATTTTTACTGGAGCATTATTCACAATAGCTAAGATATTGAAACAACCCAAGTGTCTACAACAAATGAATAGGTAAAAAAGATATGCGCGCGCGCGCGCACACACACACACACACACACACACACACACACACACACACACACACACTGTGGAATATTATTCAGTCATAAGAAAAAAGGAAATCCTGCCATTTGCAACAACACTGATGGACCTTGAGGGCATTATGCTAAATGGGATAATTCCGACAGAAAAAGACAAAAACTTTCTGCTATCACTCATATGGCACCTAAAAAAGCCAAACTTGGGGCACCTGAGTAGCTCAGCATCAGACCCTTGGATTAGCCTCAGGTCATGATCTCATGGTTCCAGGAGTTCAAGCCCCACATCAGGCTCTGCACTGTTAGTGCAGAGATTGGGATTCTCTCTCTCCCCACTCTCTCTGCCCCTACCCCGTTTGTGCTCTGTCTCTCAAACTTAAAAAATAAAATAAAATAAAATAAATAAAAATAAAAAAGCCAAACATGTAAAAACAGAGAGTAGAACAATGATTACCAGGGACTGGATGGAGGGGGAAGTAGTGATGTGTTGTTGAAGGGTACAAACGTGCAACTATAAGAAAAAGAGGTTCTGGAGATCTAATGCACAGCATAGTGATCACAGATAAAACTGTATTGTAAATCTCAGTTTCTGAGACACTAGATCTTAACAGTTCTCACCATAAAAATGATAATTATGTGACATGACAGAGAAGTTAGCTGATCCTATGGTGATAATCCTATAGCAATTTATAAATGTATCAAAAAAATTTTTTTATTTCAATGTTTATTTATTTTTTTAGAGAGAGACAGAGCATGAGCAGGGGAGGGACAGAGAGAGGGAGACAGAATCCGAAGCTGGCTCCAGGCTCTAAGCATAGAGCCAACGCGGGGTTCAAACTCACGAGCTGAGACATGAGATCATGATCTGAGCCAAAGTCATGACGCTCAACTGACTGAGCCACCCAGGCGCCCCTAAGTATATCAAATCAACACTTTGTACACCTTAAATTTACACAGTGTTATATGTCCGCTGTATACCTTAAACTTACACAATGTTATACCGCAATTACATCACAATTTTAAAAATAATTCTTACCATAATCAAAATTTGACTATTAGAGTATTAAAAAATCTGTATTCTTAGACACAAAATATGTATTACATATTTTACAACTAATATACAATACAGTCATGAAAGATGAGTAGGCCTAAGTTGCAGTCTTATTATGTAATTTTTAATTGTAATTATAACTAATTAGACAACTATAGTTAATTAGCAGGTAATTATAAATAACAGATAATTATTAGAAGTTAAACAAAGAAAAACAAATTGTCACACAAACACATTCCTTATTACCCTTATTCTTCTTGATTTCCAGGTTAAAACAAGACCTTCCTATAAGGGGGTTATTTGCGTGTGTGTTATAAAATGGTTATTTAAACCTGGCCTTACGAAAACAATGATTCTTTTCTCTATTTCCTACTGGTTAGTTAATATAGAGATGATAGTGGTAAATAACCAAAAACTTAAGTGAGTTATAGAAAATGTTCTATTCTCAAGGAAATAAGACCCGACCAGGAATTCAGAAGGTGACAAAGAGTTAAATTAAAATTACAGAAATGGTCTACTCTCCTGAACATGAGAAGACTCTTTTCATTGTTCACCAAAGGCTCTTATCATAGGCATAAAATTGAAGTGGAGGGGAAATAAGG
Organism: Prionailurus viverrinus; assembly: GCF_022837055.1. Lineage (NCBI taxonomy): Eukaryota > Metazoa > Chordata > Mammalia > Carnivora > Felidae > Prionailurus > Prionailurus viverrinus. The sequence continues at coordinate 62,360,139 of NC_062563.1, read as the reverse complement.
TTATTTCTTCCCTTAAGAATTCATTCCATGTCTCCTCTCCATTTCTTGAGCTGTTGGGAATCCATACCTTACTGCAAGAAGTAAAAACGGAAACCAAGAGGAAGAAGAAGACAGAGAAGACTGCACAGATTTTGGCTAGCTGCTTTTGAAGCCAAATCTAGCTGACCTAACTGGAGGTTTTGAAGGGTATAGATTATTTTTATTGTGCAATCCAATTTCCTGACAATGGAAAACACATATTGGTTTTCAACTTGTCCTTTGACTAACATGCACATTTAGTTTACCTTCTGAAGAATTTTCAGAAAAACTCTCCTCTTTGCATAAAGTTCATGTGCAGAAATAAGTCCCTGGGAGAGTCTAGTTCGAAAATGTCAAACTAGTGGCCGTTAGCTTGTTTTGTTTGGTCCACACCATCTGTCTTTCTAAAACTGAATTTATTTTCAATGTGTAAAAACTGGAAGATATCATATAAAAATTCCTATTTCTGTTTCTTCTTGGAACATGAGAAGAATGGGCATGCGCTTACATTCCCACATGGCAACCACCGGCTGGAACAGAGTGTGGGTTGATCCCTTTGGACAGACCACGTGCTCTCCAGGTCACCCTCATTCCACATGGCCTGCTTCTCTCATTTACATTGTCTATCTGCCCCCTGTAAGAATCTGTAATTGTAACTCTTGGTCTATGAAAACCCTTTAACGGGGTTAAGCTTGGATGATTAAAAACAACAAAACATTGCTTGAATTAGCAAAGTACCATTAACAAGTTAAAAATAAAATCTGTAGGGCAGTTGTGAACTATTTTTAAACTGTTTCCATTTTCACTTCACTATTTTGCCCTTTAACTCAACATGTCTCTGCATACTGGCCGTGCCCTGTGTGGTTGCATTTACACATAAGTACATCTCTGTGTACAGGTGGCATAACACATATGCCACACACCATAGCTTAATACGATACAAATCACCGTGTAGGCCAATAGAGAACCTAGACCCTCACCTTGGATCCTGTCATTAACTGCATGACAGGGGGCAAACCCCTCTGGAGTTGAGCTCTTTCTTCATTTTGTATAATGAGGGTATTATTAGACTAGATGAATATACAAATCTCTTCTAGCACTGGGATTTTATTATTTGAGAACATCAGCATGTTTATAAAAACTCTGAAAACATCCTTTAGGTAACAACAAAAAATAATTCAAGGGAAACTTATTTAAAGAAATATATTAGAAAAGGGGCGTTTTCGGGGCGCCTGGGTGGCGCAGTCGGTTAAGCGTCCGACTTCAGCCAGGTCACGATCTCACGGTCCGTGAGTTCGAGCCCCGCGTCGGGCTCTGGGAGGATGGCTCGGAGCCTGGAGCCTGTTTCCGATTCTGTGTCTCCCTCTCTCTCTGCCCCTCCCCCGTTCATGCTCTGTCTCTCTCTGTCCCAAAAATAAATAAAAAACGTTGAAGAAAAATTAAAAAAAAAAAAACTTTTAGAAAAGGGGCGTTTTCCATGAATACCACAAAAATGAAGTTTTTGCTATTGAAAGCAATATGGTAACTCATCAATTCCTTGTTAATAACATACTTTTAAATTAAAAAAAGCCGAAATTAAGTTTTTTTGGTTTTGTTTTTGTTTTTGACTTCAGAAGTTGCTGGACATGTTGCTAGCAACATATGTTGCTAAGGACAGCATATGATGAAATAGGATTTTTGAAGGGAGAAGTATAAAATCTAAATAATTGATAATAATTTTAGATGCTTTTTTTTTAAAAAGCTCCTTTTGATTTGGTCACATCTCTTCAAAGGAATTAGTGAAAACTCTGGGAAGATGAAATTAGGTTTCACTTATTTACTTCCTTCTAATACTTGCTATTTAGCTGTTTTTGAAGCTTATTTGTTACTTTAGCAGTCTATATATTAAAGATTAATGTATGTATTCTCTCAAATTCAAAATTTATTAAGACCCAACTTTTTTGTCAGATTAATTTTTATGTAAATAACAAGTCTGCAAAGTATGAAAATGATTATAAAGTAAAATTTTAGAGGATACTTGTGGTAGGTAGAACCCTAAAATAGCCTCCCAAATTTCCTGCCCTAATATCTCTGAGATTGTAACTATGAGGAGATACCACACCCGTGGTTAATTACCTTACATGATAAAAAGGGATTTTGCAAATGTAACTGAGGACATTAGTTCACTCATTTCATGAAAAAGGAGACTATCCAGGTGGTCCCAATGACATGATTAAGGCAGAATTTTCTCTACTGGTGGCAGAAGAGAAAGCCAAAATGATCCAAAGCATAAGGGAGATATGACACATTACTCCTGGCCTAAAGATGGTGACAAGCAATGTGGGTGCCCTGGGGAAATGAGAGAGGTTCCTGGCCAAGGGCCAGCAACGAAATGGGGACTTCAGTACTACAAGCATAAGGAAATGAATTTTGCCGACAACTTGAGTGAATTTAGAAGTGGATTTTCCCTGAGTCTCCAGTCAAGGACTGAGCCCTGCTGACATCTTAATTACAGCCTTATGATACTCTGAGCAAAGAACACACTGGACTTACAACTGATAAACTATGTGCTAATAAGTGGGGGTTGTTTAAAGCCATCACGTTTGTGGTAGCTTATTAGGTAGCAATAGAAAACTAACACAACACTGAGGAATTACTTATTATTTAAAAAGGAAAAAAAATCAACTAAATTTCTGACTACTACATTTTTCAGAGTACTTAGGTTCAAAGTGGAATTGTTAAATTGTTTTATGTTGAGAAACACAATGTGTGTTTAAGAGTAGAAGTGATAATTCTTAGGAAATAGGGCAAACTGAAACCCGCAACAAATATGAAACACTCGAACCGGATTTTAATTATAGCAAAACGAAATTATACATAAAACATCTAGATATTTCAATTTCAAACTCAAGAGAAACATTTATAGAAAAACTTACCCTATTTTGAAAAAATGATGCATGAAAATGTGATGTTGTAGCAGATATTGATACTAAAGTAATAGTTTCTTCAGAACTAGGATTATGTAAGTAAACTTTTTCCATTTTTGGCATTCCAACTGGCCTGTAAAAGCAAAACAAAAACAAAAACAAAAGCAAAAACAAAAAACAAAACCACTGTCACAAATACTTCAAAGATTATTTCTAGTTGTTGAATTAGTTTCTAGCTGCTAAAAAAATTTAAACATCAAAATTATTGGACAAGTACATATCCAAACATATAAAACTATTTAATTGGTTTATATTTAAAATTACACATAGAAATGCATTTAGTCATTCAACAAATATATACTGAGTGCCCATTTTATGTCTCACACTGAGCCAGGGGCTAGGATACAATGAAGTAAATCTCTGTCCAGATAAAGCTTACAGTCTAGTGAGGAAGCAGGCAGGGAATAAAATGGTCAGATCTTTTCATTTCCTTCTGTAATACCACCCTGCTTTCCTACTAATTCTGAATCATTCCCCTTCTCCCCAAATTCCACTGATACATGCTCTTCAATTTAGGAGAAACTGAGTGGCAAAGTTATGTGAGCAGATCGGCCTTAAGAATTAGGGGCTATTACTGTCCTCATTTTATAGACGAGGATACTGAGGCACAGAAAAGTTACTTGTCCAAAGTCATACTTGGAATCTAAATTTGAATCCAGGCCATCTGGCTTTAGTCCATGTTCTAACTCATTATACTAAACTGCCTCCTCTTAAGGAGGACACACACTCAGTGATCTGACATCCATAGATCCATTTTAATGTTCTCCTTCGTATCCACATTAGAGTTTCCTCTTAAAAGTGGCATCTCCTTAGTTATGCAGTCCATTAAGTACTTACACAGCTAATCTCAGCTGTACAGGCAGGCCTCCTAACTCCTACAGCATCAAAGAATTCTGCAAATAAACTGTTTCTTAATGTCCTCTAATAATTTAATTAGCACCAGTTTTATTTCCTCAAGATTATCAGCACCTTTCAGACAAAGGTTACATTATACGTGTACTCCATATTTTCCATATTATCTAGCACAGGCACTTGGTAAGAGTGTGCACGGGTGAGCTTCCCTCCCTTCCCTTTTCTCCCCCCCCTGCCTTAGTGGAAATTAAGATCCTCCCTACCCTGACATCACCTGACCTAAACAAGTAACTAACTCCCTATGTTTTCACAATCTAAACCTTCCAACCTGGATCAGGCTGGTTTCATGTGCATAGCCCCCATGGCTTTACCAATCTCTTTGCTCTGTTTTCCTCCCTATCCCCCTATTCCAATCCAAATCCTCATTTTCTAATTCAAATGCAACTTCTTTCACAAGGTCCTCTCCTCAGGCAACCATTCTGGTCCACGTGTTTTTGTTTTAAAATATTTTTGATTTTGAGAGAGAGAGAGAGAGAGAGAGAGAGAGAGAGAACGAACAAACCCCAAGCAGGCTCTGCACTGTCAGCTTGGAGCCCGATGTGGGGCTCAAACTCATGAATTGTGAGGTCATGACCTGAGCTGAAACCAAGCAAGAGTCAGATGCTTAACCAACTGAGCCACCCAGGTACCCCCTGGTCCATGTTTTTATTTTATTCATGCTCCTGGCTCTCCTTGAACCCACCCACCCCCCAACGACAATCCTGGAAAAATTTAGAAGTTAGAGGAAGGTACTGATTCCAAGGATTAACTAAAAAACAGTAAGAAACCCTGGGGGGAACAGAAGGTTGCCTTGAACTGGCAGGTGGGGAAAAGTGAGGGACAAAGAATAGCCTAAGCTGACAATGAGAGGCTAGGGTAGAAGAAGGCTTCAATACTCTGTTCTCCAATTCCTTCTTTCCTTGCTTGCCCTGGAACAATCAGAGCTTGCCCTTTCAACCTAGAATAGCAGAGAGGCTTAGAGAGCTAAGAAGCTGATAATCAGCTACCCTGGAGCACACCTGCCTCTAACTCCTCTTTGGTAGTCCAAAGACCAAGGGCTATTTGATTACATTTACATCTCCACCCAGATGCTTCTGCCTAAGCACTATCAGATACAGTGGTGGCAAACAGGACAATTAGTTTTTACATGTATGTGTGTGTGGAACTGGGTCTTTCTACCTTGGGGATCATCTCCCTTCTTAAATTCACAAGAGACAAAGACCAAGTCTTTCTATTCTGCCCTTCCTCAATACGCACTACAAGACAGGAGCTCTTAAGTTAACTCCATGAGGAGTAGAATTAGAAAACATACAATGTTGTGATAAACTGTGGTATTCCCAATCTGCTGACTGAACTTGTGAGAGAATTCTACTTCAACATTAGGCTTGGCCATATGATTTTCTTTGGTCAATGAAATGTGAGCAAAAGTGACATGTAACATTAAGTTTTAAAAGTCGTCTTGTATTCTTTTTCCAAGAAATGGCCTATCTCAGGAGTGCTGCTTTTAGCCTACATCCCACTAAGATTTTGGGTTGGTTGTGGTCATAGCATAACCTGGTAAAGGCTGAGTAACACACACCTTAAGTTGGAAAAGTTGAACCAGGAACTAAACAAGCACAGTGTGATATACTTAAGGAGATATGGCAAGATATTAGTAAAATGAAGCAAGAAATCATACAGAAAACAAAAGAAATTATTAGTATAAAAGTACAATGTATAAAGGTAGGTAAAAATCCCTTAGTGAGTTGGAAGATCGGATTGACAATTTAGCTCACAATTCAGCAAGAAAAAAATACATACTCAGAATATTTTAAAAGAGCTAAAAAAAAAAGCGAGAAGCAGATATGTAGGGCACACCTAGAAATGGTAATATTTGGAAGGTGGACTATAGGAATATTTAAGGAATATGGACAAAATTAATGGGTAAAACCCGAACTTTTTTTTTTTTAATGTTTATTTATTTTTGAGAGACAGAGAGAGACACAGCATAAGCAAGGGCTGTTAGCACAGGGGCTGTTAGCACAGAGCCTGACACAGGACTCGAACCCATGAGCTGTGAGATCATGACCTGAGCCGAAGTCAGTGCCCTGGTAAAACCCAAACTTTAAAAAAAGATGAATTTTTGACTGAAAGGGTTCATGAAGTGTCAACAAGGAGAGATAAGGAAACCCTGTATTTAAACAGAGAATAAAATTTAAGGAGTTGCAAGAGTTTTATGGATCTAAGTATCTTACGAGATTTTTTCCAAGTATTTTCTCCCATTGTGTGGACTGTTTTCTTTCTTTTTTTTTTTTTTTTAACGTTTATTTATTTTTGAGAGAGAGACAGAGCCAGAGTGTGAGTGGGGGAGGGACAGAGAGAGAGAGGGAGACAAAGAATCTGAAGCAGACTCCAGGCTCTGAGCTGTCAGCATGGAGCCCAATGCAGGGCTCAAACCCACGAACTGCGAGAGCATGACCTGAGCCAAATTCGGACGCTTAACTGACTGAGGCACTCAGGTGCCCCAAACTTTCTTGATGGTATCATTTGCATGCAGTACAAAAGTTTTTAATTTTTATGTAATTCAATTTGTATATTTTGTCTTTTATCACTTGTGCTTCTAGGGTCATAGCTAAGAAATCATTGCATAAACCAATGGATAATAGAGATATGTTCATATATTCCAATCTTTTCTTCTAAAGCTTTTATAGTTCAGCTTTATGACATTTACATTTAGCTCTATCATATACTTTGAATTAATTTTTGTGTATGCTCTAAGGCAGGTGTGCAACTTAATTCTTTTGCATGTGGATACCCAGTTGGCCAGCACCATTTGTTGCAAAGACTGTTCTTTCTCTATTTAATTGTTTTGGCACTCTTGTCAAAATCAATTGGCAATAAATGTAAATTTGTATTTCTGGAACCTAAATTCTTTTCTGTTTACCTATATGTCTATCTTTATGGCAGTGTCACAGTGTCTTGACTACTAAAACTTATAGGTTTCTAATATTGGGCACTAAAAATTATCCAATGTTGGTCTCCTTTTAAAAGAATGGCTGTTCTGGGGGGTGCCTGGGTGGCTCAGTCGGTTAAGCAGCCGACTTCGGCTCAGGTCACGATCTCGTGGTCTGTGAGTTCGAGCCCTGCGTCGGGCTCTGTGCTGACAGCTCAGAGCCCGGAGCCTGTTTCAGATTCTGTGTCTCCCTCTCTCTGACCCTCCCCTGTTCATGCTCTGTCTCTCCCTGTCTCAAAAATAAATAAAACGTTAAAAAAAAAATTAAAAAAAAAAAAAGAATGGCTGTTCTGAATCCCTCTGATTTCATGTCCATTTTAAGATCAGCCTGTCCATTTCTACAAAAATGTCAGTTGGTATTTTGATGGGAATTTTGTTGAATTCATAGATCAATTTAGGGAGTACTGCCATCTTTATTTGTGTCTTCTGATTTTTGAATATGAAATGGCTTCCATTTATTTATAGTTCTTTAATTTCTTTTGACAATGGTTTGTTGTTTTTAATATATAGGTCTTGCACTACTTTTGCTAAATTTATAGCTAAGTATTTTATTCTTTTTGATTTATTATAAATGAATTGTTTTCTTAATTTTAAATTGCTCATTGCTAGTATAGAGAAATATAATTTTGTATATTGATCTTATATCCTATAACCTTGAACTCACTCATTCCAAGTTTTTAAAAGTGGATTGCTTATCATTTTCTATATACAAGAGTATAACATCTGAAAATAGAGATGCTTTTTCCTTTCCAGTCTGGGTGCCTACTGTTTCTTTTTCTTGCATAACTGCCCTGTTCTGGATGTAGGGGGAAAGCTTTCAGTCTTTCACCATTAAACAGAATGTTAACTATGTGACTTTCATAGAAGCTCTTTATCAGGCTGAGGAAATTCTCTTCTATTCTTAGTTTTTTGAGTGTTATTATCATGAAAGGATGTATTATTCAAAACCTTTTCTGTGTGTGTTATTTACTGACATACTCACATGTTTCCCATTTATTCTATTAACATGGTATATTACATTAATTGAATTTCAGATGTTAAATTAACCTTGCACTCTTGGAACAAATGCCACTTGGCCATGGTATATAATCTTTTTTAGATATTTTATTATTTTGTGGAGGAATTTTAACACATGGAGTATTGGTCTGTAGTTTTCTTATAGTGTCTTTGTGTGATTTTGGTATAAGGGTAATGCAGGCCTAACATACAGAGTTGGGAAATGTTCACTCTTCTATTGTTTGGAAGAGTTTATGATGGACTGGTATTAATTCTTCTTTGAATTTTTTATAAAATTAATCAATAAGGCTTTCTGTGAGTCAGAGCTTTCATTCTGGGAAGTTTTTTGATTACTAATTCAAACTCTTGTTATAAGTCTATTCAGGTTTCCTATTTCTTCTTAGGTCAGTTTTGGAAATTTGTGTCTTTTCAGGAATTTGTCTATTTCAACTAAGTTAATGAACTTGTTAGCATACAGTTGTTCATGGTATTCCTTTTATAATCCTTTTTTATTTCTTTTTAAGTTTATTTATTTATTTTGAGAAAGAGAGAGAGCATGAGTGGGAGAGGGGAGAGAGAGAGGGAGAGAGAGAATCCCAAGCAGGCTTTGCACTTGTAGAGTGCATTCTACAAGTGCAGAGACTGACAAGGTGCTTGATCTCACGAACCATGAGATCATGACCTGAGCCAAAATCAAGAGTTGGATGCTTAACCGACTAAGCCACCCAGGTGCCCCAATCCTTTTTTATTTCTGTAAGGTTATATTCTATACAAAGATCACCTCTTTCATTCCTGGTTTTAGTAACTTGAGTCTTTTTCTCTTTATTGCTTAATTTAGCTAAGGGTTTGTCAAATTTGTTGCTGTTTTGAAAGAACCAATTTCTGTTAATATTCTCTGCTGTTTTTCATTTATTTCATTTATTTCTTCTCTAGTCTTTATTATTTCTTTCTAATTATTTTTTATTTTGCTTTTCTTTTCCTAGTTTCATAAGGTGGAAGGTTAGATATCTGATTTGAGATTTTTTTTCTTTGCTGATTAAGACATTTATAGCTGTAAGTTTCTTTCTGAGCAATGCTTTTGCTGTACTCCATAAATTCTGGTATATTTTCTTTTCACTTATCTGAAAGCATTTTCTAATTCCTTTCTTGATTTTCTTCTTTGATTCATTATTAAAGAATATGTTGTTTAATATCTCAAGATTCTTTTTTTTTTATTGCTTGCCAATTTATTTAATTAAAGAATGAAGTTATCAGAGAACATACTTTGTATGACTTCCAGATTTATAGGGGCTTACATTATGGTCTAGCATACAGTTTATCTTGGAGAACGTTCTTTGTGTGTGTGAGCAGTGTAAGTACTTTGTTGTTGAGTGGAATGTTCTATAGATGTCTAATGGCATTGAACTGTTTTCAGGTCTTCTGTTTCTTTTGTTATCTCTTGCTTAGATGGTCTATCCATTATTGAAAGTGGGGTACTAAAGTCTCTATTAGTGCTGAATTGTCTACTTTTCCCTTCAGTTTTGTCAGTTTTGCTTCCTATATTTTGGGTTTCTATTGTTAGTTGAGTCTTGCTTTTTTAATCTGAAAATCTTGGTCTTTTAATTGGTGTGTTTAGACTATTTATATGTACAATTAATGTAATTACTGATATGGTTAAAGTACCATCTTGCTAGTTATTTTCTATTCTATCCCTTCTATAAAACTCTTTTATATGCAGAATTTTCTAGTCTTGGCCCAGTTAAACAGAAATCAATAAGAAAAGATAACTTGATTTTCTATAAATATGTAAATAGATCAATGCATGTGTAAATAACCCATGGATCAAAGACAAAATCTGAATAAAAGTTAAGAACGATCTGGAATGAAAATTAAAAACTTAACTTATTAAAGGCTTGTAAAATAAACTTGATTCTGTGCTTAAAGAAAAATTCATGAATTTAAATGTATATATTTGAAGAAAAAAAAAAGCCTAAAATTTAATGAACTAAGCATCCATGTCACGAGAAAAAGAACAGCAAATTAAATCTAAAGAACATACAAGTAAAAAATGGATAAAAGCAAGTGTGGAAATCAATGTAATAAAACACATAAAACAGAGATGATCTATGAAGTCAGAAGTTCACCCTTCTTGGGGGTAAAAAACTAGTAAGTTGACAACTACCTGGCAAGACTGAGAAAGAAAAAAGAGATGGCACAAAATATCAGTATGAGCAATGATAAAGGGAGGTATCGCTACAGATACTGCAAACATTAAAACAATATTAACAACTTTATGTTAGTAAATTTAAAAATTATCCTAAAACTACCAAACTCCCAGAAAAAAACACAGCTTACCAAAAGTGGTAAAATAAGAAAAAAAATATGTAAGCATTACAAAAAATAAAACTACTTAGGAAATTAAATTCATAATTTAAAACCTTCCCACAAAGAAAATTCCAGTCCATGGGTACTTTACTGGCAAATTTTACCAAATATTTAAAGGTAATATTCTAATAATTATTTTGTGGAAAAATAAGATGCAGATACAAAATGGGGAATAATGAGGAAGAACTCTATGACTCTGGATCTGAATTGGTAAAATATGAATTAGAATTATCAGTATGGGACATGACTTACATATATTCATTTATATAGTATACGCCTATGTTCCTCTATAGATCTTTTCACAAAAGCCTAGAAGCAATGACATCCAGAGCAATAAGCACACTTTGGTGCCCAGATATGGGTTTGAAATGTCATTTCCCCTAAAAAGAAACCAGGACTTCTCATACTTTTGGCTCATTCCAGGTCTAGGACAATGAAAACAGAGGGAAGTCTAGAATGTCTTGTTGAATCAGAAAGCAAAGAAATGTTCAAAGCTTAATGGAACTTACAAAAAATGATAGAAATCAGCTTAAACAGGCTTTTACTGGGAAAACTTATAAAATTTGGAACAAAAAGAACAGTGAAAGCAAAGGGTTATAACACATTAAATAAAGAAGAGAATATATGAGTCTATAATTGGGATGAACAACCTTTTTCTGTAAAGGGCCAGACAGTAAATATTTTAGACTTTACAGACTATGCAATCTCTGTCATAACACTCAACTCTGCCAATGTTGTGTAAAAGCAACCATAAAGTGTAAATGAGCATGTATGATTATGTTCCAATAAAACTTTTATTTACAAAAATGGGTGGCAAGGGCCATAATTTGCTGACCTTTTGTTTATAGTGACAGTCAAAGGAAAAAGAGAGGACGATACTTTTCACAGAAAAATCTTGGCTCCTAAATGAAAAAAAAAAACCTGCTAGAATCTGAGGAAAAAAAGAAATCACCATTTTGCAATTATCAATGTAGTAAATGATTTAGGCAAGAGTCAATGATATGATAAGTAGGTAGAACTATTAAAATGAAAGGTTGCTGGAGAACATGTTATTAACCCCACATATTACTTACTAATTACAAAAAGGAAAAGGTACCTTTACAATGTACAGAATCTGGTAGAGAGTACCTTAGGAAGTACTCAAACTCAGCATCATTAACAATTAGAAATATGGACCTTATTGGCTGCCTGATGTTATGTGATGGGAAATATACATTATCTATATAATGTTCTTGACAAAAGTATTTAGCCTGATTCTAATCATGAAGAAATAATGAGGCAAATCCAGTTTGTGGACTATTCTATACATCAACTGATCTGAACTACAAAAAATTCTATCTTATAAATGAAAAAAAGGAGAAAGGTAGTTTAAAGATTAAAGACACCAACCAAATACAATGTGTCATCCTTGATTTGATCCTGGTTGGGGGACCGTATACAATAATGGACATATTTTTGGCGATTAGGGAAAACTGAATATGGTTATATCTGTCCCTTAGGATTTACATACTAATGAACACAGGGATGAAGTAGCAGGATGTCCACATTTACTTAAAAAAAAAAGTAGTCTCTGTGTGTGTGTGTGTGTGTGTGTGTGTGTGTAGAAGAGAGACAGTAAATGTGCTAAAGGTTGACTCTTGGTGAATCTAGATAAAGATTACATAGGTATTCACCATATTATTCTTCCAACTTTTCTGAACTTTTAAATTTTTCAAAATTTGGGGAAAACATTAAGACTTTCTGATTCAACAAAGTATGGGATGGGAAAAGTGAACAGGTGATAAGCTGGGAAAAGATATTTACAATATCTAAATATATCTTTAGACTTTAAAGTTATTTCTAGCTTACAAAAGGAATTTCTAACAAGTTACTAAGAATCCCGAAAGAAAAAAGGTCAAAAGATATGAACAGGCAATTCACAGAAGAGGAAACCCAAAAGGCCAATAAGCATATAAAAAGATGGATACTGTAACTTAATAGCAATCAGAGAAATACAAAATTAATGATGAAGTACCACATTATCCCTATTTAACTAGCAAAAACAGAAAGTTGGCTGATGTTAAGCATTAGTACAAATACAAGGGATGTGGAAATATAGGAAGGCACAGATAAGCACAAAAGCAACCAGGCAACACCTAGACAGTGAAGTGTACTCACACTTTATGACCTATGCATTCCTCTCCTGGCCTTATATTCCAAAGAAATCCTCATGAAAGTCCATAAGTGAACCTGCAAGAGTATTCACTGCAGGGCTGTTTGTGGTGGTAGGGTATTAGAGATAATATGTATAGCCACTAAAGAAGGAGTTATGGGTAAAATGTGGATTCTTTGCTATGGTTAGAAATAAGAGAACAGATGGACATCTAACAAAAATGAAGCTTTAAAAAGGTAAGAAAAAGAAGGAACTATGCAGCCACTATGGAAACAATATGGAGGTTCCTCAAAAGTTAATAACAGAATTACCACATGATCCAGCAATCTTATTTCTTCCCATATCCAAAGGAAATGAAAACAAGATCTCAAAGAGATATCTGCACTCCTATGTTCACTGCAGCATTACTCACAATAGCCAAGGAATGGAAATAATCTAAGTGTCTGTCAATGGATGAATGGATAAAGAAGATATGGTATGCTTATATGCAATGGAATATTTTTCAGCCACAAGAAAGGACATCCTGTCACTTGCAACAACATGGATGGACCTTGGGGGCATTATGCTAAATGAAGTTAGACAGAGAAAGACAAACACTGGTGGCTACCAGGGGTAAGGGGGCGGGGAGCGAAGAGAGAGATGTTGGTCAAAGAGTACAAACCTCTAGTTAGAAGATCAATACGTTCTAGGGTTCTAATGTCCAGTATAGTGATTATAGTTGTTAATACTGTATTATGTACTTGAAAGTTGCTAAAACCTTAAATGTTCTTACCACAAAAGAGAGTGGTAATTATGTACTGTGACGACAGTGTTAACCTTACCATGCTAATCATTTTGTAATGTGTAAGTATATCAAATCAATATGTTGTGTACCTAAACTTTTACAATGTTATGTTAATTACATCTCAATACAGCCAAAAAGACCAACCCCCCCCCCCCAGAGTGATCTATATCACAGTATCTGTATACTGAAACCTAATTACATAAACTACAAATATATAATAATATCTGACTGGGTAGCATATGTAAAACTACATATATACTTTATGCATTTTTCTATGTGTATATTTCATGAAAAAAAGTAAACAGCGTTATGGTAAAGTAATGAGAATACTATGGAAAGCAATACTACTCTATAATTATTAAGCATCACCATATAAAACTAGAATAAAGCATTTGGAGGTTTTTTTTTTTTTGGTTTAGAGTGACCATCAGTTAAGATGGTTTTGTTACTTGAGGTTAATGAGTTAAAAGGTATTTGCTTGGCACAAAAACAGACACATAGACAAATGGAATATAATAGAAACCCCAGAACTAGACCCACAAACGTATGGCCAACTCATCTTTGACAAAGCAGGAAAGAACATCCAATGGAAAAAAGACAGCCTCTTTAACAAATGGTGCTGGGAGAACTGGACAGCAACATGCAGAAGGTTGAAACTAGACCACTTTCTCACACCATTCACAAAAATAAACTCAAAATGGATAAAGGACCTAAATGTGAGACAGGAAACCATCAAAACCTTAGAGGAGAAAGCAGGAAAAGACCTCTCTGACCTCAACCATAGCAATCTCTTACTCGACACATCCCCAAAGGCAAGGGAATTAAAAGCAAAAGTGAATTACTGGGACCTTATGAAGATCAAAAGCTTCTGCACAGCAAAGGAAACAACCAACAAAACTAAAAGGCAACCAACGGAATGGGAAAAGATATTCGCAAATGACATATCGGACAAAGGGCTAGTATCCAAAATCTATAAAGAGCTTACCAAACTCCACACCCGAAAAACAAATAACCCAGTGAAGAAATGGGCAGAAAACATGAATAGACACTTCTCTAAAGAAGACATCCAGATGGCCAACAGGCACATGAAAAGATGTTCAGCTTCGCTCCTTATCAGGGAAATACAAATCAAAACCACACTCAGGTATCACCTCACGCCAGTCAGAGTGGCCAAAATGAACAAATCAGGAGACTATAGATGCTGGAGAGGATGTGGAGAAACGGGAACCCTCTTGCACTGTTGGTGGGAATGCAAATTGGTGCAGCCGCTCTGGAAAGCAGTGTGGAGGTTCCTCAGAAAATTGAAAATAGACCTACCCTATGACCCAGCAATAGCACTGCTAGGAATTTATCCAAGGGATACAGGAGTACTGATGCATAGGGCCACTTGTACCCCAATGTTCATAGCAGCACTCTCAACAATAGCCAAATTATGGAAAGAGCCTAAATGTCCATCAACTGATGAATGGATAAAGAAATTGTGGTTTATATACACAATGGAATATTACGTGGCAATGAGAAAAAATGAAATATGGCCTTTTGTAGCAATGTGGATGGAACTGGAGAGTGTGATGCTAAGTGAAATAAGCCATACAGAGAAAGACAGATACCATATGGTTTCACTCTTATGTGGATCCTGAGAAACTGAACAGGAACCCATGGGGGAGGGGAAGGAAAAAAAAAAAAAAAAGAGGTTAGAATGGGAGAGAGCCAAAGCATAAGAGACTGTTAAAAACTGAGAACAAACTGAGGGTTGATGGGGGGTGGGAGGGAGGAGAGGGTGGGTGATGGGTATTGAGGAGGGCACCTTTTGGGATGAGCACTGGGTGTTGTATGGAAACCAATTTGTCAATAAATTTCATAAAAAAAAAAAAATAAAAAAATAAACATTAAAAAAAATTAAAAAAAAAATAAAAGGTATTTGCTGAAGGCCTACATGTAAGCCAGCTTTATCATGATGTTGGCTTATTTTTACAGGTGATTCTTATATAACTGTACGATGCTGAATCCTGTTTAGTCAAGAGAGAGCCCATATATTAAATATGATCTCCCAAGAATTCAATTTGAAAAGTACTTTAACAAATGTTACACAAAACAGAATATTAGAGAACTCAGGACAGAAGTATTATAATTAAACATTACAATAAATAAACCAAAGGTCATTTTATTGTCCAAGTAGAAAGATTAGTTTGTTTCCTTAAGGTTTCTGTTTAACGTCCTCATTAGGGCTTCACTTTTTTTTTTTCCTCCAAAATCCTTAAAGTCAAAAGTTGGTCAGAATTTCATGTATTGAATCTGACTTTTAATATAGTCACATTATTTCACCTGATTTTCAAATTCCTTATCATCTAAATCAACATCAAAATCAATTTACCACCCCTTTACTCATTTTTTTTTGCAGCTTTGTCTATACTTTAATCTTGGATTATTTTAAATGTTGTCATTTTTAAAATTTTATTTTTTGAGAGAGAGAAAGAATGCAAGTGACAGACAGGCAGAGGGAGAGGAAGGGAATCTTAAACAGACTCCACACTCAGTGTGGAACCTGAAGTGGGGCTCAACCTCACGACTGTGAGATCATGACCTGAGCAGAAATCAAGAGTTGGAGGCTTAAATGACTGAGCTACCCAGGCGCCCCTAATCTTGGATTATTTTAAACATTTTGTCTTTTCTACAATGGAATGACAGTCTCTTGTTCCATATTACACAAAAAAGTCAGGTTCATCTAGATAAGGTTTACCAATTTGTAAAGAACTATTCGCTGTCTTTTATAACACTTAACCCATTTTAAAGGTTTTGATAATGGTTTACACTATGGTTTATTTTACACATCATTTGAGAATTTCTTTATAATGATGACATGAAGTTTTCTTGTTGAGGTTAATGTTTTCTGGTGCCTCTAAGGGCTAAACACCAAGTCATATTTCCCTTCTGAGAGCTCAACACTGCAGATGCTACAAACTCTTGTCACAAGTGGGAAGGATGTAGAAGCAAAAAACTGGTCCAAAATAATTTCATGGCTTACAGTCCAGCCACCATGAGGTCTACAATCTTTCTGTGGCTTAAGAGTCCAACTGTGAGGAAAAAAAAAACCAAAGGCAGAACCAGGGCTTAGGTCCTGAGGCAGGGGCAGAGGGGTATCTGCAGGAGGCTTATAACAACACATTTAGGGTTAGGAAGTAGGAAGCTGATCGCCCTCAGAAGCTCTTCAAACTCAGTGGAATTCCTCTTGCTCCCGAGACTTTCTCGGGAGCTAGACCCCTTAACCAACAGGCTCATCAATTGCAGGTGGGGGTCACAGGACCATGAAACAGTTAGGGAAATAGGTACAGAGCCAGCTGGGGTCTCAAATTTTGTGTGTGATGCTGCAGGGAGCTGTACAAAGACAACATGGAAGATAAAATTCTTTTTTCTCAAGCTTTATATAGATATATAAATAGAATAACAGTACACGGAAACAAAAATGTCCTTATATCCTGAAAGTTTACCACTACACTCTTTCACAATTCAAATGTCCTGCAGGGTGACTGGCAACCAGTCATTCACTCCCTATGAATTCGATCTTCACGTTTTCCCTCCAATGACCTCAGTGTAATCAATCTCAGTTAAGATAAAGAAGACACGGTATAAGACGGACAGGTAATCTGGGGGATCCTTCAAGAAGACGACTGAAGATGGCCTTCTGTAGGAGAGGACTCCGGGGTAAGGAAACAAGCTTGGAGGCATAAGGAGCCTGGCAGGGGGGAGTGGATCAGAATGCTTGATTTGCACTGCTGCTGAGGCTGGTCTTGCCCTTTCTTCCAGGGATCAAAGAGGAAATGACACACCCTACAGAAATGAATCTTTGCTCAGGGGAGAAGGGTCATCTACTCGTGCTGTTCAAAGAAGTTTGTAGTAACAAGAACAGAGGGAACATCTCAGGAAGGGTATCAGTAGGCCACTCTAGTTATGCAGGCTTGGACAGAGCAGGCTTCCTGCAGCTCTGGGCAGTCCACACCACAGGAAGCAGAAGGAGTCCTCCTAGGACAGAACTGCTTACAGACCTCATATTAAAACAGCTTCCCCTGCCCCTCCCTCTCCCTCTCTTCTGTTCCCTTGGAGTTGTGAACAGAATCCATGATAAAATGGGGGACTGAAAAGAGAAGTCACACTAAACCATGAAAAACTCTGGTCAAGTACTAATGCATGCTTACTTATAAATAAATAAGCAGAGCAATTAGCTTTCTGCTACACAACAAATTACCACAAACTTAGAGGCTTAAAATGACACCCATTTATTATCTTATAGGTCTGTAAATCAGGAGTCCAGGCCCAGCATCACTGCTTGATCTGCTTAGGGTCTCACTCACACATCTTCCAGGCTCATTCAGGTTATTGGTGATATTTAGGTTGCTTCCAGTCTCTTGCCATATGGCCCTTTCCATTTCCAAAACCGGCACAACAAACTCCCTTACATCAACACCTCTCTTGAAATCACTGCCATTTCTGTCTATGACTCTTACAGCCAAATGTGGAGGGCTCATGACATCATCTCAGCCTCACAGATTATTTCCCTGTTTTAAAGGCCAACTGATTTGGGATCTTAATTACATTTCCAAAATCCTTCACAGCAACATCTAGATTCATGTTTGACTGGGAGAAGGTGTGTGTGTGCACCCTGGAGGCCAGGAATTTGGGAGGCCATCTTAGAATTCTGCCTGTCATAAACAGCATGCGAGACACTTGGCTAGACAGGTGAGATTTAAATTTTTTTTTTTTAAACGTCTATTCATTTTTGAGAGACAGAGAGAGACAGAGCATGAGCAGGGGAGGGGCAGAAAGAGAAAGAGAGACAGAATCCAAAGCAGGCTTTTAGGCTGAGCTGTCAGCACAGAGCCTGACATGAGGCTCAAATTCACGAGCCATGAGATCATGACCTGACCCAAAGTCAGATGTTTAACCAACTGAACCACCTGGGCGCTCCTAGACAGTAAGATTTTAAAATAAAAAAAAGATTTTCAAATGCTTACAGTGCCAGTTCTGTTTGTTTCCATTGTCACCTACTCCAAAGACCAAAGGAGGGCCAAAGAGGACAGTGTGAATTATTTATAGATAAACCAAGTGGAATCAAATATACAGCTGTTCTCTGTGCTGTCTGTGCAGAGCTACTGACTGTCCATATTTCAGAAGAGTCTGAGGCACAAAAGAATTAGGAAGAATAAGTTATGAACTAGAGACCGGCTTGAAAAGTAAGCTGCAATTTTGTGGTCAATGGCAAGTTTCCCATGCCACAGAAAGACAACACAATGCCAGGAAACAGCTGAAAAAATGGCTGAGCAAGTGCCCTCAGGCAAACCTTATGAATGACAGTGACACAGCACTCTACCAAACACAACTTTTGGCAGGAAACTGGGTCAAATCAATATGCAGTACTCTGTACCACTCAATTACCACAAAATCTGAACATCTTCTTAAGCACATTTTAGATTGAGGGCTGAGGGGGCTGTTGGTGGAATAGTTAGAAACTTGAAAAGCTAAAAGGCACCAAACATCTCTTTAGAAGAGAACCTACTTGATTTTACTGGACTATGAAAAAGTGACTGGAAGAAACACCTTTCAAGAACTGAATTTAACTTGAAAATAAAGACCTCCATTTTAAGCAACAGTTTCCATTTTTCTTTAAGCCATTAGGTCTCCATTTTAAGCTTTAGATTTGAAATCAAGATTTTCTGTACTTAATAATTACATAAACCAAAGAACTCAGCAAACCAAGTTTCCACCCAAAGCATCTTTCTGCACTCTGCAACAAATGTTTGAAAAAAGTTGTTGTTATGGAAACAGAAAAATATTTAACAGCACTGGCATATATAACTGAGGGGGGTGCAGAGGGATGCGGGGAGGTGGTCATGCCCAGACTGTTCCAACTAACTGTTAATAGAGAGATGGGGGGAAGGGAGGGGAGAGGGGAAAAGAGGTAGAATTACAGAATCAATTGAAATGTAATAGATGAAAACAAAGAAAGCCTATTTTTGAAGAAAGTTAACATGATTTACTACGAAAGAAGCTCTAGAGGACAGCAGGAATGAGCAAAGTAGTGAGAGGAGTCAGTTACAGGGGGGTCTAGAAAGCAGCCAGGGTACTAGAGTGGCATCCTTGCTAAGAGGCCTGAAACTCTCCTGGAAGCCCTGGATGACCATCAGATACAACTTGGAATGGTAAATTCTATACAATTGAAAGTTGTTCCAGATACTGCAAAGGGTGTTTTAAAACCAATTTACCAAAAATGACCACAAGCAATGGAAATAGGTCACAGAAAACATACAAGGCAAAACTTCAGTGTGTGAGTCAAGGTAGTAAGCAATGATAACTACTTACACTTTTTGGAAAAATACTGTAAAGTGTTCTGTTAAGGATATTCTTCTCAAGTCCTTAAATTATTGCTATACATATCAAGACAATGAAACATTTCCAGCATGGGCATTAAGTCAGTACACTGCCGGATCACGTAGAAAAGGTATAACAAATATTCATTGTAGTCTGACAAAATCACTTGAGAATGTAAAATTAAGTTAACTGAAATCAAGAAATCAACAGGCAATCTTGTTGGACTTAATTTACTGAAGGGGCACCTGGGTGGCTCAGTCGGTTAAGCATCAGACTTCAGCTCAGGTCATGATCTCACGGTTCGTGGGTTCGAGCCCCATGTCAGGTTCTGTGCTGACAGCTCAGAGCCTGGAGTCTGCCTCAGATTCTGCGTCTCCCTCTCTCTCTGCCCCTCCCCGGCTCGTGCTCTGTCTTTGTCTCTCTCTCAAAAATAGACATAAAAAAAATTTTTTTTAAATAAGATAATGTACCATATGTAAGTGTTAAGTGTGGTGCACCTGGGTGGCTCATTGGGTTGAGCGTCCAACTCTTGGTTTTGGCTCAGATTATGATCCCAGGGCCGTGGGATCAAGCCTTGTGTTGGGTTCTGTACTGAGCGTGGAGCCTGCTTTGGATTCTCTCTCTCTCTCTCTCTCTCTCTCTCTCCTTTGCCCCTCTCTCCCACTCATGTTCTCTTTCTAAAATAAAATTTTTCAAAAGTGTTGAGTGTGAAACATGTACCAGAGACACAAAAATAAATAGGTAAATTATCTTCACAGCCTGGTCTAGCAGGGAAACAGACATCTAAACAGACAATCAGAGCAAAACCCAGCGCACTGACATAAGTCAGTAGATGTCATGAGTAATGAAGACTCTAATTTCATTTCTGATGTTTGATTACATCCCACACCTGGGCAAGCAGATAAGAAAGCCAGTTCTCTCTCTCTCTCTCTCTCTCTCTCTCTCTCTTTCTCTCTCGGATCTAGTGAGAAGTTCAAACTTTGCAAGTTTGCCCCAGCCTCACCAACTCCTTCCTGCCAATAAAAGCCAAGCTAGTCTCCTTTCTCTGCACTCTAAAGGGCATTTTTCAGACTTGCTGGGGAGCCCACCCTGCATGCTTCATTCTGTGAATATAATAAACTTGGTGTGTGTGCATGTGACATTATCAGTCTTGACAGCTGACCCAAACTTTGGGTCGGGATCCATCCCACCTCTGTGAGGTGAACACAACACCATGGAAGCAGACAGAAGGCACTTTCGACCTCTGCTAGGCAGGCTGGGGAAGGCTTGCTGTACAGAGAAGAGGAGTACTCTACACTACTAAAGGTCATTAGGGATTCAACAGGCCAAGGAGGTTGTAGTGGACTCCAACTGGAGTATCTGCCCATTGTATGATTTCTCTGCACTGGGTGAAACCCTTATAAACATAGGGACAACACCTGGAAGGCATGTTCACTATCAAATACTCTCCTTGTTTGTCTGGTGGGGTTCATACATGATCTAACCATAGGTTATCAGTGTGCTACTCTTGAGATTTTTCAAACTAAGGGAAAAGAAGCTATGAATGCGGTGATAGAGGGAGGCTACAGAATATAGGTCTGAAGAGCAGTCAGCGGATTTGTTTTCATTGTCATAGGAAAAAGCTATTGGCAGTGGGAGAGAATAAGCCAATACAGAGTGGGGCAGAGAAACAAGACAGAGAGAAGACTCCTGGCGGTGTGATAACATGGATCCTGTTGTCTCTGGGTCATAGCTGTATCTCTGACCTCTCTGCAGATATATTACAGTCCTCAGTATTCCTTCCAATATATGTTCATTTTTGCCTCTGTAGTTTCAGTCAGATTTCTATTACTTAGAACCAAACAACTACAGCACTAACCAAAACAGAGGGATTAAAGGCACCCTGTAACTACTGTTAATTTTCTTACAAGTAATACTACTATAGCTATGTAGCATGTTCTTATATACGGAAACGTGTGCTCAAGAGTATTGGAGTAAAATGGCATTATGTCCACTACTCTCAAATGATTTAAAATGGGCAAAAATATGAAGTAAATATGGCAAAAATATTTATTTTTGAATTTAGGTTAAGGGCACATTTATTACCTGTCCTTTCTCCTTTTTTTTTCCTTTTTTTTTTTTTTTATTATATGAAAGTGTCCACAGAATTCTTTTTACAGGGGAGACTCAAAGTATGTACAACATGCCTGAGCTTGGAAAGCCCAGTTACTTCAGGAAATGGTAAGTAGTGCTCCACAGGGGTGGTTTAGGGTGGGGTCGTACAGGAGAAAGGTAAAGGACAGATTTTATATTGAGAAATTCAGTATTTATCCTAAAGACATCAGGAACCATCAGAGGATTTTTTGTGGGAAAGCATACAGGAAATGACATGGTTAGATCTGGATAGTAAAAAGATTTCTCTGTTGACAGTATAGATCATAAATTGGAAAAAGGCAGGCATGTGGTAAGAGTCTAAATAAGAAATGATGAGGGGGCCTGAATTAAGAGGAGAAAGGTGAGAAATCAAGATTAGAGAAAAGCAGGGGTGCCTGGGTGGCGCAGTCGGTTAAGCGTCCGACTTCAGCCAGGTCACGATCTCGCGGTCCGTGAGTTCGAGCCCCGCGTCGGGCTCTGGGCTGATGGCTCGGAGCCTGGAGCCTGTTTCCGATTCTGTGTCTCCCTCTCTCTCTGCCCCTCCCCCGTTCATGCTCTGTCTGTCTCTGTCCCAAAAATAAAAATAAACGTTGAAAAAAAAAAAATTAAAAAAAAAAAAGATTAGAGAAAAGCAGATATGAACAATTGATAGAATTCTGGTAATGGATTTGGGGGGGGAGGGGGGAAGGGATGGAGTGCTTTGAGGTAAAGGAAAGAATCCAGAAAGCATCAGGATTTCTGGCTTTGGTGACTAACTGGTACCATTCACAGAGATTGGAAATACAGAAAAGCAGGACACACTGAGTTTAAGGTGTTGTTGCAAACACAAGGGAAGTGGTAGGGGGAGAGGGGCGAGACACAGATTGGGAAACCATAGGCAAATGCCAAGGGCATGGAAGAGATCACCCCGTAAAAAACATGGAGTTGGCTAAAAGCGGCTGAGGAAAGAGAAGCAGCTATAGTTAGGGGACAGACAGGGAACAGAACCCTGAAAGAGACTACAAAAAAAGAGCTTTAGACACAGGAGAAAAACACACAGTGAGTTCACAAGGATAGAGGCCGACAAAGATCTGAGAAGGAGGAAGAAGTCAGCGGTGCCACGTACTCTACAAGAGATCAAGAAAGACAAGATTAGTGTTATTCAACAAGAAGACCTAAAGTAGGGCAGTTCCAGGGTCGATTAATTCAACACCATAATCAAGGGCGCAAGTTCTTTCCACTTTTCCACTTTCAGACAAATTTTGCTGGCTCTATCCTTAGACTAGCACCCCTAATTGCAACATGGTTCCCATAGTACCCCAGGTATTGCCTGCAGACAATATTCAGCATGGAAGAGAGGTATTTCTTTTTTAACTCTCTTTTTTAGAGTGGAAAAAAAAAATCTGTTCCCTGAAATCCTTTAGTAACAATCAGTTACTTCCTAACCCACTGAAAATTTACTTTCTGCAGTGAAAACG
Source organism: Prionailurus viverrinus (assembly GCF_022837055.1). Taxonomy (NCBI): domain Eukaryota; kingdom Metazoa; phylum Chordata; class Mammalia; order Carnivora; family Felidae; genus Prionailurus; species Prionailurus viverrinus. The sequence continues at coordinate 62,337,023 of NC_062563.1, read as the reverse complement.
CACGACTTCACTCTCTTTGTACTAAAACTACTTTCAAGTTTCATAAAAAGAAACTTAGCTCTAAACTGCTGGGCAAATTCTTCCAGTCACATTATCTGCAATCTTGTAGGGTCAAAATTCAAAATTTAGTAACCTCTTTGTTTACATCCATGTGGTGGTTTTGTGGTCTATGAACTGGAGTGGGCTGAACTATAGTCCCCAGAATTCCCTCATACATTTCTGCGTAGGGTGGGTTACACGGGATGCTCTCTCCTGAGAGCTGGAACATGGAAGGGAGGCAGCTGCCATTTTGTAGCATACATATACCTTCTCCCAGTTATTCACTCAAACACCAATGTAGGTGCTGCTGGGAAGGGACTCTGCAGAGATAATTCAAGTCCCTAAGCAGCTGACTTCAAATTAATTAAAAGAGAGATTATGTAGACCTCTTTTAACTAGTTGGAAGCCCTTTCAAAGAGAAGTTAGGCCTTACCTAAGAGACTCCAAATAACAGATGGATCTGCAATTGTTCTGCTTCCTCAGCATCTTCCCTGAGAACCTGCCTGTGGATATCAAGCTTTAAGTTCCTGCCCCTGGGGTTCCAGACTACTCATGATCTTCCATTCCTGACTGCTTGCCCCTGTACACTTTGGGCTTAACCAGTTACCACACTGTATAAACCAATTCCTCATAAAAACTCCACACATATATATACTCACACAGTCATATAAAAACTCTGACTGAACCCTAATATACATGTGTTCACATCTGTCCCAACTCCTACTTCTACAGATCCACTTCTACCTTCGTGAGAAAAAACAAACTCCATTCAGTGCTCTCAGACTGGACGAAGAGAAGTTTAAAATGGTAGAATGGCTTTCTTTTTTTTTTTTTTTTTTTTCCTTTCCACTATTTTGGGGGTAGCATGTAAATTTGCTGGCTTAGGGAATAGTCTAGTATATCTACTATATTCATTTCCTGTGCTATACCTAGGACCTCATGCTAGGCTTCAAATAATTTTCTTCACTGTATTGCCTGAACCTTGCTTGCACTGGAGTTCACCTGTCCACTCACACACTTTCAATAAACTTCCACACTTTCTCTCAGCTCATGAGATTTCAGTTCCAGGCTCTTAAGGAAATCCCATCTATTCCCTCTCTAGTCACACATTAATTCACTTATTCTTACCAGTTCTTTTTGTGCATGACACCAAATTATTCTCTAGCCTAAATATTAATTGAAAACCTTTATATTTTGCATATCATTTCATTTTACAACTCCATTCTTAGGACTTTCTCCTGAGGATATAGTCATGCTGTATTTAAATCATTAGCTTCAGCACTGATAAGAATTAAACTTAAAACAATATAAAAAAATAAATGAATTTAACAGATCTATCCTTACAATTTAATGTCCTTTAATACCATAAAATAAAGTAACAGATAATTCAATGGAATAAAGAAGAAAATACACTGTATTATGTTTAGAAAGCAGGTTATAAAACAGTTTGTGTTCAGAAAATATGGTTATGTTTTTTGTGACTCGATAAATAAATATAGAGGTATGGAAAAAGGACTTGAACTATAAAAGTTCAATGTTAATGTTTCTGAGGGGCTGAACTGTTGGTAATTTTTTATTTTCTTCTTTCCCTTGGTAAGTATCTTCTAAGTTTACTACAGTGGACGTGCACTGCTAGCATAATAAGCAAAATCCCAGTAAGTTCTGTGTGGTGATTTAATAATCTGTGGCCTAGAACAGGAATTCCTCACTAGCTCTGAAGGATCTGGTATGGACCTTGAGAGGGATGTCTAGAAAATCCCTGAACCTGTGTGCAAGATGCCATTTGTATACAACTGTGTGTCTTTGTGTGAGTTTGGAGAAAGGAAGAGGTTCACAGCTTTCATCTAGTCCTCAAAAAAAGGTTAAAATCACTAGTCCAGAATCCTGTGTGACATTATCTCAATTTCTCCTATTTCAGGGATGGGCCATTATTTAAAGGATCCAGGGAGAGAGAATTTGGAACAGGAATTCCTAATTTCTACTTAGGCATTTTGTACAGCTGAAAATGTCTTTATCTCAAGTGATGTATAAAATTTATAAAACTCTCTAAAAAAACAAATTATATAAAGTGAAAAGGGCTGGATATAAATTTTGACAAGATCTCTCCAGAATAGTTACTGTTAAGCTTTCCAAGTAAGAATACCTGGTGCTTGAGACTAATAGTTTCAGTGTTGTAGGCTGATCTCCTCTCCCTGCCCTCATGCATCACTATAAATACTGCTCATGCCCTAATATCAGAATGTTTCTTCATTAGTCTCTGTTCTGGTCCACTCTAGGATGAGAGAACATACTTAAAGAGAATTTTACTGTAGAGATAAAGCTCACTGTTAGAAAATAATGAACTCTTTTATGAAGATCAAAGTATGTGCCATATTTCTTTAAATCTCTTACATCTGACAGAAGGAGACTGTGGGTGACACATTACTATGAATGGATTAAGGCTCTACTTTATGTTCCTTGCAATCTCGACATTGTACCTAAACCGTTTTTATAAGAAATGATAGTGATGTGTTTCCTATCTAAACACTATGGTCTTTTATTTTTTTAAATGTTTATTATTTATTTTGAAAGAGAGAGAGAGAGAGAGAGAGAGAGAGAGAGAGAGAGAGAGAGAGAGAGAGGGGCAGGCAGAGAGGGAAGGAGCGATAGAATCCCAGGCAGGCTCTGTGCTGTCAGTGCAGAGCCTGATGTGGGCTCTATCTCACGAACTTTGAGATCTTGACCTAAGCAGAAATCAAGAGTTGGGTGTTGAACCAACTGAGCCACCCAGGCCTCCCAGAACATTATGGTCTTTAAATCTAACACCCAGAAGTCAAATCTTTTTTTTTCTAAGTAGGCTCCATACCCAGTGTGGAGCCCAATATGGGGCTTGAACTCATCATCCTGAAATCAAGACCTGAGCTGAGATCAAGAGTCAGATGCTTAAACTGAGCCACCCAGACACCCCAGAAGTCAATTTTGCTTACATAATGACTATTCCAAAATATTGATTCCATCTAGAAATGCCCAAGGAATCACACGAACTTTTCTGTGCACTCCCACCACCCAAATCCATGATCTGTGTCAGAATATAATCTCCTTAGAAGATGGGGGCTGCTATCAGATATCTTGCTATTAATGCTAACTACTCTAACGTGGTTCTACACAAATATAATTAGTGTATTTGATTATTCCAGGTTTGAGATTGGAAATAAATTATTCAAACCTAATGTGTTTACTATAATAAAAAATGACTAATTACAATTTTGACAACACTAAAGAAAATTACAAATTTCATTAACTGAATCAAAAGAGATCTACATACAGTTTCTCTATCACTTACCTTTCAAATTCTTTTTTTCTCCTAACTTACCAGAGTGTCATTAGTCTAGCAGTTATATCACTAAGATACTCTCTTTATCTACTTGCTAAATTAGGTTGGAACCAAATACAGATGAAGACTTGTCTTCTCCCCAGTGTATCTGAGATGTGCAAAACCTGATACCCAGAGGTAGAAGGGAAGCCAGAAATCTGGTTTGAGGAAGCAATTCTGTGGTTGAATCACAACTCTCTGCAGGATTTTCTTTTGTTTGTCCTTTTGGATTACTGATAATATTTATTTGGTGATATATAGAAGTTTGCACTTTAAAAGCACATGCAAACAAATAAATACTGTATCTTTCTATATCCACATGGAAAACTTACATAATAAAAGTGGAGATAAAGTGCTAATCAGAAAAGTAACCTAAAAGTTTCATGCAGCTCCTGAATATAAGATCCTTTGAACCAGGGACTCTATAGGTAGTTATCTTTCAAACTTCAGAAGTTAATACTCATAATAGATACTTGCTTCCCATTTTCAAACCATATTCAACAACACGGTTTCCTTGACGACTTGAGAATGTAACTTTCTCATAGAGACAACATGGGTGAAAAGCAAGACAAATGCATGCATAAAATACAAATAATAGTTTAATGAGAAACTATGGTCTGAAAATTTTAAACTTACTGTTCATGGAAATCCAGCATTGGTGGCTCAAATCGTATAGGTCTGCAATTACCCCGGTACAGAGATATACTGTAAGTAAAAAGAAAACAGCGTAAGAAATAATTCTTTAAAATATATATCCCCAAACTGAAGTCAGACACTTGAATTCTGTCACAAGAAAGAATACTTTCTAAGTAAGAATACTTGGTGTTTGAGCCTAACAATTTTGGTGTTGTATGCCGACCTCCTCTCCCTGCCTTCAGGTGCCGCCATAAATACTGCTCGTGCCCTAATAATCTCAGAATGGTTCATTAGTCTCCATTCTGGTCCACTCTAGGATGAGAGAACATACTCAAAGACAATTTTACTGTAGAGAGAAAACTCACTGTTAGTTAGAAAATAATGAACTCTTTTATGAAGATCAAAATACATGCCATGTTTCCTTAAATCTCTTATATTTGATGGAAGGAGACTGTCATCTTTAGGAAAAATGGAGTCTAATGTCCTATCAGGATTGTGCATTACTTTTCTTATTAGATGAAATCAAGAAATGTACGTTTTAAAAAATGAAGAAAAGGGAGTATTTGTCCTATTCAAAAGTATGTGAAAGCAGAAAATGCTCAAGTAGATTCAATGTTGAAATTTATTTGGTTGATATAGTTGATACCAACATATCTAAATATGTTCACTTGTATTTTTTGATACCTGCACAATGAACAATAAATAGTCAACACAACTACACATCCTTGGCAGACAATACAGTATACAGACAAAAACCACAATCACATTGTAACAAGAGTGTCAAAGGAACTAAACAAAAATGAATTTGGGGACAAAGTTTTAGGAACTGAAATAGCTTTTTCATTTGAGAGTTCGGAACACATCGATCTATAACATCTTAGCCTAAATATATGAATATCATTTCTAACTTTCCCACTTGATACTAGAACTTCTCACCAAAACAGATTTCTGAACAGCAAACCTCCTAAACATCACCATGACACGCCCTAACAATGATGCAATATAGAAATGACCGGGAGGATGTGGGGATGTCCACATGCCTCTAGTCATCTGTTTAAGCACAGAGAAAGTAAAAAATTCAGGAAGCCACTAACATTTCTAAATAGTGAATGTTTATCTTTCTGTTGTATTTTAAGAAATGATGTTAGAGCAAAACCATTTTGTAAGACTTTATTTCCATTACCATAATTCACAAGAACACAAGCTTCAAATGATACATTAGAAATATATTAGAAATAGACAAGGACATTGAGAATATGTTGCAAATTTAGCTTTAACTCAACTCTGCAAAGATTACATAGTCTGAGTAGTAGAATCAATGTGCTAAAAGTAATGTCTAAAAGAGTTTTTAGCTTGATAATCCCTCTACATATGCTGAACAGAAAAGATGAAAAACACAAATAAGGAGGAAAACAGCAAATTTAAGATTCTACTTTACAAAAAATCTAAGATCCTACTTTGCAAAAATCTAAAGACACTGGAACAAAGAAGGCACAAGTGCCCCCAAGACAGGAGCCACTTGCAGTGAGAGGTAAAGAATCTACTCTCTTTTGATTTCTGCTCTCCTTAGGCATGATATAACAAAGATACTCTCTGGCACCTTTAAATCAAGGGATGCCGACTAGCTCATCAGTTTCAAGGGTGTGAAACTCAAACATACAAAGTCTTAATCCAATCAAGGGGGAAAAGTATAATGCATGAAGCATATGTATATGTCATTAATTTATATATATAAACATTGACTGTATTAGATGCTAGAGATATAAAGAAGATTAAGATACAGTTTTTTTTTTTTTTCTCTCTCACAGAAATGAGAATCTATTCCCCAAGTTGCAAATGGAAGCATCTAAAGTGGTCAGGTAAGATCAAAAACAAAAACAAAAAACATGCACACCCCCACTGACTCAACACAAAGGTAGTGAATGCTTGGGGCTGTCTAGTGGCCAGTGCTATGGGAACAAGGCAAAGAGCCTGCTCTCATTGCACTAACATCCCAGTAGGGGAGACAAAAGTAGAACCTACAAGGTAATGATGGGACATACAAAGAGACAGACCAAACACGGTAGGAACAGAGAAGGCTTCTGTGAGGAGGGGTGCTGCAGCCAAGACCTGAGTGGTGGAGATCTGGGGGAAGAAAGGAGACATACCTTGGCATGTTGAGGAACAGAGGGCCGAAGTGGCCAGAGTGACGGGAAGGAGGGGGTGGAAGAAGGAGCTGAGATCAGAGAAGTACAAAGGCCACGTCTCCTTTCAGGAGCCTGCATTTTATTCTAAGTGTAACAAAAAGCCTCTGTAGTGTTTTCATCAAGGGAGTGACGTGATCTGACACATCTGACAAGGTTAATTCTAGATGCTGTATGCTGTAGGAGCCCCAGAGTGACAGCAAGGGAGTCTTGCAGTAGTCCAGACAAGAGGGGATGATGGTAGCAGTGGTCTGTGGGAGTGCAAGGCAGTGTGGCGAGAAATGGCTCTTCTTTGAATGTATTTGGAAGGTAAAGGCAATAGGTCATGCTGATGGATTGATTTTGGAACGTGAGAGAAAGGAGAGAAATCAAGAATGACTTAATTCTAAAATTTTGGCCTGAGAAACCAGATATGTAGTCATGACATAGGAGGTGTGGGTAAGAAGTGAGGAAGGATAGACAGTTTAGACGTTCAAGAGTACTTATGGTTTTAGACATTTAAATTTGAGATGTCTTATCTAAATGAGATGTTAGGTAGGCTGCTGGATATATATGGTTATTACTTCCTATAAAAAAGTTACTGACTTAAAAAAAAAAAGTTAATGACTTTTTTTTACATTTTTATTTTTTAAAGTTACTGATTTTTGTTACCCAAGTCACTTTGGCAAGTTGATTCTAATAGTTTGTCTATAGATTCCCTTAGATTTTCCTGTCAATACCTGTGCTGCCAAAATGATCACTATCTTTGATTACCTCTGTAGACAAATCATCTGCAAGCAATGGCAATTCTATTTCTTCCTTTTAAATCCTTAGAACTTGTTTCCATTTTTTAAAAATTTATTAAAAAGTTTTTTTTAATGTTTTATTGTTTGAGAGACAGAGAGAGACAGGGCACAAGTGAGGGAGGGACTGAGAAAGAGGAAGACCCAGAATCCGAAGCAGGCTCTAGGCTCTGAGCTGTCAGCACAGAGCCTGATGCAAGGCTTGAACCCACAAATGTGAGATCATGACCTGAGCCGAAGTCAGATGTTTATCTGACTGAGCCAGCCGGGTGCCCCTTGTTTTCATTTTTTATGCTTTAAGTGGGCTAAGACCTCCCAAAAAGTGCTCCACAGAAGTGGTGTCTGACATTTGTTATTTACAGATTTCTCACAAAATATGAGACGGGAAAAATACATAAAGATGATTCCCTCATAAACAAACATGTATTTTCAAACCAATAGCAGATTTATGTCTAAGAAACAGTTTAATATTTGAGTGGGTACAACACAAGTTGTCACAGGTATAATCTTATTTAAAAAAACCCCAAAATTCAATGACATAGCTGTCATGTATCCACAGCTGACAGAGATGTTTGCTACTATGCTTATTTCAAAAAATTTCTTTTAGGGGCGCCTGGGTGGCTCAGTCGGTTGAGTGTCCGACTTCGGCTCAGGTCATGATCTTGCAGTCTGTGAGTTTGAGCCCCGGGTCGGGCTCTGTGCTGACAGCTCAGAGCCTGGAGCCTGCTTCCGATTCTGTGTCTCCCTCTCTCTCTACCCCTCCCCTGCTCGTCCTCTGTCTCTCTCTGTCAAAAAAATAAAAAAAATAATAAAATTATTTTTAATGTTTGTTTATTTTTGAGACAGAGGGAGACAGAGTGCGAGTGGGGGACGGGCAGAGAGAGAGGGAGATACAGAATCTGAAACAGGCTCCAGGCTCTGAGCTGTCAGCACAGAGCGCAATGCAGGGTCGAACCCACGAACCGTGAGATCATGACCTGAGCTGAAGTTGGACGCTTAACCAAGCCACCCAGGCGTCCCACTACTACGCTTATTTTAAAAGGGCATGACAGGGGCGCCTGGGTGGCTCAGTCGGTTGAGTGTCCGACTTCGGCTCAGGTCATGATCTCACGGTCCGTGAGTTCGAGCCCCGCGTCGGGCTCTGTGCTGACCGCCTGGAGCCTGTTTCAGATTCTGTGTCGCCCTCTCTCTCTGATCCTCCCCTGTTCATGCTCTGTCTCTCTCTGTCTCAAAAATAAATAAACGTTAAAAAAAAAATTAAAAAAAAAAGGGCATGACATTGTTTAGCGTTTTATTAACAGAAAGCAAATGTTTGCAAGTCTTTAATGTTGAAAAATAAATTGGGGCAAAGGCAATGTAAAAAATGGTATTCTTTGTCAATTTCAAAGAAACAGACTGAGTGAGACATTATAATAGAATATTGGATGATTTTATGCTTCCTACAGTGATTGTATTTGTTCTCAAAGTCTCAAATATTGTTATTCCTTTTATTATTTATTTGGGGATAAGGAGATGCATAAGGACTATTTTCTGACTTCAAGCAAGGGAACAACTGAGAAGATACAAAAAATCTTTCTTGTGAGACATGGTCTATGTTGCTTGGTGGACTGTGAGGTCCAAGTTAAGCAGGTAGCTCCCAAATGAAGCAAATAAAGCCTTCTTGGAGCTTTGGGAATTTGTTTAAACCAGGAAATTTAAAATGTTTTCCTAAAGGCAACTAGTACCTAAACAAAAGGTACTCTTTGGCCCAGTACTTCTTAAAGAATGCTCTGTGGTCTACCTGTATCTTTCTTAATCATCTAGAACGCTTGTAGAAATGCAGATTCCAGAGCCCCACCTCCAGAATGTGATTCCTTAAGTCTAGAAAAAACCCAGAAACCAGTTATATTCTCACATTTGGTTACTACTCTTTTGCATCTTGATCCACAATAAGTACTGCAAGCAGAAATAAGAGGGGAAAAGTACCTTAACATATAAAATTTTCAAAGTCATCAACAGTTTAAAGTAGTTTCAAATATGATTCTTATTAGAGACAGCTGAAAAACAGTGACTTAAAATAAACCACATAATTATAAATTTTTAGCTTAAATTTTCATTTCTCTAAAGACTAATAATGTTGAATATCATTTCATTTATTTATTGTTCAATTAGATATCTTCCTTTGTAAAGTGTCTATTCAAAGTTTTTTTAACAGGGGTGTTTGTCTTACTGAGTTATAAGAGGTCTTCACATATTCTAGATACATGCCCTTTGTCAAATATGTGTACTGTGAATATCTTTTCCCTGTTCCTCCTTTTCTTATTATAAATGTTGTCTTTTGGGGAGTGATGTCACTGAGACAGTGACTCAAGTTGTTGCTAACTGTAGCACCCTTCACAGGAAGGCCAACCTGCAGCTATCCATGGACACGACACTTATTGTGAAAATCCCAGAACACAGCAGTGAGGTTGAAGAACCCTCCTGGACCACAGAGACTGAAAAGGACTACATTAGAAAGGTAAGAGGAATGGCTACACTCTGACCACATCACCTCTCCAAGGCAGGGACGGAACCACACTAAGAGAGTACCCTGGGCCTACAGTTTTTTCAGTGGGAAAGATATAGACCAAGGTGGATGTCCAGCTTCCTCAGTGTTATGGGTTGCTTCCCAGAAGGCCCACTTGGGTCTTGTCACAAGGGGACCACTGGGGGAATCTGCAGGGGTGAACCTGTGGGTCTTGACCACTGGAGATCAGATTGGGATGCAAGGGAGGGAAGGATGTACAGCAACCAGTGCTTGGATCTTGACAGACCACACTCCTCCTAGCAATGACACCCAAGTGGAGATTCTAGGCAGTGGCTATGCCCAACTGCAAAGTCAAGCCACCGGCCCGTCTGGCCAGGGAGCTTGGTGGACAATTCCACATGATTTAGATCCCTATCCAATGAGCCACACCTGCCACAAGCCTGTTCTATAGCCCAACCTGGGCTGGGAAGCAAATTAAAAGATCTGTTTAGGGTTGAATATAACTCCACCCCACCCAACCAGGAAGCCTAACCAGAACATCTAGGAAGCTGCATAGCTTAACCTGCAGCCCTGCTTAAAAGGACAGTTGAGCAGAGAACCCAGCCAGTGGCTTAGCTCATGTGCAGAGCTGAGGTGGTGGCCCCATCTGGCCAGAGAGCTTGGTGGGCAGCTTGCTAGATTCAGGTCCCCAGCCATCAAATCATAATGGCTAGGGAGCCTGTTTTAGGGCCCCATACAGGCAGGGAAACAAATTCATAGTCCTGCCTAACTGCTGAGTATAGCACCCAGTCCTGCCCAACCAAGAAACATGGGCAGAGAATCCAAGCACTGTGGAGGCCATGTTCTAGCTGTGCATGGACAGGGAACTAAGTCAGCAGTCCTATCTAACCATTCCCAGCCAGTGCCCCTGCTGACATCAGAGCTCAGTAAGTGTCCTTGGCCAAATAGCGACCTGGATAGTAAATCCCACTTGTTCAAGAAACTTTCAGCTGGCTCATTAAGAACCCCAAGTTAAGCTGATTAAAGAACTGTCTCTGTAAGAACACACAGGTAACTAAATAGAATTGGAAAAAAAAATGCCTGAATGAAATGAGAAGTTCAACAAAGAAACAAACTATAAAAAAACAACAACCAAACAGAAATCCTAAAGATAAAGAATATAATAATTGGACTGAAGAATTCAACAGAGAGCTTCAGCAACAGATCTGACCATCAGAAGAAAGAATCAATGAACTGAAAGGTAATTTTGAATTATCCAAGAAGAGGAGCAAAAAGAAAACAGAATGGGGGGGCACCTGGGTGGCTCAGTAAGGTGAGTGTCTGACACTTGGTTTCAGCTCAGGTCATACAATATATGTGTTAATCAACTGTTTATGTTATCAATAAGCCTTCTGGTCAACATTAGGCTATCTGTAGTTACGTTATTGGAAAGTCAAAAATTATAAGTGGATTCTCAACTGGACAGGGGGTTGGTGCTCCTAATTCCCACACACTTTTCAGTGTATGGGTTTTAAAGTCTGGTGTTTTTTTGTTTTTTGGGTTTTTTTTTTTTTTTTTTGTAAATTCATCCTGAAGTATGTAACATGTTTTGAGGCTACTGTAAATGGCATTTTTATATAACATTTTACTTTTGCACTTAGAATATAGAAAAGTACTATATATCCTTCAATCTTGTTAAATTAACTTATTCTCAAAGCTTTTTGGGTATATTCTTTAGGATCTTCTATGGACACAATCATATTATTTGTAGACAAACACATTTCTCCCTTTCCAGATGATGCCTCTTATTTCTATTTTTTGCCTTAATGTACTGACTAGCACATCCAGTACAATACTGGAGAGAAATAAAAGCGGACATCCTTGTCTTGTTCTCAATAGAAAGAAAGCACTGAATCTTTTACCATAAGAATCATGTTAACTGTTGTTTTTCCACAGATGGTCTTTATCAGACCAAGGAAATTCTAGTCTGCTCAGTGCTTTTAATTATGAATAGATGTTGAATTCTGTCATAGGCTTTAATTTCAATTTAAAAATTTTCCCAAATTGTTAGTGATTTCTATTTTAATTCTGCTATGTTAAAGAACATAATCTGCAATTGCTGGGTGAAGTGTTCAATAAATATCTATGAAGAAAAATACCTACAAGGTTAAGCTGGTTGATAGTGTTGTTCAAGTCTTTTATACCTTTACTGATTTTCTGTTTATTTTATTGACAGCTGAATTTTGAAATCTCCAACTATAATTGTGAATTTGCCTTCATTTCTGTTTTTTTTCATTTACTTGGAACAAATATTTGGAACAAAAAACATTTATGTTTTCTTCATGTATTTGGAAACTCTGATATTTAGAATTATACAGACTTGGGATGATACATTATCTCTTCTGTAATAATAAAATGTGTTTCTTTATCTCTAATAATATTTCCTGTACTAAAGTCTAACTTCTCTGATAGTGTTATTCCCTATTCCATCTTTTTACTTTTTGTGTTTTTATACTTAAAGTTCATTTCTTCAGGGGTGCCTGGGTGGCTCAGTTGGTTAAGCATCTGACTTCAGCTCGGATCATGATCTGTGGTCTACTGAGTTTGAGCCCTACTGTCAAGTCCTGTGCTGACAGCTCAGAGACTGAAGCCTGCTTCAGATTCTGTCTCTCTGTCTCTGTCTCTGTCTCTCTCTCTGTCCCTCCCCCACTCACACTCTCTCAAAAATGAATAAATGTTAAAAAAAAAAAGTGCTTTTCTTCAAAATCACATCTCCATGACCAAAAGGAAGGTAATATTTGCAACACAGGATTACTATCCTTAATAAAAAACTGTTTAAATGGCAGAAATAAAGATCAAAGGTCCTATAGAAAAGGAGGTAGAATAAAAATGAACAGACAGTATCAAAAGATAAATATAAGCATAGTATAAAAGACATATACAACCTCACTCATAACTAGAGAAAGACAAGCTAAAACTACATGACAACAGAATTTCTCAGCTATCAGATTGACAAAAATTAAAAAGTATTCCCCTTTTCTGTAGGAAAAGCCGTAGGAATATAGTGACTCTAATTTACTGATGAGGGGTACGCCAACTGGCACAGCTCTTTTGAAAGAGAATTTGACAACACTAACAAACCTATATATGACTCACCAATCCCATGTCTAGGAATTTACCCTAACCATGCTCCTTCAACAATACAAATTACATATGCACTTATCTTTTGACTCAGAAATCCTAACAGTAGGAATCTATTCTGCAGATAACTTTCAAAAATGTGAAAATCCATATACACAAGGCTATTCTTTGAAGCAGTTTGCAACTGCAAAATACTAGAAGCAAATTGCTCGTATATAATCCACATCCACATAATATAGTATGTTGCCGTCTATAAAAATAATGAGAAAGGTCTCTAAAGGATAGATTTTTAAGTAAATAAAACAAAACATTAAAAAGTCTATACCATGCTTCCTTTTGTGGAGAAAGAAACATATTAAAAACATTCACATTTGACATTTTTGTATCATTCTGACTTTTTGAATCCTATTGTTTCACATATTTAAAATGAGTGCACTTGTAAGATGGAGGTAAAAAAATCTCAAATGGAATATAGACAGAAACCAAAGAACCAAACTTTCTTTTGAATGAACAGACCTGCAATGTAGATGATGATGGAAGAGGGCAGTGGAGAGGATGAAGAGAAAGGTAAAGAACATAACACACGTAAATTCTGAATATAGTATTTTTGACCATATACATTCAAACTAAAAATAAATTCTAAACACTGTACTTCAACTAGTAGGTTTGTTTTTCATGGTGGTATGAGTTAACCAATTTGAAATGAATTTGTTTGTATTCTAGGATTGAGAAATCAGGTATAAATTCTGTGGATAACTGGAGCCAGGTTTCTCATAGCTGGAGAAGACACAAAAAAATATACAGAAAATATACAGAAAAAAGGGACAGAAGGAACACTGTGGTGGTGTGTTAAAAATGGAGTTATTGGTAACAACTCATGGTTTTGAATATACATAGATATAGAAAGAGATGTGTGTGTTTGTGCACACACACATACAGAAACATTCCTAACTCTCACTAACAAGACCTAGAGACAACGACACCCCAGCAGCAATGAGTACACATAGCACACAGATCTTAGTTTGTAAATATCCTTCACTAAAATGAAGCAGAAGTCTCTGAATAAATAGGATATTCCAGGGCTTGGGCAGGAAAATTATGAGGTAAGCCTAGAACATCTTGATGTTTCAGAAAGTAAGGAAGTGTTCAATGAAAGGGGACATGTGAAAAGCATACAGAACAGACCCAAACATATATGGTCCATTGATTTTTAGTGACTGTGCTAAGGTAATTCAATGAGGAAAAGATAGTCTTTGCAAAAAATGGTGGTGAAATAACTGGATACATACACCTGCAAAAATGAAGTTTGACCTTTACATCTTCCTTGCACTAGAATGTCAACTAATAAACACAGAAAGAATGATAAAGTTAAAAAAAAAATCACCAGAGCAGTAATTTCCAGGCAAGAATCACCAGTGAATGCTGTAACTAGTAAGAGTTTGATGCCAAACAGCATATTTACATGGTCTCAAGGTACTTTTTGGAGAGGTATTTATAAATTACAAAAGAAAAATCGAACAAAGAGACACCATGTACCTGCTGATAATCAGACGGACTGGGCAGGACACAAATTTAAGTGATATTCCTGCCAAAAACACATAATCTGAAATGAAACATGAGAAAACCCAAACTAGGATGGTGGCCACTACTTATAAAATGGCCACTACTTAAAAAAAAATGTCAAGGACATAAAGAGACAAATCAATTGTTGCACATTAAAGTTGAGACTAAATAGACATGAAAATTAAATATGACCGATACGGACTTGAGGCTTGGACCAAAATTTATCTTCTTTTTAAAATAAAAATTGTCCCAATAATGGGACAACTGACAAAGTCTACAGATTAAAAAATACTATGTGTGTTAGTGTTAATATACTGATTTTGATATGTATACTTTGGTTTTATAAAATAATATCCCTCTTTATAAGAACTATACACTGAAGTTTTTAGGAGTAAAGGAGCAACATCTATAGCTGATTCTCAGAAAATTAAAAAAAATGCTTACATATACATTATATGTATACATAGGACAAACAGGGGAAGGGAAGGAAGAAAAAGGAAGGAGAGAAGAGGTAGAGAGGCAGATTGTGAATGATAAGGCATATGTAAAATATTAAATAAAGTGGGAATCTAGGTCAAGGGTATATAGGAATCCTTTGTACTATTTTTGCATCTTTTCCCTAAACTAAAATTACTGCTGGGGTACCTGGGGTGGCTCAGTCAGTTAAGCATCTGACTCCTGATTTTGGCTCAGGTCATGATCTCACAGTTCGTGGAATGGAGCCCCACACTGGACTCTGTGCTGACAGCATGGAGCTTGCTTGGGATTCTCTCTTTCCCTCTCTCTCTGCCCCTCCCAACCTCAAAATAAATAAACTAAAAAATGTTTACAAAATAACTAAAATCACCGCAAAACAAAAGGTAAAAAACTAAATATAATTTGAAAAATAAAGTACGTTTTTTAGAGATGGCATATACTTGGATCTTTATTTTTTAATAGAGTCTGAAAACTGGTATTGAAACCATTCACATTTATTATAATTTTTGATATACTTGATTTAAGGCTACCATCTTGCTATTTGTTTTCAATTTTGTCCATTTGTTTTTTATTCTTTTTGTCTTCTTCATCTGCCTTCTTTTAGATCAAGTATTCTTTTAGTATTCCACTCTGTCTCCATGACTGCTTTATTAGCTAGATCTCTTTGGGTTGTTTTTCTTTTCAAATGATTTTAATATATCTTCTAGTATTTGTTTCATCTTATCACAGTCTAACTCCAAATAATATTATACTACTTTACATATATGTAAGAGCTTTACAACTCAATTACCCCTCCCTTGCCCTTTGTACTGTCATCATACGTGTAACATATACAAGTTATCAATCCCATAAAACACTGTAATTACTTTTGTTTTTAAAAGTCAGTTATCTCAAAACAATCTTTAATGAGAAAAAATGTCTTTTATATTTATCCATATATTTTCACCTTTTTGGTGATCTTCATTATTGTGCTTAGAGCTGTGTTTTCACCTGTAACGGTTACTACCTTCAGAATGTAAAGAACTTCCCTAACACTTCTTATAGTGACAGTCTGCTGGCTGCACATGTTCTCAGCTTTTGTCTGGAAATGTATTTGTGGAGGATAATTCTGCTGGATATAATATCTTGGGGGTTGACAATTTTTTCTTTTGATATTTTTAAGATGCCATTTTGTTGATTTTGGGTTTGTACTGTCTTTGATGACAAGGCACCAGTCATTCTTCTCTTTAGTATCCCTACATGTGATTTATTTATTCCTGGCTGCCTTTCAATTTATCATTGGCTTTCAGCAATATGAATACTATGCGACTTGGTGTGGTTTTCTTTGTTACTTTTGCATTGGGTTTACTGAAGTTCTTCAACAGCCTTCCCCGCCCCCCATTCCTTGGAACTCAACTATATGTGTGTTAAATTGCTTGCCATGGTATCACAGGTCACCAGGGGTTTGTTTATTCTTTTTCCAGTAATTTTTTCTTCCTGTGCTTCAGTTTGGGTTGTTTCCATCACTATGTCTTCAATTTCACTTTTTCTTTTTTTAATGTCATCTATGTTGCTGTAAGTGAAATTTTCTACTTCAGAAACTATTTTTCAGCTCCAGAGGTTCCATTTATTTTTTCATAATGTCCATTTTTCCTTATTCTCATGTTTTCCTTTAAATCACTGAACACGTATAATAGATGTACTAAATTCCCTGTATGCTACTTCCATCATCTCTGTCATTTCTAGGTCTGTTTCTATTTTTTTTTGGGTCATTTTATTGGTTTTCAACATCTTCAATAATCTTTAATAATGTACTGGATTCTATTACATTATTACTATTTTGAGTTACTTTCATTTACACATGAATTTCAGAATTGGTTAGATTATAGGCAATCTCTACTGTGGGGATTTTGATCGGGATTGCATTGAAATATATAGATCAATTTGGGGAGAACTGACACCTTAATATTGAGTTTTCTTATCCATGAAGACAGTATTCTCTCTCCACTTATTTGTAGGTTTTCTTTAATTACTCTCAGTTAAGGTCAGAGTACAGGTCTTGCACATCTTTGGTCAGACTGATCCCTAGGCTCACTGGCTGCTAAATCTACCCAGAATAGTCCTTTGCCTAGGAAGCTGGGGCACAGGAGGCCTGTCACTCAGCTGCTGAGCAAAATGAAAATGCTCTCCCAGGACACAGGGCTGTGTAGGAAAAAGGGGCTGCTCTTTTCACCAGCTGCCCATTCTGATCATCCTTATTTGTGGGAATGGGGTAGAGGAGAGACAAACTTCACCTGATTACCACCAGCCACTCAAAATAAGCCTCTATAGCATGAAGCTTATGGAAAATGAGATCTGCCAGTGCTCGCTGGCGGCCAAATCCAACTGGAATAACTGTTCCATCCCAGTGAGCTGGGAGAGATGGGGAACATCCATTTGTCTGCTGAGCCCACTGAAATAGTTCTTAGCAAGGCAGAGCTGCAGGGTGATGGGTGCAGTCTCTAGCTTAAATACTATGGCTTCCCACTGCTCTCACCAAGTTTATATAGATTTTGTTGAATAAATATTTCTCAATTCATTGTAAGTCCTTTGATCAATCTCCAGATATTCTGTTTTTGCAGATTTTAATCATCTTAAGAAATGCTTCTTATGGGGAGAAGTCCCCAAGCTGCTCACACCACCATTCCAGAAATCTCAATTCTGTCACACTTGTATTTAAGGTGAGAGTAATATGATACTTTTAAAAAATAAGTGAAGTAAATTGGCCTACTCAAAGGAGCTTACCAACATCTGCAAATGCAAGATGCATTTAATGCAAAGCGAACCATACCTTTACTTAAGCTCACTTCTGATACGCTGACTTCCTATTATCAATTTACTACAGTCTTTAAGATTTATGCAAGGTAGTACTTTTTTTTTTTTTTGCATATATGTCACTTCATGTGCAGCTAAAAGCTCCAGAGTTAGAAAATAAAAGTACAAACCCAAATGAAATCTTAAAAAACAGCTTAAGGACATTCCCTTTAGCTTTTTCAAAAAATTTAAAAATTTAAAACTGCAAGTGTTAGCAGACTTTATCTGCCATTGAGATATTACCAAGTTTGGGATCTAACTACAATTTTCTAGGGCTTATCATTAACTGTAGGCAACCAAAACAGTTGTACCCAGTAATAAGCAAATTATACAGTCATTAAAGAATCCCAACAACCCTTAATTTGGAAAATATTTCCCAGCCCAATATTTTGGCTTAATTCCCAGAGATACCAGAAAACATAAAGATTAGAAGACTCTGGTTCTTCTTATGAACATTAAGTGCGCACACGCGTGCGCGCACACACACACACATACACACACACATATCCTTCTTACTAAGTTGTATATACTAACATTTTTTAGCTCTGATAACAATATTAACACTAGTGTTGCCCCAATGCAAGACTTCTGTACTAACTGTTCCTGTGTCTGAAATGCTCTTCCCTAAGACTTTCACCAGGTAAGCTTAAACATCATTTCAGAGAAACCTTCCTCAACATCCAAAGTTAAGAAGCAATGGAGTCCTGCCTATTCCAAATAAACTCTAGGTGAGTTTATTTATTTAGTGACTTACTGTCTGTTTCCCCATTGGAACACATGCTCTATACCAGCGCAGGAGTCTTGGACTATCTTGCCCATCCAGCACTATAGCAGATTTAAAATACGTGCAAAGATTCCCTGATAACTCCCCTGGCCTTGGAGGTGACCTCTTATGAATGGAATATGGCAGAAGTGATAGTGTGACTCCAAGACTCAATTACAAAAGACACTGTGGCTTCCTCCTTGTTTCTCTTGCATCACCTGTTCTGGGGTCACCAGCTGTCATGATGCAGCAATACTTAAGCAAGCCTATGGAGGGTTCGACACGGTGAAGAACTAAGGCCTCCTGCCAACAGCCAGCAAAAACTAAGGCCTTTTGCAAGAGTTCTATGAATGAACCATCCT
Organism: Prionailurus viverrinus; assembly: GCF_022837055.1. Taxonomy (NCBI): domain Eukaryota; kingdom Metazoa; phylum Chordata; class Mammalia; order Carnivora; family Felidae; genus Prionailurus; species Prionailurus viverrinus. The sequence continues at coordinate 62,318,408 of NC_062563.1, read as the reverse complement.
GAAGAGGATGTAGCACTCCCAGGCCTTCAGATGACTTACAGCTTTGGTTGATACTTTGATTGCCATGTCAGGAAGGATCCTGAGCCACAACTACTTTGCTAAGGTGCTCCAAAATTCTTCACTCCCAGAAGCAAAAAGATAAATCATGTCTGCTGTTTGAAGCTGCCAGGTTTGGGGGTAGTTTATTATATTACACGGCCATAGATAACAGATACAATTACCGAGTCACCAGTTCTTATAACAAAGCCTAGCATACGCAAGGATCCCAGCAAATGTTTGCTGAATGACTGAGCAAATTATCAAATATCCACAACTTGTATTCATATAACATTTTAAAGTTTATAAACTACTGTTACCCAGGCAAATATTTTCATTTGATCCTCACAACAAATAATGCATAACCTTATATCATATATATATCAGGCAAAGAAAGAATCTTCCCCAGTTTACAAATGAAAGTCATGCTCAGAGCAGTTAGACAGTTGTTTTCAAGGTCACACAGCTGGTAAACAGAGAACTCAGGACTTCTGATGCCTAATCTTCCACCACAGGGCTCCACAATCCTAGGAAAAGTCATCCATAAAGGATGGCATCGTGTCGCAAAATATTAAATCATTACTGGTACTCGTTATAATATTGTGGTGTTCAACTCAAATAAACACTGATGGAACACTATATGCACATTCTCTACCATCGTATCATAAAGGCAGCACATGCTTTAAACAAAGTATTATTATGTAATTGATAACTGTATTAAAACAAATTAGAAAGCATGAGCTGGAACATAGGAGAGGAATAGAAAAAAAGAGTATTCTGGAAAATTCTGTTTTCCGTGGTTTTACTTCCCACAATCCTGAGGTCGTGAAAGCAGTAGTTCATTCCCCTGCAGTGTCCTGAAAGCCCTTGGAGCCAAGCCTGCCCCCCAAAACTAATGCAGATGATAATGGTGTGTGGTGAGGGAGAGGAGGGAGAAGAAGAGGCAGGAGAGGAAGAAATGGTGGCCAGAGGCTAGCATTTACTGTTGTACTGCCATACAATGCACTAGCTATAGAATCATTTGATTAGCTGATCTTTTCATGATACAAATTTCCCTGGGGCAGGTTAAATTCCACTTACAGAATGAGAGTTTTGACTCAAGAGATCATGTACAAGCAATGTGGGAAAGGATGGGGCTGAATCTACTGGCTTACTGAAAAAGCCAGAGAGAAGGTAGCATGTGGATTGTAAAACTGGGGAAGAGAAAAAGTGAGAAATTGATGCAGAAATGACTACAGAAGGTCAAAAGACAAAGGGTCCCTCCCTCCCAGCAATCTCTAAAGCTCAGTGGACACTGACCATGTCCCTGAGGAGAGAATGGTGGACGTGGCACACTCCAGAGATGGAGACAAGACTCTGGAGTCAGAAGCTATGACCTCAGCTATGACCTGGGCCTGATGATGCAAGTGAGGCACATGCGTGTACCTTATGTACATTGATCCCTGCAATTAAACCCATTATAAACATCCTTCTCAAGAGTGCTGCTTTCTTCCACAAAGTAGGCTGTGTTTTGTCACTTCAACACCTATGCTTTATGACCTCATCAGAACGGGTGTCTTCAGTGCCCTTCAAAGATGCCTGCAGGCAGGGGCTGTGTGCATAGTCCCTGCACTGAGCAGATACTTTCAGAAACTCCCAGGAATGAATACTGGCTAAAAAAGAAAATCCAGGGAATACTGAAGGATTCCATACTTGCTATGCAAAGAGAGTGAATGCAACATGGGGCTGGCAAGATGATGAATTTTAATGAAACTCTGCCACTTTACCCATCAGCATATCCTTCGGTTCTAAGGGTCTCAGCTTCCTCGTCTGTTAAACGAGGGGCTCAAGAAGACCATCTAATAGGGTCTTCTGTACTTAGAATACTTAATCATATGATAACTTTCATTTTACTCAAGTTTTCAAACCCAAATGCTGGCACTTTTATAGAATAGTTTGTTTTTAAACTGAAAACAAATCACAATTTCTGTTGTTCTACAACTACACATTTTATTTACAACGTCTGTTCTACAACTGCACAATTTTGTATTTTCATTCACATTTTATTTTACATATGCATGTTCATTAAAGTTATTCTTACTCAGAGAGAGCTCTGGCAGTGTTTAATTTGTGCAGCACTAAGTCACATATTTTAAAAAATGGCTAAATCCCTTCAATGTGGAAGCTATGTTCTAATCATCACATGCCTGGTATGTATGGAGACTGTACTTGCTTTTCCATGTCACAAATGTTTTAAAATGACTTATTAAGCGTGATTCATAAACCCTGTTCTTTAGTTTAGTTTTTAGTTAGTTGATATGAGGCTCAAAATATAAATTTAGACCTGTATGTTGTTATGGACTGAATTGGTATCCCCCACCCCAATTCATATGCTGAAGCCCTAACCTCCAATATGAAAATCTTGAGAGGTATTTCGTTTAGAGAAGGCCACAAAAGTGAGGCCCTCATGATGGCATTAGTGCCTTCAAAACAAATGACACCAGAGAGCCTGCTTCCATTCTCTCTCTTTGCCATCTGAGGATAAAGGGAGACAGTAGCCATCTTGTAAGCCAAGAATAGAGCCCTCACTAGGGAACCAAATCTGCTGGCATCTTAATCTTGGACTTCCAGGCCTCCAAAACTGTGAGAAATAAAAGTTGTTTAAGCCACTCAGTCTATGTGGTATTTTGTTACAGCAGTCTGAACTAAAACATATGTTTAGTACCTAATCCAGTTTCAAACCCACAGGGTATGCATACCAGTTTGAATCAAGTGTTTATCCAGTTCATGATCTTGGTCAAAACAAAAGTGTGACAGTTTTAAAACATGTCTGCAAATCATCTGATATTCCTGCTATAGATAAGTGGGGGGTCATTCCCCTCACCTTATCCCTCACCCCCATGTCTCTCCACTTCCGCCATGTCTTGAATCAAGAACCACCTAAATGAATGAACAACAGCATCTGACAGAGATAACACTATGACTTCAGAAGGCAGGTTGAAAAAACAAAAGTGGGTTCTCTGTGAGATGTTCTCTTTTGAAATCCAGTTATAATCCTGTGAGGGAGCCCAAACAAGCCTTTGTGAAAACACCAGGCAGAAGGGCCCACATGGAGGCATTCTAGGTGACAGCCCAGCTGAGGTCCCAGGTAACAAGCTAGCATCATTATGCAAGTGAACAGGCCTCTATCTCTGGAGTCTCCCCAGCAGAGGCCCCAGTCATCATGGAGCAGAGACAAGCTATCTTTTCTGTGTTCTTTCTGTCTCAACTTTTTACAGAGTCTGACAGCATAATAATATGATTGCTTTACGCTAGTAAGTTTGGGTAGTTTGTTAGGCAGATGTAGATCATAGGTAAGTGGAACATGAGATCAGAATATAATTATGTATTGATGTAAATTCTTCATTATATTAGGAAAATACCTTAAAGCCAAATCTTGATCATGGATGAATAACATCATCTTCATAAATGTAGCCAATATAGTTTCATAGCTAATTTCCTAACTGCTGCAATAAAGTATCATGGAAGAAGCCTAAGATAACAGGCATGCTTTTCTTCCCATCAGTTTAGCTCTAAATGAGTCAGAGTCTAGGTTCTTAGATAGCCCAGCCAAGTCTAGCATCAGGCTAGATGTGAAGTAGTCCAGAAACAATCCATCCTTGTGCCAAAGATATTTGGGAAGGGGTAGAGGGATGGAAGAGTGGCATTATGCTATATAATCATAAGAGCAGAGAAGTCTACATCTTACTGTAGGCAGTGGGTGTATCCTTTGGTCAGGGTTCATGGGTAGAGCCCGTCCCAACAGGGCATATATAAAATTAGGGAGATGGACAAAAATGGGGAAATAGGGCCACGTTATTGCAGATATGAAAGAGTGAAAAGAACAAAACCAGTGAATACTGAAGGAGTTTCATTTTGCTATTTATGAAGTTAAACTTATATAGTCTTAATATGTGCTATATCTCTCTCAAAATAAAGTTCTTTGCTGATGCAATCTGCACTTCACTAGCCCTAAGGACATTCAAGGTTATCTAATTCACAGATAGCTCACGTTGTCCTTTAAAAACCAGGTGCAGAACCTCTGGCCTGGAAAGGTTATGAGGATAGTAACTTTCTTTCACATTGTCTAATAGATGTGAAAAGCTACCAAAAGACCAAAGAATTCAGATGTGAGGAAGACATCTTCAAATTCACAAGCATGTACATATTTTCATAAAACCTTAGGGTAAAATAACTCCCTTGTTTGTTATCATAGAGGAACTGGGTTCAAAAGTGTTCTCTTTCAGTCACAAGACTGAGTTTCACTGCTCTGAGTTCCTCCTCCGGGGGCCTGCAGGCGGACATCCTGTAACAACTGAGGGTAGCAAGGGTCGGTCCATGAAAGGCAGCAAGAGCCACAAGAAGTCACCAGGGACTTACAAAGCTGATCCTCTAAGAAGCAAGGGGGCGTTTCACCCCTCACTGAGGGTAACACCGTTTCATATACAAGGAAGAGAAAGGCTACGCAGTATATCACCTGCAAATCCAGATTTAAACCTGGTTTGCCATACACAGTACTTGAAATAATATGATATAATGTGATTTATAAGTTGCTTTTCCTTCTTCACCAAAAAAGTTGGTGCAAGAGAAGGACAGCATTGCTGGAATCCCCCAAAAAGAACTGAAGTTATGTTATTATCTTATCAAATACATAAAATTTTATACATTATAACATATATATGTGTGTGTGTGTGTATATATATATATATATATATATATATATATATATATTCCTTCCTTACCTTTT